>NC_142348.1:2500-313333 GCF_054954075.1 Amborella trichopoda
AACCCTAAAAACCCTAAAAACCCTAAAAACCCTAAACCCTAAACCCTAAACCCTAAACCCTTAATACCCCAGGGAAAGTGTTTTCTAGGATGTTTTCTGGAAAAGGCCTTTTCCAAGAATCTGTTATCTGGGAAGACCTTTTCCAGGTATGTATTTTCTTGGAAAACCTTTTCTTGGAAATTATCTAGGAAAATTTTTTTCTTTAAAGTGTTTTCTAGAAAACGTTTTCTAAGAAAATGTTTTCCCTGAAAGTGTTTTCTAGAAAATGTTTTCTAAGGAAATATTTTCCTTGAAAGTGTTTTCTGGAAAATGTTTTCTAAGAAAATATTTTCTTTGAAAATATTTTCCTTAGAAAGTTCTTTCTAAGAAAACCTTTTTCAGGAAAGTTTTTTCTAGGAAAACATTTCTAGGAAAGTACTTTTTGGGAAAAGCTTTTCCTGAAAATTGTCCATTTTCCAGGAAAGTGTTTTCTGGAAATTCCTTTTCCAGGATATTGTCTAGGAAATTATTTTCCTTGAAAGTGTTTTCTAGAAAATGTTATCTAGGAAAAAATTTTCCAAGAAAATATTTTTCTAAGAAAGTGCTTTCTAGGAAATCCTTTTCCAGGAAAGTGTTTTCGGGGGAAAACCTTTTCCAGGAAAGTGTTTTCTGGGAAAACCTTTTCCAGGAAAGTATTTTCTGGGAAAACCTTTTCCAAGAAAGTGTTTCCTGAGAAAACCATTTCCTGGAAATTGTCTAGGAAAATGTTTTCCTAGAAAATATTTTCTAGAAAATGTTTTCTAAGAAAACATTTTTCAGGAAAGTATTTTCCTAAGAAAGTGCTTTCTAGGAAAACCTTTTCTAGGAAAGTGTTTTCTGGGAAAATCTTTTCCAAGAAAGTGTTTTCTGGGAAAACCTTTTCCGGGAAATTGTCTACGAAAATATTTTCCTAAGAAAGTGCTTTCTTGGAAAACCTTTTCCATGAAATTGTTTTCTAGGAAATCCTTTTCCAGGAAAGCTTTTTCTAGGAAAACCTTTTCCAGGAAATTGTCCCTTTCCAAGAAAGTGTTTTTTGGGAAAACATTTTTCAGGAAATTGTCTCGAAAAATGTTTTCCTTGAAAGTGTTTTCTAGAAAATGTTTTCTAAGAAAATGTTTTCCAGGAAAATATTTTCCTAAGAAAGTGCTTTTTAGGAAAACCTTTTCTAAGAAAGTGTTTTCAACGAAAACCTTTTCCAAGAAAGTGTTTTCTGGGAAAACTTTTCCAGGAAATTGTCTTGGAAAACGTTTTCCTTGAATGTATTTTCTAGAAAATATTTTCTAAGAAAATGTTTTACTAGAAAATGTTTTATATGAAAACGTTTTACAGGAAAATATTTTCTTCTTCCATGAAAGTGCTTTCTAAGAGAACATTTTTCTAGGAAAACCTTTTCCTATAAATTGTTTTCTGGGAAAACGTTTCCCAAGAAATTGTTTTCTAGGAATTTGCTTTCTAGGAAAACATGTTTTCTAAGAAACTGCTTTACAAGAAAATATTTTCTAAGGAAGTGTTTTCCAAGAAAGTGCTTTCTCGAAGAAGCTTTTCTAAGAAAAGGAAAATGTTTTCCATGAAATTGTTTTATTGGTAAACCTTTTTCCAAGAAATTTTTTTCTAGGAAAACGTTTTCCTAGAAAGTGTTTTCTAAAAAATCTTTTTTTAGGAAAATGTTTTAAAGGAAAACATTTTCTTTAGAAAATGTTTTCTAGGAAATTGTTTTCTAGGAGAATCTTTTCTAGGAAACTGTTTTTTCATAAAACGTTTTCCAAAAAATATTTACTAAAAAAACTTTTTTCAGAAAATATTTTCTAAAAAATGTTTCATGTGAGAAATTATTTTCTAGATGAAAATATTTTCATATGAAAATGTTTTCTCTATAAAATGCTTTCTAGAGAAAACATTTTCTAGAAATCGTTGTCAAAAATATTTCTAGAAAGTGTTTTCCATAAAAATGTTTTCTAAGAAAGTATTTTAATAAAGCCAATCATGAGGATAAATATACGGTTTGAGGAAAAAAAAAAATAGAGCATAACTTAATTCATCCACTAAGTGTTGTGAGACGAGACTACTTGATACAATTAGTAACTTCAATGAACATTTCAACTAATTTAATGCTCAAGAACGTACAAATTACCGGTTCATTGGTAGCTTGTGACTGTATTGATTTAATGCCCAAGAACGTACAAATTACCAGTTCATTGACAGCTTGTGACCGTCCAATTTTTAGAGGATGAGATTTAGGAGTTAGAAAACTGAAATTTCAAATTTTGTTTTTTTTTAAAATAATCATCCAAAATTTTAGATTGAAAAAATCCTCCTTAGTAGGTCATCTTACCAAAGTAGAAGAAGTAAACTATGCTCCCGAGGGAGTATAGTATACATGCTCTTCATTGAATCTCCTTTCACCGCAATGGAGGGGCCCCATCTATAATCAGACAATTTCAGCCCCTCCAGTAGTGCAAAGACTCAGCTTTGTAGAATTTGTATGGTCCAGTTCCAATCCAATAACCTCTCATGGTCCATACCTTTTTTACATGAAATAATATACATTTGCCCTTCAGACGAAAACAAAACTTTTACAATGTTCATGGCTATAGAAGCAAACTGAACATCAACAACTACAAATTTAAGAGACATTCATGCACATCAATCACAAAAAAAAGTGGCACATCTTATATCCCTTATTTTTAAAATTTATGCTACGTTCACAAAAAACTCATCCCATGTCAGTGGCACCATCTTATATCCAAATAGAGGCCATAACAGCTAAAAAAAAGAAACCATCTTGGAATAAGAGGAAATAAATATGGTAGATTGAGCTACAAACTATTTTCCATGCATAGCCAATCCATGCTTAAATGAGAAGGATGTTATAATTCAAATTTGATTTAGAAAAGTATTAACATGGCTACTTCATAATTGACTGCAAGCACTTTAGCTAAGCATGCATAAGAATTGTTTAGATATTGCCTGGTGTAAATGGAAATTGCCTAGGTACATTCAACTCTTTATCTTTTTTTTTTTTTTTTTTTGAGGAAGTTTATATCGGAAGAGAAAGAATGAATTTCAAATGAATTTCAAAAACTCGTCCCTGTCTGTGGCACCATCTTATATCCAAATATAGGCCATAACAGCTAAAAAAAAAAAACCATATTGGAATAAGAGGAAATAAATAAGTATTAACATGGCTACTCCATTGTTGACTGCGAGCACTTCAGGTAAGCATGCATAAGTATTGTTTAGATATTGCCTGGTGTAAATGGAAATTGCACTACATTCAGCTCTTTATCTTTTCTTTTCTTTTTGAGGAAGTTCATATCGGAAGAGAAAGAGAATGAATTTTACTCAACAAAATGCAACCATGTTAATGCAAATAAAAAATGAAGAATGCATATAGTAGAAAGAAACTCCACCTTAATCCCAGAAAAGCCCAGTTTGTGTACTTGACCTGGTGGTAATGGGAGGAATCAAAGATTTCCTCATTCAACACTACAAGAAAGAAGTAGTCAAATCCCAATTCACAAAAGCTATCTTACAAATATACATAAAAATCAATAATGCTAAAAAATTACAAGAGACACACTATATATTATAATTGAAAACTAAATAAAAGTTATGCCCCCAAACAGTCACAACATTTGGAATTAAAACCAATACACATTGGAATAACATAAGCCATATTAGAATAAGAGGTAATAAATATGGCACATTGGCCCACAAACCACTTTCCATGCATAGTCAATCCATGCTTAAATGAGAAGGATGTTAGAATTCAAGTTTGATTTAAAAAGGCATTCACATAGCTACTCCATAATTGACTGAGAGCACTTCAGATAAGCATGCCTAAGAATTGTTTAAATAATGCCTGGTATAAATGGAAATTGCCTAGGGACATTGAGCTCTATATCTTTTTTCTTTTTTTGAGGAAGTTTATATCGAAAAAGAAGGAGAAACAAAGACGAGAAAAATAATGAATTTCACTAGACAAAATGCAACCATGTTAATGCAAATAAAAAGAATGCATATAATAGAAAAAAACTCCACCTTAATCTCAGAGGGACTCTCCATAACGATCAGTTTGTATGTGTTTGTTCGAAAGCTATGAAAAGAGCATCATTGACCTAGTAATGGGGGAAACCCAAGATTTCCTTCATCAGCATTGCAAGAAAGAGAAAGACAGAGATTGTCAAACCCCAAATCCCAAAACCAATCTTACAAATATAAATAAAAATCAATAATAATAAAAAATTACAAGAGACACACACTATCTACTATAATTGAGAAATAAATAAAAGCTATACTCCCAAACAGTCACAATATATGGCGTTAAAACCAATACACATAACAGCTAAAAAAAAGAAGCCATATTGGAATAGGAGGAAATAAATATGGCAGATTGGGCAACAAACCATTTTCCATGCATTAGCCAATCCATGCTTAAATGAGAAGGATGTTAGAACTCAAATTTGATTTAGAAAAGTATTAACATGGCTACTCCATAGTTGACTGCGAGCACTTCAGCGAAGCATTCATAAGAATTGTTTAGATATTGCCTGGTGTAAATGAAAATTGCCTAGGTACAATCAACTCTTTATCATTTTTTCTTTTTTTTTGAGGAAGTTTATATCGGAAGAGAAAGATAAAACAAAGAGAAAGAGAATGAAGTTCAAATGAATTTCAAAAACTCGTCCCATGTCTGTGGCACTATCTTATATCCAAATAGAGGCCATAACAGCTAAAAAAAAGAAACCATATTGGAATAAGAGGAAATAAATATGGCAGACTGGGCTACAAACCATTTTTCATGCATAGTCAATCCATGCTTAAATGAGAAGGATGTTAGAATTCAAATTTGATTTAGAAAAGTATTAACATGGCTACTCCATAGTTGACTGCGAGCACTTCAGCTAAGCATGCATAAGAATTGTTTAGATATTGCCTGGTGTAAATGGAAATTGCCTAGGTACATTCAACTCTTTATCCTTTTTTTTTTTTTTTTTAGAAAGTTTATATCGGAAGAGAAAGATAAAATAAAGAGAAAGATAATGAATTTCAAATGAATTTCAAAAACTCGTCCCATGTCTGTGGCACTATCTTATATCCAAATAGAGGCCATAACAGCTAAAAAAAAGAAACCATATTGGAATAAGAGGAAATAAATATGGCAGATTGGGCTACAAACCATTTTTCATGCATAGTCAATCCATGCTTAAATGAGAAGGATGTTAGAATTCAAATTTGATTTAGAAAAGTATTAACATGGCTACTCCATAGTTAACTGCGAGCACTTCAGCTAAGCATGCATAAGAATTGTTTAGATATTGGCTGGTGTAAATGGACATTGCCTTACATTCAGCTCTTTATCTTTTCTTTTCTTTTTGAGAATGTTTATATCGGAAGAGAAAGAAAAAACAAAGAGAAAGAGAATGAATTTCACTCAACAAAATGCAACCATGTTAATGCAAATAAAAAATGAAGAATGCATATAGTAGAAAGAAACTCCACCTTAATCCCAGAGCGACTCTCCATAAAGCTCAGTTTGTATATACTTGACCTGATAATGGGGGGAATCCAAGATTTCCTCATTCAACACTACAAGAAAGAAGTAGTCAAATCCCAATTCACAAAAGCTATCTTACAAATATAAATAAAAATCAATAATGCTAAAAAATTGCAAGAGACACACACTATCTACTATAATTGAGAACTAAATAAAAGCTATGCCCCCAAACAGTCACAACATTTGGCGTTAAAACCAATACACATTGGAATAACATAAGCCATATTGGAATAAGAGGTAATAAATATGGCACATTGGCCCACAAACCACTTTCCATGCATAGCCAATCCATGCTTAAATGAGAAGGATGTTAGAATTCAAATTTGATTTAAAAAGGCATTCACATAGCTACTCCATAGTTGACTGAGAGCACTTCAGATAAGCATGTCTAAGAATTGTTTAGATAATGCCCGGTATAAATGGAAATTGCCTAGGGACATTTAGCTCTATATCTTTTTTCTTTTTTTGAGGAAGTTTATATCAAAAAAAAAGGAAAAACAAAGAGGAGAAAAATAATGAATTTCACTCGACAAAATGCAACCATGTTAATGCAAATAAAAAGAATGTGTATAATAGAAAAAAACTCCACTTTAATCTCAAAGGGACTCTCCATAAAGATCAGTTTGTATGTGTTTGTTCGAAAGCTATGAAAAGAGCATCCTTGACCTGGTAATGAGGGGAACCCAAGATTTCCTTCATCAGCATTGCAAAAAAGAAGAAGACAGAGATTGTCAAACCCCAAATCTCAAAAGCTATCTTACAAATATAAATAAAATCAATAATGATAAAAAATTACAAGAGACACACAATCTACTATAATTGAGAAATAAATAAAAGCTATACCCCCAAACAGTCACAACATATGGCGTTTAAACCAATACACATAACAGCTAAAAAAAAGAAGCCATATTGGAATAGGAGGAAATAAATATGGCAGATTGGGCCACAAACCATTTTCCATGCATTAGCCAATCCATGCTTAAATGAGAAGGATGTTAGAATTTAAATTTGATTTAGAAAAGTATTAACATGGCTACTCCATAGTTGACAGCGAGCACTTCAGCTAAGCATGCATAAGAATTGTTTAGATATTGCCTGGTGTAAATGGAAATTGCCTAGGTACATTCAACTCTTTATCCTTTTTTTTTTTTTTTGAGAAAGTTTATATCGGAAGAGAAAGATAAAATACAGAGAAAGAGATTGAATTTCAAATGAATTTCAAAAACTCGTCCCATGTCTGTGGCACTATCCTATATCCAAATAGAGGCCATAACAGCTAAAAAAAAGAAACCATATTGGACTAAGAGGAAATAAATATGGCAGATTGGGCTACAAACCATTTTCCATGCATAGTCAATCTATGCTTAAATGAGAAGGATGTTAGAATTCAAATTTGATTTAGAAAAGTATTAACATGGCTACTCCATAGTTGACTGCGAGCACTTCAACTAAGCATGCATAAGAATTGTTTAGATATTGCCTAGTGTAAATGGAAATTACCTTACATTCAGCTCTTTATCTTTTCTTTTTGAGGAAGTTTATATCGGAAGGGAAAGAGAAAACAAAGAGAAAGAGAATGAATTTCATTCAACAAAATGCAACCATGTTAATGTAAATAAAAAATGAAAAATGCATATAGTAGAAAGAAACTCCACCTTAATCCCAGAGCGACTCTCCATAAAGCTCAGTTTGTATGTACTTGACCTGATAATGGGGGGAATCCAAGATTTCCTCATTCAACACTACAAGAAAGAAGTAGTCAAATCCCAATTCACAAAAGCTATCTTACAAATATAAATAAAAATCAATAATGCTAAAAAATTGCAAGAGACACACACTATCTACTATAATTGAGAACTAAATAAAAGCTATGCCCCCAAACAGTCACAACATTTGGCGTTAAAACCAATACACATTGGAATAACATAAGCCATATTGGAATAAGAGGTAATAAATATGGCACATTGGCCCACAAACCACTTTCCATGCATAGTCAATCCATGCTTAAATGAGAAGGATGTTAGAATTCAAATTTGATTTAAAAAGGCATTCACATAGCTACTCCATAGTTGACTGAGAGCACTTCAGATAAGCATGTCTAAGAATTGTTTAGATAATGCCCGGTATAAATGGAAATTGCCAAGGGACATTTAGCTCTATATCTTTTTTCTTTTTTTGAGGAAGTTTATATCGAAAAAAAAGGAGAAACAAAGAGGAGAAAAATAATGAATTTCACTCGACAAAATGCAACCATGTTAATGCAAATAAAAAGAATGTGTATAATAGAAAAAAACTCCACTTTAATCTCAGAGGGACTCTCCATAAAGATCAGTTTGTATGTGTTTGTTCGAAAGCTATGAATAGAGCATCCTTGACCTGGTAATGGGGGGAACCCAAGATTTCCTTCATCAGCATTGCAAAAAAGAAGAAGACAGAGATTGTCAAACCCCAAATCTCAAAAGCTATCTTTCAAATATAAATAAAATCAATAATGATAAAAAATTACAAGAGACATACTATCTACTATAATGCAGTACCCCCATTTTTTAGTGGATTCCTAAAAAACAATATTTATAATGAAATTAAATAATTTTTTTGGATTTTTTTAAAGCTTAATCCGATCGATTCGGACGATTCCCGATCCGGATCGCCGATTCACCGATCCGGATGGGTTTTTGGAGTGCCCAATCTGGCGCACCGATCCTTTTTTTAAACCACTGACTAGAAGCATTCGAAGGAAGATTTCTACTCCAATTTCCTTTAAGAAGTACACAACCATCATAGACATTGGACATTATGTACTTTAAATTGGTGTATCAATTGACGTGGAATCAAAGACTTAATCCTCGCCAAAATCCAGATTCGATATATTTGGGAACGTCTACCCACAATTAATGGGTTCAAGTTTCTAAAGATGTGTTGGATCGAGATTCTGAAATTAAGGAATCGAGTTTCCTTTGTTCCGAAAAATAGTTTCTAAAGATGTGTTGAATCGAGTTTCCTTAGTTCCGAAAAACGGTTTCTAAAGATGTGTTGAATCGAGATTCCGAAATTAAAGAATCGAATTTCCTTGGTTCCGAAAAACAGTTTTCGTGGAGATTCCTTAACAAAAATGCGGAATCGGGTTTCGAAACCAGAAGTGCGAGATCGGTTGATAGATTTCGATAACTATGGTGCAAACCCAAACAAGCCGGAGGCCTAAGCAACAAAAGATAAAAGAGGCCAACCACCCTCATTGGAAAATGGTGGTGGAGGTTCTCCAAACCATCAAAGCATCTACAGAAGAAGGTTATACCATCAGCCTCTACGGAAGAAGGTTATAAGTCACAAGTATGGTGGAGATAAATGGTTGGATTCTGAAGCTAGGAAGGAAGTTCCATAGGCTATTTGGAGCATGGAAAAGAATCGATAAGGTGAGTTGCTGTTTCATGGCTCATAAGATTAATGGTGGGAAATGCAAAGAGGACCAGGTTTTGGAAGGACATGGCTGGCCACTCAAGCTCTAATAGCAGTTATTCCCTGCATCATCTGCACTAGCACAAAACCAAATGCTTTGGCGGATGAAATGGCACAAAGAGCAGGGGCAAGTGATGGTTTGTGACCAAAAGGTAAGAAGAAGCCATAAAGTTGAAGAGAACACAGCCTTCTATAGACTGATGGAGGAGCTCGAAAACTTCTACATTCCAAGAGAGGAGAGCAAGATAATTTGGATCCCTGAGAGTAAAGGAACCGCCTCTGTAGAGTTCTTTCAGAGAATTTTCAACAGCCACCTATATGGTACATACAACTTTTTTGGGGGTTTGGACAAATTCAGTAACTCAGAAAATTCAAGTTCTTGGGTGGTTGGCCAGCATCAATAAGGTGCTAACAGTGGATTATTTGGAAAATAGAGGAATACCACTGTCCAACTGGTGTATCATTTGTAAGAAAGGTAAAGGGAACGTCAACAATCTAATCATTAATGGTAAAACTACCACAAAATTTGGGGATTTGTCTTGAGAACATTTTGGCTTTGAATGGGTGATGCCATAGTTCGAGGGGTACTTATTTAGCCAATGAGCATTCTTGGTGCCCCAAGGCTGGAGTTTTTCCACGAAGATGAGTATACTGGTTGTACAGTGAGCAATTTGATTTGTTAGAAACAGTCACATCTTAAAGTCCAAAAACCATGGCATAAGGTGACTGAAGGATAAAAGTAAGGGAAAATGTCTTCATAGAACCTAATTTCCTAGTATACCCATACATGTAGATTGTATCTTGCGGCATCAATTGAACCACATTTTATTCCACATTTTTGTCCCAAACAAATTTCAAAATGGCACAGGCCTTCTTTCTCTCTCACTTTCCTTTTTTTCCCTCTCCCTCTGTGAGTTTCTAATTCCTTAATTCTCATCCTCTCACTGAGGTCTAATTCCTTAATTCTCAACCTCTCATTGGGGTGGGGTCATTTGGTCATCACAACTCCTCTGCTCCCTAGAAGCAAGCCAATCCTTAGACTCAAGCGACAGCTCCTGGTTGAGAAACGGGTTCTGTTCTACTTCAAGATTAATACCATGAAGATTCAAAGCCTCCATAAAAGGACTCCTCAAATTTGTGGATGCTCATAAAAATCTCTAGCAGAGCCGGCCATTTATTATGTACGAGTTCGAACCAGAGATAACCCTAGACCTTACGCACACGATGGAACTGGTCTCACGTCAATCCGACACGTGAGCGTCGTGATTTGGCCACTTAAGCAAGGCGTGTCGCTGCTGATTTTCCTGTAACTTTCTTCATAAATCAGCAACTTCTTTCTAGCTTTTCTCCTCGCTCGGGCGTCATCACGAGGTGTGCCATATATCAAAACCCTCATCTGAGTTAGGACGAGGTTGAACCCAGTCTAAAGCTAAGGCCGAATACCGAAGGGCCTTCCAAGAAAAGCCTACCTCGAAGAAAAGTGGCCAACCACCAAAGTTCTGATCCTCGCAAACAGAGGAGCATCAAAAACTTAGGATGGACAAAAAACAGAAGAGTGGCCTTTCCCGTCTCTCACTTTCTCTCCTTTTTCATTGTCTAAGGGGGTTCAATGATTGAAAACCCGACTGGAAAAATTTTCAGGCAAATAAAACTACAGAGCCTAATTTAGGGCGAGAGAGAGGGGGGGGGGGAGGTTGAGGGGAGAAAGTTAGGGCGAGGGTGTGTGAGAGAGAACCAGAGCCTTTTGGCAGCTGGATTTAGAGAGAGAAAGAGAAGGGGGGGGGGAGGGGAGGGGAGGGATTGAGGGGGAGAAAGTTAGGGTGAGGACGTGAGAGAGGGAGCCAAAGCCTTTTGCCTGCCGAATTTAGAGAGAGACACACAGAGGGAAAAAGAGTGAAACTAGAGACAGAGTGTCGGAGAAGGAAAAGAAAAAAGCTGGAATGGAAAAAATAGTCACATTTTGAAATTTATTTGGGATGGAAACATGGTGTAAAACGTGGTTATATGGGTTTAGGGGGTTAGTAGAAAGATTTTTGGGAAAGTTGATGCCCCTAGATACAATTCAAATTTGTGGGTCTCTTGGAAAATCAGATACCAAATTAGGGTCTACAAAGATATTTTCCCTAAAAGTAAAGCCTTGATTATCTCTTGGGCCCATACCAGAGTAAATTGGACTTGAAGCCAGTTCAAAACAGAATCCAGGGCCATTTGGTGTGGGAGGAACATTTCATGATCAAAGGGAAGATCCTAATGATCTATTTCAGTCCCACTTACAGAATGTGGTGCAAATGAAGCTGAAACATGGGCTCAATTGATTGGACTCAGAAATAGACAGCCAAAATGGAAAATATACAGATAGAGAATGTCCTCTAGTGGGCAACTAGAAATGCCAGCCCCTAACAGGTATAATTGCATTAACCAAGCAAATCCACTTTTAACCATGTGCGCAAGGACACAAATGAGTTTGCTGACCAACTAGCAAAGGATAGGGTATCGAAGGCTTCACTTGAATTCATAATTTTGTAGAAAATAATAGGTGACTTTTATAATATGGCCCAAACTGTCTCAGAAACAAAATAAAGAACCTCTTTGGACTGCTGATACCACAGAAAGGGCATGTAAGTCTAGATTTGGTTCAAATAAGGGTGTACAATCTCTATATGCAACTGATTTCATGGCAACAAGCCATTTATTACATATATACATCTTATAAAAATGAGAAAATATGTCTCAACAACACAATGGAATGCATGAAAATCTGAAACCAAACAAGTAAATGAGAATAAAATCAGACATTTCTCACATTTCTGGGTGCTTAAGCATGCCAAAGAGATTTAACTAGTGCAGGTGACAGCCCACAAAAACATCAACACCATAACATGAATTGCTTGTATTGCTAATGAATAAGAATAATCTTGATCAAACATATATATATAGATATATATATATATATATATATAGATATATATATATATATATATATATATATATATATATATATATATATATATATATATATATATATATATATATATATATATATAGCTATAATCTTAAGTTTGCAACTCTTCAAATTACAAAGGTTAATGAAAGAATGAGTTGTGATGGTAAATTTACTACTTTGTGGTTTATTTTTTAATAAAAGTCACTTTTTGTAATATCTTGCACATTAAGTAAAAGTATGTTTGTAAATATCACTACAAGACAAAGGGTACTTTTGTCATTTCCATAACAGGTAAAGTTCAAATTTTTACTGAAGGACAAAGGCACTCTACAAATAAAGTTTCAGGACAATAACTTCCAATATGCCATTGTACTTTTGTAAAATTTACAATTTTTCCCTTGCTTAATGATTAAGTTATCTATTAAAATAATTTTTTGAACAAAACGTAGTGATCTTTTTTATAAATATACACATCACAACCCCTTCTAACATTAACCTTTGCATTTTAAAGGGTTGTTAACTCTAAGAGCTACAGTGTCAGCCAACGACTCAGATTGAATCTGGGCACGATCTAATGGTCATGACCTAATTTTGTTTTTCAATTTTCAGTTTTTTCTACAAATCCAAATCATTTAAAATTTTGAGCGTATATTCTTTAAAAATATTATAACCTGATAAAAATATAAAAATAATAATTAGCATAATATAAATTGACCAAAATACCCTCAAAATGTTTCAAGGGTATTTGGTTAATTTAAATTGTGTGAATTATTGTTTTATGTTTTATTAAGTGCGTCTTGAAGAGAAGAATGTACACCTAAAATTTCAAGTGATTTGGAGTAGTATAAAAAAAATTAAAAGTCAAATACGAAATAAGGTCGTGATCTTCAGATCGGCCCATTTCAATCTGGGTCATTGACTGACACTATAGTTGTTAGCCTATGGGCTGACAAGATCCATTCCCTATATATATATATCATTGTAATGCAATACCAATGATACCTTGGCAGCAAGATGAAAAATATCATTTGTTCCTTAAAAGGGAGAAATAAAAGTTAGAATTTAGAGGAAAGTACTCAAAGAACAAAACCTTGCTTCAGAGTTAAAAGATTTTTTTTTCCACACATTCACATAAAAATCAAAATTCATAGCAATGATTGTGCAAAAGTGTGGCACACCATGAGCACCATACCATTAGCATGTTCTGTAAACCTAGCCAATGCCTCCATATTACGGCAACCTGAGCGCTCCCCCATACAAAGTAAGGAATGGCATGATTCCCAATCTGCCTCGGCACATGATTTACTACAAATATTACAAATTTATGCATTATTGAAAGTGCACAAAGTAAGCAGATTAAGAGTCCACATATTAGTGATTGATAAATAATAACCCACAAGACCTGGATAGAACATACACACCAATGGATAGAACATGCTCACCAATAATTCTTAGTCAATAATGAAGCTCAGAAAGCAACTTATAAAAGTATGGATGATGTACTTCTATTCCCTCATTTTATGTTGTAATAATCAATCTTGTACGAATGGGAAAAAGTATGCACAAGTTGCACTCTGTGTTGTATATCACAAGAGGGATAGAAGAAGAAGAGAGACGAGGGTTTCAAGGAGAGACAGGATGAGAAAAATGCAACAAGTGAGGAAGCCAAAACTAGGGCATACCATAGTTACCAGGATCTCCTACTTCGGCAGGCGATCCCTTCTAGGATCTCAATTTTGTCCCTCCAAGAACGAATTTCTCAGGAATCTCAATTTTAAAATTTATGGATCTCGAACCCCACTCATAGGGATCCCGATTCCTACTATTAGGGTTCTTGATCCCATTCTTAAAGACCAAGACAACAACCAAATTGATTTTTTTTTTCTTTGTTTGTAGCCAACTAGCAACACAATTATTGTTTGCTTGCTATCAATAATAAGATCCCTACTTTAAAGAGTATACATAATACTAAATTATAATACACTTTACGGTTGGTAACAACATCCCCAAAAAGTTGGGATCAAGATCCCAAAAGTTGGGATCAAGATCTCCAAAAGGTTGGAATCTCGATCCCTAACATTTGGGAATCTCGATCCCAACCATGTGCATTGTACGCGTGGCATTCCCAACCATAGGGATCTTCTAGAATTTCACGGTCCCTCTCTCACGCTCTCGATCCTGGTACTGTTCCCACTCCCGATCCGAACAACTATGAGGCAGACTAAGAATCCCGAACATGTAGTGAAGCAATGATTCACCGCTTCAAGTTGCCCATCTATCTGTGGGTGAAATGCACTACTACATTGTAATCGAGTGCCGAATTTCTTCAACAAGGTTCCTAAAAAATGATTCGGAAACTTAGTATCCCGATCTGAAATTCTGCATCAAAACGTATTAAAGCTTGTTCTTCTTATTCTTCTTAGTAGCTCCTAGGGTTCACATCCTCCAAATAGATGTGTGCGTTTGATGGAATCCGCTTCTCCCGCATATGATAGCCTTCACTGGCTCCACTTTGACGCACTTTGCAGATCATCACATACATAGCATGCTATTAGTCATCAAAAAGCATTCTTGTAGACCATTGTGCCATGATCGGGTGAAAGAAATCAGCTGGATCCCCTCTCAAGATAGATACTTTGCTCTCAGGAGTTTCCATGAAGTGATAAGTGAAATGAGGTTATAGAAGCATTATGGAAAAGCCTAATCCATCCTAGAGACTCTTGCTTCAGTTGGTTAGCATACCAATAGAGGCTACTCACATATGGTAGAATGCAAAGATAGGCACTCCAAATGAGTACATATGCTACTCATGCAAAACAGGAAGGAAGAGCCAGAACCGTGTTGTGGAAGTTCAACACAGTCACAATAATCAGCAGCAACATCCAGAGCCTTACAGCACACTGGTCCCAAAAGAAATTCCCAGCAACTTTCGTGATAAACTATGGAACATTTCACCCCAACTATGATATGGTAACTTGGAAAGAAAGGAACTGCAGAGCGAAAAAGAATCGGAATCAATCCATCAAAGCATTGCTAAGAGAAATTACATGGTAAATCCGAGATTGTGTCCCATATACCCACATACATCCTCCGAGAAATGATTACAAGCTTCTTATTTACAAGAGATGAGCACAGAGAGCTTTGATAACGTAATTTGGAAGACATAGTTAGAACACTTGTACATTGTGAGCCCATGAAGAGTACCTGACATTTCAGTATTGTATATTTTTCTATATACAATTTTCACACATAAATACAACAGGTGGCAAGCCAGCTCAAACTCCTCACAGACATCGCAAATAAAGGAAGCTGATAAGACCAATCGATAGGGAAAGCAAACTAGATCCTATGTGGTAACCAAATACGAGGTCATGAAGGTAACAAGCTCCAAGCAATATATATTTTAACTGTCGACAGGCACGTATGTATTTTAACTGTCGACATGAAAGTATTGTATTTTACATTATTAGATTTTTTGGGTAAGTTATTTTACATTATTAGTAGAGACAGCACATGTATTTTAACTGTGGACATGGCAGTAAACATTATACCCATACTCCTGTTCAATACATGCTAAAAAAAAAACAAAATTTCTTAAAGTAAACTTCAAAAAAGTATTTCAAACATTTCTTAAACTACAGTTTAAATTTTATAAAACTGACAATCTATCTTTGGCTAGGTACATTCTATTAGTAGAAAACCACCTATCTGTTATCAATGTACGCATGACAGTAGAGATAAACATCTATCCAATACATTCTAGCGGGTCTGAGGGTTGAATGCTTCAAGATGAGAATGAGGACGTGTTTCACATGTGCTGTAAGCCAAAAAGAGAAAAAGAGGTTACTGAGTGAAGCATGACACATGATGATCTCATAACATATAGAGATTATGCAATAATTCTCAGCATCAGTGGATTAACTTGCAAAGACTCTCTTGATTCTCGCTCCTCGAGAAATTAGAGAGGAAGCAAGAAACAAACAATATCAGGAAGATCTCCTACACCCACAACTGTAGAAAATTAGCGTGAGTAGCATCACTCCACCGCAGGCTGCAATATAAAGACCACCTTTGATGAATAAATGTTGTTATGCTTTAATTTCTAACTGGGCATCACCACCATTCTATTAAGAATGGAAAACAAATGGAAGAATATCTAGTCATAGTAGATGGATTAATTAACAGAAGGAAAATTGATCAACCTAAGCACAAAATGACCAAATTCCTGATGACACACTTTGTATGTCTATTACACATGCGTAAAAATTATCCAAGAAAATAAATCTGCTTGAATGAATGTTGAATGCACACAGGACTCTCTATTGCTACATTGAAGCCTCACCGTTTTAGCTTGGAGCATATATACATGTATATGCATGGTTGTAAACATTCAAAAACAAATGCAACTTATTAGACATGGCTATCTAATTATAGATAAAAAATTTGAAGTTTTAACACTTCCAGTTACTTTCACAATAATATAAGCACAATACAGCTGGTCAGGGAGACAAATCCCTGTGTCCCATATAGCATATCCATATTCAGAGAAAGCATGAAAGGCAAAGAAATCCAAATATGAAAACAGAAGCTTTCGAAGACTGTGTCTGTCACCTGCAATAATGTTCTTCTGCACAGCCACCAACACAAGAAATGACCGAAGGCAAAAGAAATTCCTTTGAGTACGGTAAAACCAATTCACCATTGATTAAAGACTCAATAACTTCTTTAGGGAGGGCGAGGTAGGCATTATCTTCTGATTTACTAGAAGAAGCTGAATCTGAATCACTGTGGCCAGCCATTACAGAATGATTCTCCCCAAAGTGCAAAGATTCAGCAAGACAACCCTCTTTGTTAATGTGTTTAGATGTCCCGAGCTCAAATTCCTCACCTTCACCTTTCCCTAGACCTTGAAGATAAAGCTTCCTTCCAATCTGGAGTTCTATTGAGCCAATGTAACGAAAACAATAGCTACAGACAAGAGCATCAACCTGATCGAAAAAAAGAGTATGTTTGGTTAGAAAGGGGAAGGTAGATACACACAGGCACATTTGTGCGAGCGCACACAAAAACAAAAGGAATATATACATATTCTTAATAAGGCACAAGAAGTATTATGAAAAATACATCATCCTTAAATAGCCTATGCATATGCGCATGCATGGGCATTCTATGGTTCTGTAATTTTTATCATAGTTTGCAACTGCAAATCTTAACATGGACATTGTTAGTCACTGTGTCGGGTCTCCCCAGCATCGGAGGGTAAAACATAGCAGTTACATAACTTCTAAGAGAATTTTATATTGCCAATAACATTTTTCCTTTAGTTCAATGCTCCGTCGAGATCATACTATCCACTTACTCCCTTGGTGAAAAAGCACCTATTAAATTTTGGGATCCACTTAAGAATCACCATATGGTATTTAAAAAAATGGATTTTGAGATTTATTTTTTTACGCAGATTTCGTTGTCCAAAAATTGGACAGTCTTATTTCAATTTTAGGGCGTTAATTTTTCCAGGCTCATACCGGAATTTTAGGTGATCGGTGCAGACCAATGAAGTTGAAGGACAAGTTCTATAAGACAGCTGTGAGACCAACTTTACTCTATGGGGCAGAACAATGGGTGGTCAAAAACTAATATACCCATAAAATGAGTGCAGCAGAGCGGAGATGAGGATGTTGAGATGGATGAGTGGTAGACAAGGAAAGATAGAATTCGAAATGAGTACATTTGGGAAAATTTAGAAGTGGCACCAATAGGCGATAAGATGAGAGAGAGCAAACCTAGGTAAGTTGGCCATGTGTGGCACAGACCTAATATTGCACCTTTTAGGTGGTGCAAGTTAGTTCAAGTGCAAGGCTCAAAACAGGTAAGGGGTAGGCCCAAAAGGACATAATTAGAAGTTGTAAGAAAGGATATGAAGACTTATGGCCTCATTGAGGATATGGTCCTTAATAGAACAGAATGGTGAACCAGGATTTGTATAACTGATCTCAATTAGTTGGGAAAAGGCTTTCACGATGAAGATGATGAATTTTTCTAGCCTCATTGAGGGGAGTTTGAGGTGTTTTTTTTTTTTTTTAAGTTGTCTACTAGGTTGAAGAGGATACATCCCCAAAATTTGGGGCCCTAAAATTACCCCTAGGTTCGAATTTAACAAATGAAGCAAATGAAGAGTCTCCCATAGCAGAAGCAGGGAATCATTTCATTTTATTTTATTTTTGACATATTAACAGGTAGGAAAACGTCACATTGTGGCTTTGCCATCCCAAGCACCCAGGTCAAGGGCGCATTGCTATAGATAACAATTTTAAAAACCAAATAAAAGTAAAAATCCCATTTTTGGAGAGAGGATTTGGCTGACGCAGACTTCTTTTCTGAAGTCTAATGACATGAATGTAGTATATATATATATATATATATATATATATATATATATATATATATATATATATATATATATATATATATATATATATATATATATATATATATATATATATATATGGAAAAGTATTAAAAACGCCTCTGGGCAAATTTGAATAGTATTTCCCTCCAAAACGAACATAGCATGTTTGTTGAGGTTTATATTGAAACACCGCAACGGCTCTACGATGGTCGTGGTTGAATCCCGTGTTTTTTTGCGTGAAAAAACCCCGCAATGGACATGCTTTGTCCGTTGCGATACCGCAACAGACATGCTATGTCCATGGTGGTCTTTTAATCCACACCGTCCGAAAAAATCAAACGACGCCGAGCCTATGGGCGAATATACTGTTGATTTTCACCCATAGGCATTGCGTAGTCTCTTTCTATATATATATTATATATTTGCTTCATTTTCTATTTAATCTTAAGTTCTTAACGACCTATACTATATATATTCAATTTCTTAGGATGCATGTGTTTGTGTAATAAGCACACAATGAAGGCAGTCAAATTTGTTTGACTTACCATAGCCTCTTGATCTTTTCCCCTCTCCTTGCAAAGTAGGAAACTCCTTGCACACTTGGGCATAATTGTCGGGATCTCCCAAGGAGGTGGTCACTCCAGCTCCAGAAGCTAGATCATGCGCTCTGGGAGGAGATCTCAATTCTAGGCACTTTTTATTTTAGGGATCTCAATCCACAAAATTGTGGATTGAGAACGCTAGTTAATGGGATCAGGATACCTCTTATCCAAATCATTGGTCCATGTTCAATTAGACTCGATCCTCGTCTAACTAGGAACTAAGCTTCTTCTACATTGGGAGTAAGGTTATCGACACACTTGGAGATCATTTCCAATGGAGCATTGATGACCAACATATTTTAGTTGTTATCATTGTCCTAGAAAAAGGTCCACCCGATGCCTAGGCATCAAAAGGGCCTTTGGGTGGACACCCAGGCCTGGGCGCCATTACCTAGGCATGCCCAAGCGGGCGCCTGATTCTAGTCCCCCTTGTTTGTAATTTAAGTGGGCTCAAGATCACTTTAGGTCATTTTGACCCACAAAATTTTATAAAAGAACATTGGGGGTGTTTTAAACCCCAAAAGTTAAAAATAAAAAAAATAAAAAAAATAAAAAATAAAAAAAATCAAATTGTAACTTTTTCTGTGAATCGAAAAAAGAATTTGAGCCTTGAGGAAACACCCAAAAGCTTAGCCTTCATTGGTGGAACATTTTTTAGGGTGCAAGTGACGGTATTTGAAGACTTTTGAGGTGATTTCTAGCTTGAAATATATCAAAAAACAACGAAGAACAAATTATGAAGAAAGAAAGACCTCCTCTCTCTTCTTTTGTATTTCAATTTTCATTATTGGACTACTAGTTTTGTACTTCTCTTTTGTATTTCATCTTATCTAGTTGTCGTCGTGTTCATGTGTCAGTATGGAGTATGCCATACTCAATTTGGATTGGATAGCTGAAGGTTAATACACCATGGACTTGTTCATGTTTTTGACTTTTTTCACTAAATTTTCAATGAATTGAATTTTTGAACATGTTTAAACATTCATGCATATATATTTGCATGGAAAAGCCAATTAGAATACATATAAGTACAAAATTAATAAAAATATTTGCATATATGTGCTTTTGAACAGCATATATATGAAATTTTTAACCTCAAGGTGCTTGAGGTTTTGGAGCCAGCCTAGTGCCTAAACGCTGGGCACCAAGGCTGCCTAAGGGCCGCCTAGTGCTTCTTGAAACATTGGTAGTTGTGAATGGCAATTCTTTTGTTTAAACTATAAGCTATAGACAATTTGACACAGATCCCTACTTAGGAATGTTCTTTAGTTTTTTACGACCCACAATTTATGTAAAGGCCTTGACTTCTTATATACTTTACAATTACAATTTACACACCTTGTGTTGTGCCTTGTGAATAATTTCAAAGAAAGGCAACAAGAGAGAGCAGGAAGAGAGAAGGAAGAAGACAAAAGAAGATAGTAAGGAGAGACGAGTTGCGGTACTATAAGCAAAGAAAGAAGTTGCAGTTGATAGGCTTAACTTCCTAGAGGCTAATTCACTAGGTCCAGTACATCTCTCATTAGGGAGGAGGGGTAGGGGGAGAATGAGACAAATAACAGTGTACCTCATCGAGGAATTTAGCGAGAATGAGATAGTTTCAACTCCCCAATGTGTTCATATTTGAGAGAGAGAAAGAGGGGTCGCTAACATTGTGAATGCGAAGCTGTGATGGCATAGCCCACCACTTTTTGAGAGAAAGTGCAACAAGAAACAGAATACAAAAGATTTTCATTTTTAGCATTAACAATATGAAGGAGAGGGAGAGAAAGAGTGAAAGATAAGATACCTTTGCCCTCTCGTCGACCATATTTCAATGTCATCTAAGTGAAAGAACCCAAAGGAGGGAAAAACAAGGTCAGGGACACTGAGATTTGAATCCTCATATTGGAAGTGTTCCCAAACTCGAGTACTGTAGTTAACTGCCCTTATGGAGCCTTGATTCTAAGCTTCACAGACCCGAATCCCATATGCTTTGTCGTTCAATCCTAGACAAACTTAAATCACGCTCCCTATATGTTGGGGATCTCGATCCTTTTACCACACGATGTACGGACCTCGATCCCTCAACTATAGATCTTTGAGCATTGCTTGATCCCATGCTCCAGGCTTCCACTCGCGGATCTTTCAACGCTCCCCATCCCAGTAACAATGCACTAGAGTCCTAGTGAACAATGATTCCATGTATATCTTTCTCTGTTAGAAACCTCTCTTCATAAATTAGATATCCTTTCTGAGAATAACGTTTCCATTTGCATATGGGGATCAAGATATTTTAATTTTTGGATTTTCTTACTCTTTTTACTCTTACATAAATATACACTTTCTTAGCCTTTTAAATTCTGACTTTCTATATTTTGACAAGTTTTGCCATTTTAAAATTAGGAATTAAAAATTTAAGTCATCCTTATAACATAGAGTCCTAATAAATAAAGTTTATTTCCATATACATTCTATAAAATTTCCCCCGAGTTTTTTTATTTCCCATTAAAGAGATCAGTTTGTATGTGTTTGTTCGAAAGCTATGAAAAGAGCATCCTTGACCTGGTAATGAGGGGAACCCAAGATTTCTTTCATCAGCATTGCAAGAAAGAAGAAGACCGAGATTGTCAAACCCCAAATCTCAAAAGCTATATTACAAATATAAATAAAAATCAATAATGATAAAAAATTACAAGAGACACACACTATCTACTATAATTGAGAAATAAAAAAAAGCTATACCCCCAAACAGTCACAATTTATGGCGTTAAAACCAATACACATAACAGCTAAAAAAAAGAAGCCATATTGGAATAGAAGGAAATAAATAGGGCAGATTGGGCCACAAACCATTTTCCATGCATTCCAATCCATGCTTAAATGAGAAGGATATTAGAATTCAAATTTGATTTAGAAAAGCATTCACATGGCTACTCCATAGTTGACTGAGAGCATTTCAGCAAAGCATGTCTAAGAATTGTTTAGATTGCCTGGTGTAAATGGCAATTGCCTAGGTACATTCAGCTCTTTATCTTTTTTCTTTTTTTGAGGAAGTTTATATCGGAAGATAAAGATAAAACAAAGAGAAGAAAGAGAATGAACTTTACTCAACAAAATGCAACTATGTTAATGCAAATAAAAACTGAAGAATGCATATAATAGAAAGAAACCCCACCTTAATCCCAGAGGGACTCTCCATAAAGCTCAGTTTGTATGTGTTTGTTCAAAAGCTATGAAAAGAGTATCCTTGACCTGGTAATTGGGGGAGCCCAAGATTTCCTCCATCAGCACTGTAAGAAAGAAGAAGACAGAGATTGTTAAACCCCAATTCTCAAAAGCTATCTTACAAATATAAATAAAAATCAATAATGATCAAAAATTGCAAGAGACACACACTATCTACTATAATTGAGAAATAAATAAAAGCTATGCCCCCAAATAGTCACAACATTTGGCGTTAAACCAATACACATAACAGCTAAAAAAAAGAAGCCACATTGGAATAAGAGGAAATAAATATGGTAAACTGGGCCACAAACCATTTTCCATGCATAGCCAATCCATGCTTAAATGAGAAGGATGTTAGAATTCAAATTTGATTTAGAAAAGCATTCACATGGCTACTCTATAGTTGACTGAGACCACTTCAGCTAAGAATGTCTTAAATTGTTTAGATATTGCCTGGTGTAAATCGAAATTACCTAGGTACATTCAGCTCTTTATCTTTTTTCTGTTTTAGAGGAAGTTTATATCGGAAAAGAAAGAGAAAACAAATGGGAGAAAGAGAATGAATTTCACTCAACAAAATGCAACCATTTTAATGCAAATAAAAACTGAAAAATGCATATAATAGATAGAAACTCCACCATAATCCCAGAGGGACTCTCCATAAAGCTCAGTTTGTATGTGTTTGTTCGAAAGCTATAAAAAGAGCATCCTGAACTTGGTAATGGGGGGAATCGAAGATTTCCTCATTCTACGTTGCAAGAAATAAGATGACAGAGATTGTCAAAGCCCAATTCTCAAAATCTATCTTACAACTATAAATAAAAATCAATAATGATAAAAAATTGCAAGAGACACACACTATCTACTATAATTTAAAAATAAATAAAAGTTATGCCCCCAAACAGTCACAACATTTGGTGTTAAAATCAATACACACAACAGCTAAAAAAAAAAAGCCATATTGGAATAAGAGGAAATAAATATGGCAGATTGGGTCACAAACGAATGAGAAGGATGTTAGAATTCAAATTTGATTTAAAAAAGATTTAACATGGCTACTCTATAGTTGACTGAGAGCACTTCAGCTAAGCATGTCTAAGAATTGTTTAGATATTGCCTGGTGTAAATGGAAATTGTCTAGGTACATTCAGCTCTTTGTCTTTTTTCTTTTTTTGAGGAAGTTTACATCGAAAGAGACAGAGAAAACAAATAGGAGAAAGAGAATGAATTTCACTCAACAAAATGCAACCATGTTAATGCAAATAAAAAAATGAAGAACGCATATAATAGAAAGAAACTCCACCTTAATCCCAGAGGGACTCTCCATAAAGCTCAGTTTGTATGTGTTTGTTCGAAAGCTATGAAAAGAGTATCCTTGACCTAGTAATTGGGGGAACCCAAGATTTCCTTCATCAGCACTGCAAGAAAGAAGAAGACAGAGATTTTCAAACCCCAATTCCGTAAAGCTATCTTGCAAATATAAATAAAAATCAATAATGATAAAAAATTGCAAGAGACACACTATCTACTACAATTGAGAAATAAATAAAAGCTATGCCCCCAAACAGTCACCACATTTGGCGTTAAAAAAAAAACACATAACAGCTAAAAAAAAGAAGCCATATTGGAATAAGAGCAAATAAATATGGCAAATTGGGCCACAAACAATTTTCCATGCATAGCCAATCCATGCTTAAATGAGAAGGATGTTAGAATTCAAATTTGATTTAGAAAAGCATTAACATGGCTACTCCATAGTTGACTGAGGGCACTTCAGCTAAGCATGTCTAAGAATTGTTTAGATATTGCCTGGTATAAATGGAATTTGCCTAGGTACACTTCAGCTAAGCATGTCTAAGAATTGTTTAGATATTGCCTGGTGTAAATGGAAATTGCCTAGGTAAATTCAGTTCTTTATCTTTTTTCTTTTTTTGAGGAAGTTTATATCGGAAGAGAAAGAGAAAACAAAGAGGAAAAAGAGAATGAATGTCACTCAACAAAAAGCAACCATGTTAATGCAAGTAAAAAATGAAGAATGCATATAATAGAAAGAAACTCCACCGTAATCCTATAGGAACTCTCCACAAAGCTAAGTTTGTATGTGATTGTTCGAAAGCTATGAATAGAGCATCCTTGACCTGGTAATTGGGGGAACTAGCACTGCAAGAAAGAAGAAGACAAAGATTGTCAAACCCCAATTCTCAAAAGCTATCTTACAAATATAAATAAATATCAATAATGATAAAAAATTGCAAGAGACACACACCATCTACTATGATTGATAAATAAATAGCTATGCCCCCAAACAGTCACAACATTTAGCGTTAAAACCAATACACATAACATTACAATTAAACACGAACAAAATTACAAAAAGGAGATGTGTAAATTTGTATACCTCTCTCTCTCCAATCATATATTAATGTGTAGATAGCAAGGTTAAGTGTATCTCAATCTCTCACCATCCATGTTATCTCCTATATAAACAATTAAAGATAAATTTTATGGGCTTTTTGAGACCAAGACAGGTTCATCGCATCTACAGAAAAATAATGGAATTTTTTCACCCTAAAAAGGAAAACTTAGAAAGGCAGAGACACCTTGGTGGTACCTAGTTGATAATCTGGATAGACATAGAGGGAAATTCAATATTGCATGACTGTAAAAAATTTAACAAAATATGGTGATGTGTTCAAATACAATATTGCATGTATGTTTTTCCATAATCCGATCCTTGAAAGACCTCAGAGAAAGACTTCCATAGAGCTGCAAATCTTGAAGATTCGGTCAAAAAAATGTTTCGATATGCTAGGGACAGGGTACTTGATTGAGGTCAATCTAATACCATTCATTGAAGCCAAAAGAGAGTAGATCAGTAGATCAGAGAGAGAAAAGAGAGTAGATCAGTAGATTGTTAATGGGGACGTGAATCAATGAAATATGGATTGGCCCTCACCGAGAACATGAGTAAGGAGTAGTTTTGGGATTTATCTGGAGTAAAATTTGAGTAGTTACAGTATATATATAAGACTATGGCTACATATATATAAATATGTATGAATTAGATTATTTCAAATCAAAAATATCTATTTCTAAAAAATATCTATTTCTATTTTAATATTTATATTTTTATCACATATACATGTGTCTCTTCCATAATGTAAACCATCCGCATCTTAGTCACGTTTTTGTCTTTCTCTCAATTTTTATGTGGTTTTCTCATTTTTGGGCTTTGGAGCTAGCCGATTGTGAGCTCAGCTCGGCTTATTTTGGCTATAATCAACTCGGCTCAGCTCCCATCCGATCGGTTCATAATAAATTCTCTTGAGCTGAGCTGAGCCGATAAAAGTTGAGCCTAACCAAAATAAGCCGAGCCGAGCTAGCCAACTCTAGCCGAAACTGAGACCGACCAAAAAACCCAAGGAAAAACAGAAAAATTTTAAAAAACCAAATAAAAAAAAACAATTTGTAAAAAATAATAAACAAATTCCTATTAAATAAAAATCAAATGAAAAAAACAACCAATCAGCCAATTTACTGGTCAAGGGTCAAACCGCTTCGGGGCCATGTCCAATTAACCATTCCGGAACACAAGAAAGAGGAACAGTCTATTTGAGAGAGTGAAATGAAGGGGAGAGAGATGACTCGTATCAGTTCACATTGTAAAGCAAAGAATTGGGATATAGAAACCCTAATTAACTTCTACAAATTTGAAGATTGTCTATTTGTAATTTTTAGACAACAATTTGTAACTGAAACGAAAAAAGAAAGTTTAATTTGGGAATAAAAAATGATGTCTAAAATTTGCCTATGTTATAAAATTCCACAATTTTGCTATATTAAAATTTCACTGAATTAAGTTAAAATTTCACTGAAATTCTACAAATTTCAGTGAAATTTGTAATAGTTTTTTTTTTTTTTCGTATTTTCACTATTTTATTTTTTCTCAATACCTCGGCTAGGCTTATATAGGCTTGGCTCGGCTTGTATCGGCTCGGCTCGACTTACATCGGTCATTCTTCTGTTGTCATTCGATACCTGAAGACTTTCCAATCCCCATATGTTTTCATTTAGCATGTGTCAAATTGTGTCTAATTATTTCAGGTAGTACCTGAAGATCAACGCAGGGCACTTTATCCAACTCATTCTTTCAAGATTCTATTCTTCTGTTGTCAGGCTCAACCTACAGGCTCAACAAAAGAATAAAATAAGTCGAGCTTGGCAACAGAAGAATATATTCACATTGAACGACAACAGAAGAATATATTCACATAGAATGACACACATTCACATAGAATGACATATATTCACATAGAAAGACATATATTCACATAGAATGACATATATTCACAATATATTCACATAGAAGAATGTATTCACAATATATTCTATGGGAATATATTCACATAGAATGACAACAGAAGAATATATTCACAGAATGACAACAGAAGAATATATTCACATGTCTAACTATTTTATTCTTCTGTTGTCATTCTTCCGTTGTCAGGCTCCACTTACAGGCTCAAAAAAACCTGATATGTTATTGCAGAGGAATATGGGCTGATTAAATCATGCAAATAAAGCTACAAAAGGTGACACATCATAAATCATTGAGGAGACATGAACAACCAAACAAACACACATGAGTTCATCATTATTCCTTTTTCAATGACTATTTAACTCATGATTATAATTAGGTATAATGACATATCAAACAATAGATAATATCAAAGGTTGTAACATAAGGAACTGTCAAAACATACAAACATTTTAATGGAATTACATGAAAACAGATACTCTAACTGCTGTGTCTTTTTTGTTTTGGCGAGGTCCACAGTTGTGCATTATGAACATGGACAACCCATCTTAAAAGGAGACTGAGTTACACTCCAACTAAATATATATAAACTTAACAGTTCAGATTCACTACTCATGAAGAATTGTTAATGACAAGAGAAGAATATATTCACATAGAATGACATATAATCACATAAAATGACATATATTCACATAGAAGAATGCATTCACAATATATTCTATGTGAATATATTCACATAGAATGACATAGAATGACAACAGAATAATATATTCACACGTCCAACTACTTTATTCTTCTGTTGTCATTCTTCCGTTGTCAGGCTCGACTTACAGGCTCAACAAAACCTGATATGTTATTGCAGAAGAATATAGGCCGATTAAATTTTTCATTATGCACATAAAGCTACAAAAGGTGACACATCATAAATCATTGAAGGGACAAGAACAACCAAACAGACACATGAGTTCATCATTATTCCTTTTTCAATGACTATTTAACTCATGATTATAATTAGGTATAGTGACATATCAAACAATAGATAATATCAAAGGTTGTAACATAAGGAACTGTCAAAACATACAAACAGTTTAATAGAATTACATGAAAACAGATATTCTAACTGTTGTGTCTTTTTTGTTTTGGCGAGGTCCACAGTTGTGCATTAAGAACATGGGCAACCCATCTTAAAAGGAGACTGAGTTGCACTCCAACTAAATATATATAAAACTTAACAGTTCAGATTCACTACTCATGAAGAATTGTGAGAATTTAATTGATCCAGACATTTACTAATCACATATTCGTCGTGCACTACTGATGATGAAACCATGATCCATCCAAAAAAAGATTCAAGTATATAGGAAGTTGCAGATCCCGAACAAGAACATCAAAAGAAAGCTCAAAGAGTATATGCATCCAATTTTGCATTGATAGAGAGGAACTGGACTTTTAGCAATTCACAGTCAACATCATATATGGATTTAAAACAATTCTCGTTAAATGGGAAAACTCAAAGTGGGTGAAAGAGTCCCTTCCCCAGACTTTAGTGACCTTGCAAAACTCCCTAAAGGAAACCTTTGAGCATAAGTTATCAATAACAATTCAAATCCCAACCAAAACACACTAAAGAACATAAGAAACAAGACTCAACTCCCAAACTTCCTCTCAATGATAATTACAAAAGGGATAATTGTGAACAAGCTCATATCAATGGCAGAAGCCCAGACACTACCGTAAATGCATTAAGCAGCAAACAAAACCAATAAAAAATGTATCCAACCTGGGACACTGACCTACAACTGTTAGATATATGGTATCCAACATGGACAAGAATGACAAATTCAACTGTGAATTTTTTTAATATGAACTATCAATCTGTTAGAGGCATGATCCAAGCAAAAGGGAGAAAACAAAAAATCACATACTAGTTGATATTTTAAAAAGTAACTATGACCTCAGGGGAGGGAATTTAAATGAAAATCATAATCAATATAAAAGGAAAAGTCAGCAACCAAACTTATAAACTGCTTTACATACTTGAGGTCAACTCCCATAATTTGTGGATTCAATAGAAGATACTCAGTCACCTATAGAATGAATCAATGACAACATCAAAATCAAAATCAAAATTTTCTCTTTAACCAAAAATAACTAATAAGTAAAACTCAAGCAACAAAAGGACTGTTTCCATGTATGTAACTCCGAAACAGCAACCATCATTAACAAATCACAGAATTTGGACAGAATATATATGGATCAAAGGCGAAGTTACTCCATCTTATCAATCCAAGAATCCCAAACATAAATATTGATGATTATTCTGGAAGCTTACTACGTAAGTCCACCAGCCTGCATATACAGACTGTTGATGGAGAGAGGTTAGGTTTTCGGGCTTACGTGACGAATCCATCTTGGTAGTGAAGGACTTGAAGGAGAAAATGAGACCAAACATGAGCTTGTGATCCTGTTGTGGACTAAGGGTTTTGAGGGGACAAAGCCATTCCCTGTAAAAGAGCCAAAGCCCATTCCGATTTGATTTAGAAGGATACAAGAACATGCTAAAATACAAGAATTAAATTCTCGATAGTTTTTAATTTATATTTCAAATATATTGGACGAATTACCCTTCAACATCATCACAAGAAAAAAATCAACACCACACTTCATACATATTAAAAAAATGGGGAGCGTAGAGAGAGAAGCAAACACAATTATCAGACTAAGATCAAGCAAAGCCTAATGACAACTAAGGATTATGTTTAAGTTTTCAAGTTTGTAAGAAAGTTGAGAAGATTGCTTCTCTGCTTGTGTTAGAGTGAGAATTGGGACCATCTTGCTCTCGATGAGCTCTTCTCCTGTAAAGGCCACCAAAATAGTTTCTCCTTTTTGGGTGGCTCTCGTTGTTGAGCTCGTCATCTTAGTTTGAAGTACCCTTCGCCATTTTCTTGATTGTAAAAGTAGAAGAAAAAGATTAATGGATTTCTGATCAATGACTAATGAAGCCTTATGGTCTAAACTAGAGGAAGATATTTGAAAAGATTCGTGCCGGCTGGTTATGTGATCAAGAAATGCATTGAGAGAGATGGATCGGTTTCTGATCAAGATACGCAGAGAGAGAAAAGAGAGTAGATCAATAGATTGTTAATGGGGACGTGAATCAATGAAATATGGATTGGCCCTCACCTAGAACTTGAGTAAGGAGTAGTTTTGGGATTTATCTAGAGTAAAATTTGAGAGTGAGAACCCATTACAGTATCTATATAAGACTATGGCTACATATATATAAATATGTATGAATTAGATTATTTCAAATCAAAAATATCTATTTCAAAAAAATATCTATTTCTATTTCAATATTTATATTTCTACCACATATACGTGTGTCTCTTCCATAATGTAAACCATCCGCATCTTAGTCACGTTTTTGTTTTTCTCTAAATTTTTATGTGGTTTTCTCATTTTTTAGGCTTTGGAGCTAGCCGATTGTGAGCTCAGCTCGGCTTATTTTGGTTTGACTCGGCTTTTTTTGGCTATAATCAACTCGGCTCAGCTCCCATCAAATCGGTTCATAATAAATTCTCTTGAGCTGAGCTGAGCCGATATAAGTTGAGCCTAACCAAAATAAGCCGAGCCGAGCCAGCCAACTCTAGCCAAAACCGAGGCCAACCAAAAAAACCCAAGGAAAAACAGAAAAATTTTAAAAAATTAAATAAAAAAGAAACAATTTGTAAAAAATAATAAACAAATTCCTATTAAATAAACAATCAAATAAAAAAACAACCAATCAGCCAATTTACTGGTCAGGGGTCAAACCGCTTCAAGGCCATGTCTAATTAACCATTCCGGAACACCGGAAAGAGGAACAATCTATTTGAGAGAGTGAAATGAAGGGGAGCGAGATGACTCGTATCAGTTCACATTGTAAAGCCAAGAATTGGGATATAAAAACCCTAATTAACTTCTACAAATTTGAAGATTGTCTGTTTGTAAATTTTAGACTACAATTTGTAGCTGAAACGAAAAAAGAAAGTTTAATTTGGGAATAAAAAATGATTTCTAAAATTTGCCTATGTTCTAAAATTCCACAATTTTGTTATATTAAAATTTCACTGAATTTCGTTAAAATTTCACTGAAATTCTACAAATTTCAGTGAAATTTGTAATACTTTTTTTTTTTTTTTTGGTATTTTCACTATTTTATTTTTTCTCAATACCTCGACTCGGCTTATATAGGCTTGGCTCGGCTTGTATCGGCTCGGCTCGACTTACATCGGTCATTCTTCTGTTGTCATTCGATACCTGAAGACTTTCCAATCCCCATATGTTTTCATTTAGCATGTGTCCAATTGTGTCTAAGTGTCTAATTATTTCAGGTAGTACCTGAAGATCAACGCAGGGCTCTCTATCCACAGCTCATTCTTTCAAGATTCTATTCTTCTGTTGTCATTCTATTTTATTCTTCTGTTGTCATTCTTCTGTTGTCAGGCTCAGACTTACAGGCTCAACAGAAGAATAAAATAAGTCGAGCCTGACAACAGAAGAATATATTCACATAGAATGACAACAAAAGAATATAATCACATAGAATGACATATATTCACATAGAATGACATAGAATGACATATATTCACAATATATTCACATAGAAGAATGTATTCACAATATATTCTATGTGAATATATTCACATAGAATGACATAGAAAGGCAACAGGAGAATATATTCACGTCTAACTATTTTATTCGTTTGTTGTCATTCTTCGGTTGTCAGGCTTGACTTACAGGCTCAACAAGACCTGATATGTTATTGCAAAAGAATATAGGCTGATTAAATTTTTCATCATGCACATAAAGCTACAAAAGGTAACACATCATAAATCATTGAGGGGACATGAACAACCAAACAAACACACATGAGTTCATCATTATTCCTTTTTCAATGACTATTTAACTCATGATTATGATTAGGTATAATGACATATCAAACAATAGATAATATCAAAGGTTGTAACATAAGGAATAGTCAAAACATACAAACATTTTAATGGAATTACATGAAAACAGATATTCTAACTGCTGTGTGTCTTTTTTTTTTTGCCGAGGTCCACAGTTGTGCATTATGAACATGGGCAACCCATCTTAAAAGGAGACTGAGTTACACTCCAACTAAATATATATAAAACTTAACAGTTCAGATTCACTACTCATGAAGAATTGTGAGAATTTAATTGATCCAGACATTTACTGATCACATATTCGTCGTGCACTACTGATGATGAAACCATGATCCATCCAAAAAAAGATTCAAGTATATAGGAAGTTGCAGATCCAGAACAAGAACATCAGAAGAAAGCTCAAAGAGTATATGAATCCAATTCTGCATTGATAGAGAGGAATTGGACTTTTAGCAATTCACAGTCAACATTATATATGGATCTAAAACAATTCTCGTTAAATGGGAAACTCAAAGTGGGTGACAGAGTCCCTTCCCCAGACTTTAGTTACCTTGCAAAACTCCCTAAAGGAAACCTTTGAGCATAAGTTAGCAATAACAATTCAAATCCCAACCAAAACACACTAAAGAACATAAGAAACAAGACTCAACTCCCGAACTTCCTCTCAATGATAATTACAAAAGGGATAATTGTGAACAATCTCATATCAATGGCAGAAGCCCAAACACTACCGTAAACGCATTAAGCAGCAAACAAAACCAATAAAAAATGTATCCAACCTGGGACACTGACCTACAACTGTTAGATAATGGTTTCCAACATGGACAAGAATGACAAATTCAACTGTGAATTTTTTGAATATGAACTATCAATCTGTTAGAGGCATGATCCAAGCAAAAGGGAGAAAACAAAAAATCACATACTAGTTGATATTTTAAAAAAGTAACTATGACCTCAGGGGAGAGAATTTAAATGAAAACCATAATCAATATTAAAGGAAAGACCAGCAACAAAACTTATAAACTGCTTTACATACTTGAGGTCAACTCCCATAATTTGTGGATTCAATAGATACCCAGTCACCTATAGAATGAATCAATGACAACATCAAAATCAAAATTAAAATTTTTTCCTTAACCAAAAATAACTAATAAGTAAAACTCAAGCAACAAAAGGACTGTTTCGATGTATGTAACTCAGAAACAACAACCATCATTAACAAATCACAGAATTTGGACAGAATAGATATGGATAAGAGGCGAAGTTACTCCATCTTATCAATCCAAGAACCCCAAACATAAATATTAGTGATTAATCTGGAAGTTTACGTAAGGCCAAGTGTTTTAATCAAAGTGGCGAAGATGGATTAGGTGTCCAAGTGTTTTGATGGCTGCTATCTCAAAAAATGGTGCATGGAACCCCCTAAACAAGCGCTCAATTAGCAAAAAAGAATGAAAAAATAGCTAACCAACTTCTCCAAATAACCTCCCATTCTAATATGCAGAATTTTGTGAAATAAACTATAAAGCATAGAATTGTCATGATGGCAGATACCATGCCCTGATTTTTACCATATTTGCAGCATCATTTGACATTGTAGAGATGAAAAACTAAGGCAGTTATACTAGCAAAGTAGCGACTGGAGATTAATTTTTCTTTCCATCCCTCCCGCATCTACGCACAAGAATACGATTTTCGAAGGCCAATGGATTTCAACATGAAGTTGTACCTTAGTGAGCGGTGAACTTAATTTCTGAATGACATATTATGTGATCGGACTTCACAGCCTAAAAAGAAGAAAAGGCACAAAAGCAATTTAGTGAATAACTTAAAACCTAAACATTTCAAATCTTTTGAGCCTATGCCCAATCTAGCTAAAAATCTGCAATTCACCAAATACAATACAAAAAAGACAATACCCATGTCTGGTTCTTAACTCGATCAGAGACCGATGGATCCAATCCAGGGAATCTAGCATTCTGAAACACCACGCATGCACATCAAATCAAAGTGCTATTCCATCCAGAAAATGCAACCAGATCAAAGGCACGCTCTAAATCACTCTCTATCTTTCAATTATAATACGAGAATGAAATAAACATCCCACTAAGGAATATAAGGGGTTTGGGCCAATCAGGAAAACGGCAAAATATTCGTCAATTTGTTTCACAGTATTCTCCGTCTCTTCTTGTTTTGGTGGAAACCAAGCTTCCTTCTCCCTCTCTCTCCCAAATTCGGAATATTTGAGGTTTTCCCCTGCCAGTGGTTAGCTCTGGATGCAATGGGACCTCCTGGCGGTATCTGGGTCCTCTGGTACCCATCTCAACATGCCTTAGTTGCCTCTCACATTGGCAAGTTCTCTGTCACAGTGACCCCTAGCTAGGATCATAGATTTCCTCCATTGGAAGTGTATTGTGGTCTGTGGACACATCAAAGCGTGTGAGACTGGCCTGCCATATTAATAAAAAATCCTATTTCTTTTATTCCCTGTTTCACACACATGCAAATGGACAATCAAACATTTATATTATTTGATCACATCTGCACCCACAGACTCACCATGCTTCAGATGGTAATGAAATCCAAGAAACAATTCTTTATCAGACGAGGGGTGCTCCATCATGATAAATTCATGCTTGGTATCACGCTATTGAAGATTTACATGAATACTTCTACTTCTTGATTCTAGAACAACTAAAACTAGCTATACTAATATATAATGTCCTTTGATGTCATTTAACATATACTTGAAACAGGTTCCATAAGATTTGTTTCTTGTTGATCAATTTTCTTTAGAAATCTTTACTAATGATTTAGTGCAAAAGATATGAGTAAGAGATATCTCAAAAAGATCTAAGGACATTTGGTGATCTCTCCTGTTATTGCATATTTAACATTAACTGTAAACTGTGCACAATAAATTATGTATAATTTAATAGTGCTCTAAATGAACATTCAGATATTTCCATATTACATGTCCATGCATGTGCTTGTGTGAACAATGATCCTATGATTTCATAGAATGTTAATTCTCTATGTGTGTAGATCTAAGGACATTTGGTGATCTCTCCTGTTATTGCATATTTAACATTAACTGTAAACTGTGCACAATAAATTATGTATAATTTAATAGTGCTCTAAATGAACATTCAGATATTTCCATATTACATGTCCATGCATGTGCTTGTGTGAACAATGATCCTATGATTTCATAGAATGTTAATTCTCTATGTGTGTATCTTTCACAAGACATATACAACAGATACAAGAACTAGATTGTAAAGGATCAAAGGTATTTGTATACTAAAGAATAGGGATTACTCGTGTAACATTTCCATTGGCAAAGATTATGACAGCATGTTGCAAAGGCAACACCTCTAAGGCTGCAATTGTCTCCTGGTCCATTATGTTCCTGAGTGAGGCAGCACCTTATGGGAAAGTCTGCAAGCACAATTTAAATATGAAATAAAGAATGCGGGGATTACCGAAGCCATGAATGCTGAGAAAGTTATCTTCACATGCATTCCCTAGTTAATTATTGGGTGACAAACTGAATTTGCTAACCTGTGGCAGGACCACATAGTTGTTTCCCAATTGCCAGGTAAGAAACACCCCGTAAAAGTCTACACATTATTCAAGTCCAAATCATCAACTGCAATAGTTAAGTTAGACATTAGATGCGCAAGGGGGATGTAAACTGGCAATATTCAATAAATACATCCATACATGTAATGCTAAATATTGTCCGCTTATCATGTTAAATGTGTTAGAAAACCAAATGAGCTCCCATTGAAAATAGCCTTCATTAGTTTAATAATGATTATGTATGGAACTCAAGGCCCCTGCAAGGTCCCTGAGCACTGGGCCCTCTAGCACTATTACAACGCAATTGTTTAATGAACTTTCAACATGCACGAGCAATTTGAGGCTGGACCAATGCGACCCATGGAAAAAGCATTCTGCCATTACTGACGTGGTTATAGTATAAAAACTCGACAGTCCTCTTAACTTGATGGTGAAGCCTTTCAACAGATTACTATGAAAGGTAAGGGACCATAGCTAATGGATTATGGATGATTGAAGTACTTCATGAACCCACATCTTAAAAGGGAGCCATGCCTCAGCAGTTGGAGCTCATTGCAAAAGAAATTCTTTCACCTTTGTATATGATATTCCATCATTTCACGGAGACAATCAGGTATGTTGTCTTTTGATGAGTTCTTTTGTGCTTTGAATGGATACAAGTTGTATCATAGCATAGTGGCTAAACTTTTCAATATGAATGTTATAGTTTCTACTTTTCCAAGATGGGTTGAATCTGGAGGGTGAGAGAAACCATTATCTCTCTCATCAATGTGGCTGGATTTGAACTACTATGAGTTTAAATAGTGTATTATGTACAGTCATGGTAATATTATGGATGGGAGGTTTCCTAAATACTGCATGTTTATGTTCTTATGCAAAATATTTTCATTATTATACGATATAGGTGTTATGTGTATATGACTTCTATTCGATAACTTGAAATATATTTATATCATTATACATAGATTATACATATCATTCCATAAATAAAAAATCTACAAAGAGAATCAAAGTCACACGTAAAAAAAAGTGGCTTCAAAAGCACATATTTCTCAGATACTTCAAAAAAAAAACCACAAACAGAAACAAGAAAAGGTCCATTTAACTCAAGGAAGGGACCTATGTCAATGGAAAATAAATCTTGACTCGACAAGAACAAGACAACATGGAATTGGCCTCCAGAAATAGATTGAAATTATAAAATCTTACTCAGAAATTGAAGAAAGAAGCCACAAACAGAAACAATAAATCTTGACCCAAGGAAGGGACCTATGTCAAGGAAAAATAAATCTTGACTAAACCCCAAGAGGCCCTTTACAGCTAATAGCCTAATATGGCAAATAAAACAATCAAGTGGCAAAATCCTCAAATAGAGGATTAGAGTCCCCATCATCTCATGTGCGTTGCTAAGGGAAGACTCTATTGGATAAAAATGAACAACATGGAATAAGTCTAAGGTACCAAATGTTGTTATCAAAGAAAAAGAAATCAATGAAGAGAAAAACAAAAAATGTGAGCAGAATTCTAAACTCCATTAAAATCAGATACCTAAATTTACAATTTCATCAAGAATCACAAATAACTACATAAATCATAAAGAAGTGTAGGAAAGTTAATTTGTGGTTTATCACAGAGTAGGGAAAATGGAGAAATCAATCATGGATAAAAGTTAATACTATAAAGTATCACCCAAGAAATAACGAAACAAGATCAAACCCTTAAACAAGTGAAACCTTAACTTCCTAATTCCTGGAGAGTTTCAAAATAAAGAGGCTACGAAGCACAAATTTCTTACGTATTGTTGCCATGAAGAAGGTCTTCTTGGAACCATCTGCTCACGAAGAGGGTGATGCCTCTCTTGCTTTCATTGAAGCAGAGGAAGAGCAAAGAAAAAGATGTAGCCTGCAAAACAGAAAAAAGCAACAAATTCACATAACACTTACACTTGGTGATTGATAGAGAAAGCGAGAAAGATTGAGGCTCCTTCTCACAGAGCGAATGGTGATCGAGAGAGAGACAGAGAGAGCATAGAAGGGTTTTTTGAAAAAATAGGGTATCGTTTAGGAAACTAGTCGTTTAGGATGTAGCCGTTTAGGAAAGAGCATAGAATGGTTTTTCGTAAGACTAGGGTACCGTTTAGGATGTAACCGTTTAGGATGAGAGAAGGAGAGCATGGGATGTAGCCGTTTTGGAAAGTAGTCGTTTGATAAAAAGCTAAAGGAAACATCGACTTAACGTTATGTAACGGATAGTGTTTTTTAGTGTAATTAATGTGTCCCTGCTGTTACTTTAAAAGTTTATTTTTTATTTTTTTAAGTTTCCAATTTGTTCATTACTTTCAAAAATGATAAAATAGCTATAGTATTTTGAAGGTCGATGTTTAAAAAATTCCCCCAAGTGAACTTTTAAAATCCAAAACTAAACACATTTGGAATTAATTTTTCTTGAAGTTTGATATTCCAAATCTGAAATTAGTTTAATTCTTAATTTTGGATTTTTAAAATCCAAAAAATTAGGAAAAACATTAATTTGAGATCCTTGGGTTTTGAATATCTATAATTTTAAAAAATGTGTGGTTTTTATCAAGCGGAGGCTCTAAACAATCAAAATAAAGCATACCCTCAATTTTTGTGATAGCCTTAAAATATATTTTTCATCTTTAATTATAAAAGTTAAAGCTTCAAAAATAGCGTAGATCAAACAGATTTATGAAAACTTTAAAAACAAAGAAACTAGACAGTAAAAAAATGTGTTACAGTATACGTTATTTCCAAACCTTGAAATACGCTTTTTTCTCATGTACATACATCTTGATGTCAAGATTATCGATTTGAGAATATTTAGGTATCAAAACAACCTCTTTTAGTGGAAATTTTGAGGTGGGCTCCAATTTGATTCTTCATAGCCTCAATTCAATATAAACTTTTTCCTTTTAAAAATAGCTTAATCTGGATTGGCAATTTGAAAATAATTCATTGTTTTGTTGTAGTAAAAAAGATATTAAAATATTAAATATAAATGTATGTTAAAGCTAGAATTTAAAGCTCTTGTGTGAGTTGTTTGATTAAAATTAAGCGGTTCTCTTAAAAAATTAGGTGATTTTGTCGTGATAAATTTGATACCCGATTCTGCAAGGGAATTGACCTAGTTGCCATCAATTATTATTCAAACAAACAATTTCAAACTTAAAATCGACAATTTCTAAAACCATGTGTAATGCTTTCAAGGGAGAGGGAGGGAGAATGACAGACTCGAAGGTTGCTTTTATATTAAGGAAAGTAGATGGAGCATTATGATGTCTACAATGCAATATATTACCTTTACGGGGGTGTTTGGCAATTCAAATTTTGGGTACCAAAAGTTGAAATTTTCCAATTCGCCATAGTTATTCTATGCTTCTCACAGTCACAAATTTGTAAATAATTTTAAAAAACTTTACATTATAGTTCACTTGAAGGAATATCAATCTCATTTTGATAAATGCATATTCTTTTTTACTTTACTTTGACTAGGAATAATTATGGTGAATTGGAAAATTTCAGCTTTTGGTACCCAAATTTTCAATTGCCAAACAATCTAAAGGTAATAGATTGTATTGTAGACATCATGCTCCATCAGCTAGCTCAGCTTACATCAGTTTAGCTAGGCTTATTACATCAGCTCGGCTCAGCTTGCATCATCTTGGATCGCCTTATATCGGTTCGGTTCGGCTTATATCGGCTCAGTTCGGCTTATATCGGCTCGGCTCGGCTTACATCAGCTCGGCTCATATCTTATCAATTTCGTAGCCGAGCAAATATAATCGGAGCCGAGCTGATGTAAGTCGAGCCGAGCTAATGTAAGCCAAGCCGAGCTGATGTACGCCGAGGCAAGCTGATGTAAGCCGAGCTAAGCCGATGTAAGCCGAGCTGAGCTCATGCTAATGCAGAAAATATTTAATTTAATTTAATTTAATTTTTTTTAAATCTTGTAATATAATACCGGGTTTAAAGTTTTTACGGGTGCCGGACCTAGAAGGCATCTGCATCGAGCATTTGCCACAGATGAAGTGGGATACCTCATATGTCTGAGGTATATTTCAGTTGCGTTATTTTCTCACTGTTAAAGTCTTTGGGCTTCTTCGATCTGTACAAATCGAACCTCTGAACCTCATGTTTTACCCTCTTATCGCCAAAGTTTTCTTGCTTTTGGTCTCATTTCTATGTTTTTGGGGATTTTCTAAGTTTTAGTAGCTAAAATGGAGGTTGAGAAGTTGCAGACCGTGGGATCACTTGAGGTTCATGCTGAATTTCTCTGGTTTTTGTCGGTGACCCTATTGTGACTGGATTTGTACTTTTTTAGGTAGGGTTGATGCTGTTGAGTTTCAATTTCTAGTGGCTTTCTTGAGCTTGATTGGAGCGTGTTTTGAGATTTTTATGGCGAGCGTTTTTTGGAGTTGTTTCTTTGCTTTTCTAGGGTTCTAGGGGTTTGAATTGTTTTTTTCTAGGTCTAATTTTGTGGTGTTCTAGACTACAATTCAAAACATCCTTGCCATTTAGTTTGTTTCATTGTTAGAATTTAGAAGGGGTACAATCTCATTTTTAGTCTCATCCCTTTGTTTTTTAAGGATTTTGTAAGTTTTAGTAATGGTGCTGGCTGAGAATTTGCGGGTCATTTGATCACTTGAAGTTATTGGTGAATTTTGTTGTTATTGTATGTAATTTGGCTTATGATTTAACTGGATGTCTGGATTGTGGCTTCTTTTAGTGTGTTTCTATGGTTTCCTGTGTTGAAGTTCTATTTCTAGGAAGGACTCTTTTGTGGTGCATTCCTGGGTAACTTTCATGCAAACATTTTGATTTGATAGTTTACTTAGTAGGGTTTATCCAAGATTTAGGGGTCAGAATTGTGTTTTCTAGGTCTAATTTTGTGGTTTTTAGTATTTTTAATTCCCATTTTCTTGGTAAGGTTATAGTCTTGCTTTCCCGTCTTTGTTCTCTATTATGTAGAAATTTTCTGTTAAGTTTTGTAGCAGAAGCGGATGAGCCTTTGCTGGTTATAAGATCACACTAGGTCTTTATGGAGTTTATCTTTTTTTTTGTCCATGTGTTTATGTCTATGATTTGCCTGTGGGTTTGGATTTGGACGTCTTGGTATTTTTTTAGGACATGTATTGTTGAAGTTATGCTTCTAGGGCTTCTCTTGTATTTGCTTATCAAGTATTTTCTTTTCCTTTTTTTTTGGTATATGTTTTTTTCAATGGAAAGGCCATATTTTGGAGAGTCTAGAGCTCTTATAGGGTTTAGGGAATGGAATTGTGCTTCTGGGGCTTAGTACGTGGTTTCCAGTGGAATTTTCTTCTCTTCCCCCCCCCCCCCCCCCCCCCCCCCCCCCAAGTGGAACGCTTAGTTGTCAAAGATGATTTCAAAGCTCAGATGCTTAAAATTTTTATTGATTATCTTGCTCATTTAGGTTTTTAAGTGCTTGGCTTTTTTTTTTTTTTTTTGCAGGGAAGGACGCTATCTCCTACAAAAGTCAGACCCAAGCTTATGGGAATTCAGACGAGCAGAAAGGAGAAAGAAGAATCTCAGAAACTCAAGATCTTGATGACAAAGGTGAATGCAAAAACTTTGTATGCATTTTTCTTTTTCTTTTTTCTTTCATTCTTTTATTAAGAATTTGGTTTTGGAAGATAAAGTTCCTTTTGCTTGTAGTTGCCCTTTCTCTCTCTAAGCTATCCTTTAGTTGCTCTCTCTCTCCCCCTCATCATCACCAGTAAGATACCCTTAACTGCCCTTTCTCTCTCTAATCTATCCTTTGTTTGCTTTCTCTCTCTCCCTCTCTCTCTCTGAATCTTGCATTTTGTATGCTCAGTCTTATTTACAGAGATTGTAATAGTCTCTCTCTCAGACTACCCATTAGGCCATAACTTGTTATGTTTATTCTCGTATCTTTTACGGTCTATTCTGTCTTGCACGCCTATATACAAAATGGATACATATATTTACAAATGTCAAAGCATGGTGTTGCTCCATTCAGAGTAAGATGGAAAGGTATGGGGTTCTACTAGCCTTTGTTAGTCGATTTCTTGAAGCGATTTATTGATGGTGACAAATCTTTTAGATTTTTTATTTTTTATTTTGGAGAGAGAGAGCAAGAGTTCCGCTTCAATCTCCACCTCGATCTCTCTCTAAGAGCTAGGCCTCAATCTCTATTTCCATCCGGACTTCAACAATGACGAGCCTGAGAAAGCTCAATCTAAGGCCTGAACGAACCAAAGAGAGAGAGATTGTCGTCAAGGGGAAAAAAAGACGGTTGAGGTAGAGACAAACCCAACGATCATATATTTGTTGAGGCCCATTAGTTTGAATTTTGAAGTGTTGTTTTTACCTGCTTCTCCTCCTCTTTGTTCTTCTCTTCTCTTTGTGCTTTCTTTCTGCTTCGAAACCCTAGGAGCAAGTGATATTTTCCCTCTCTCTTTCCTCCTCTTTGTGCTTTCTTTCTGCTTCAAAGCCTTTGTTCATCGCTTTCTTTCTACGATTCTCTTGTTGTTCCACTCTTGCTCTGCAAACCAGTGTTAGACTTTCTTCTACACTAGTCTACATATATGGGTGGTGTTTTAGCTAACCCAGAGGACATTGAAACCAGGGAGCACGAAGAGTATTAGCGTTTCTTACGTTGAATCCAAGTCACAGGTATTTCCCTTCCAGGGATTTCTTCTGGTTGATCTTGCTTTGCTTTTGAAATTTTGAGGTGCCTTATATATGGTTTATCTAGTTTTCAGAGTTTCTTTTTGAAGGTTTATGCGATTGATTTGTTGCCATAAGCTTGGATTTTGTAATTCAACGGTTTGGGGCTTCATTGTGGTGATTCATCTAGATATTTAGGTTTATCTAGGCAGTTTTTTTTTTTTAACTATTTATTGGTCTTGGTGCTTATTTGCCTGCTATATACATTGGACTGGACATCTAGCCCAATATTTACAGAAGAGATTTTGAAGGTATTATAGATCTTGCTCTCTAGTCTGAAAATGGCAGCCATAGTTGCATCAACTACCATTTCCTTGAATTTGAGTACTTTTTTCTTTTGAAGTAGTACTTTTTTAGCATGTAATTGTTAGTTGAATTTTTTCTTAATTTGTATGTTTATTATAATTTGTTTTTTATTGACTTCTTTATTTATTTTCTTTAGAGTGGAAGTTTACTGGTATTATGTTTAGGATGTGATTGTTCCTATAAATGACTTAATTTAGTCTATCTTTTCATGGATTTACTCCTCTCACTTAAAGTGGAACATACGTAGCTTCATTGAAATTTAGTTGTAGGTTCATATGGTGTGCTGTGAATTATGAGTAAAAATGGTGAGTTTCATTTTTTTAACTTAAAAATGCTAGTTACTATAAAGCCTATTTGTGTGACATTCTTCATTTTCTTTGTTTATTTTTGGCTGTTTAATCAGTCCATGAGTGAGGGTTTGACTTGAAATGTAATTTTGATTCAGTTGTTTTCTCCATTCTTCACTTTCGTTTCTCAACTTTTGTTTTGTTTTGTCCTTTTGTTTTGTTTTGTCCTTTTATTTTCTCATTTTTGGTTTGTTTCTTTAATATGGTTGTCTCTATGGTCCATTTTCTCATATTTCAAGTTGTTTCTCATATTTTATTATTCTTCCTCTTTTTTTCCTTGAGGGTTTTTTAGGCTGGATTTGTGTTTCTGCTTGATTGGTTGCATGGTGTTCTTACTTCCCTACGCTGAAAGAGGTCAAGTTCCTTTGTCTAGTGCCTGGCAACACTGGAAAGACAACTCTTCTACATATGTTGGAGAATGAGGTAATATACTTGCTATGGATTTTACTGATTTGATGTGTTTGTCTTGTTTGCATTATTTATTGATTTGTGCTTTCTTTTGCATGATCTATTTCAAATCTTGTTTAAGTTGCACAAAGAATGGAATTCTTTGATGAACAAAGAAAAGAATTCTTTGTATTGGTCACATTCATCTGTGAGTTAGTTATCCAGGGCTTTCTTAAATAAGCACCTGAAAGAGACAAACTGTAAAATAGGCAATCATTTCTCCATAGCAATATTTAGTTATGATCTAAGTGATACACCTACTTAGCAAGATTAACTAGTTTTAAACTGTAGAATAAGCAATCATTTCTCTGTGCTACTACTTGTAATTTCCTGGTAATCATTTCTAAACCATTAGAAGTGATTGGTGCAAAGTTGCTTTCCATGTGGAGCAGGTTTTTACCACATCATGTTTCGTGTCCAACTGCATGGCGGTTGTCTGGGCAACGTGCATTCAATCAATAAATGCACAATTAAAAGGCATACTCGGTCTATGAACCATAATGTTAAGTTTCATTTATTGAGAAGTAGAGAAGGAAACTCTAAAACCTTATCCGATGATATAAGATAACACATTCAAGAAAAAAAAAACAAAACTCGTCGGAGGATATAATATGGCTATACTTGTTGAGCCATCATATGATATTTCCCATAAATATGAAATATCACTTTATAATCTATGAGTTCTCTAACATCCATTGTTGATGTGATAGACGCTTAAGAACCTATCCAATTTGCCTTAGTACATGTTTGTGATCATTGAACCCAACAAAAGGACAAATTTTCTAGAAGCTGAAAGGTATTTTCTTGTGATTGTATTGAGTTAGGGGGCACGTTTCATTTGGAACTTGAATTTAGTTGCATTCTAAGACTTGTTTTCTCCTTAGGTTGCTTAGAATCCAAAGATGACTTGCTTCTCTTCAACTTTTTCCACGTTAATTAACTTGGTGTTTCACAATATTATAAAATCAAGTGGTCCCTTATGTAGATAGTTTGTCATTCAGATTCTCATGTTGGTTTTGTTAGCATATTAACATATACAGTTGTTATCAGTGTATACACCCTAGTGTTGATTTGCGAGTCAGTTTTTTAGGATTTTCTTATTTTTGCCCTCAAAATTTGAGGCTTGCATATTTCCCACATTTACTTAATGTTTCATTTCGATTTTCGAGTGATATATTTGCTACAATTATGCACATGATTTAGGGTTATGTTAGTCGTTCACATCTTTTCTTATATCACGCTGATGATTCTTTTGATTCTAATCTTTTACTCTGGCTGTGTTTATCTCATGTTTCACAATATTATAAAATTAAGTGGTCCCTTATATAGATAGTTTGTCATTCAGATTCTCATGTTGGTTTTGTTAGCATTAACATATTAACATGTGCAGTTGTTATCAGTGTATACACCCTAGTGTTGATTTGCGAGTCAGTTTTTTAGGATTTTCTTATTTTTGCCCTCAAAAATTTGAGGCTTGCATATTTCCCACATTTCCTTAATGTTTCATTTTGATTTTCGAGTGATATATTTGCTACAATTATGCACATGATTTAGGGTTATGTTAGTCGTTCACATCTTTTCTTATATCAGGCTGATGATTCTTTCGATTCTGATCTTTTACTCTCGCTGTGTTTATCTCATGTTTCACAATATTCTTTTTTTTTTTTCTACTTTATTATGTATTTTCTCACATTCTTAAATGCTTTGTATGGTGGTGGCATTTATTATGTTTGAATTTGAATAGTTTCTAGATAGAAAATTTTTTGCCTTTTATGAATGTCTCTAGAATCTAGATCCATTGGGTACTTTCTCTTGCATGGACCAACATTTGTGAGCATTTGCTATTGCTCTCACACCCTCTCTTGAACACAAAAGATGAATCTCTCTCACTCATTTCACATCTATTTGTGTATGTGAAGTGTGAACATATAAGCATTTCTTACGTATTTAGTCCATATGTGAGAGAGAGAAGAGCTAGCTTATTTTTGGCGTATGGAGCTTTTGTTGAGTTGGTTTGTTGGAACTTGAACACGTTTTGGACTCGAAACTCATTTAAAATGGATTGTCACCTCATTCCTTTAATGATAATGTACTTTTAAAATTTAGTAGGTATATCATTCACCATTGGTGTGTGTTAAAACATGGTACACCATGTGAGCATTCGTCATCCACTACACCGTAACCATTAAACCCATTGATCCAAATTGATTGTTGGGCATTGCACAACTATGCAGATAAAGGATAATGTCATATAAAGTGATACAACTACTTAGCACGATGAACTAGTTTTAAATAGTAGAATAAGCAACTATTTATTGGTGCTTGTAATTCTTAGCAATCACATCTACTAATAAAGGTGAAAAGTTGTTCTCTATATAGAGCAAGTTCTTCCCATGAGTTACAAAATAAATGTGTTCTCTAGAGGGGTTAACCTCCTTTTATAGAGAACACATTTATTTTGTAACTCTCACATTCATGGTCTACAGGAGTTGAGATGCAAGTGCAACTCCTGCCTTAATTTCTTTAGGTGCAACTAATTAGGATTAACAAGTTGTCACCAAATTGTTAATCATATGTAATGAGCTAAACCTGTCATTAGTCCACTAAAGACTCACATAATAGGATGTCATCCAAGCATTCCCACAATTTGATAAAAGATATTTATAAAATTAAATAAACTTTGTATTTTTATAATATCAAAACAAATTCTTACAAGGAATCAAATTCCAAATGCACCACTGGGTTTTCCCTCCAGTGACACTGGGTTTTTCCTCTAGTGCGACATCCTATTAAAGCACAAAAATAGATCCAAGTATATGGCATTGCCTCATGCTAACCAATGGGATTTCACATATACTTCAATATCGCTTTTGTACCATATTGTATTTTATCACATTCTTAAATGTTTTTTGTGGTGATGCCATTTATTATGTCTGAATCATTTTTTTTATTTTTTGGTACTGGTTTGAATAGTTTCTAGATAGAACTTTTGTTAACATTCTATTTTATCTAAATAGCATGAAAGCAATGCACTTTGAATGTGAAAAGTATTTGGAAGGTTTCAATTACAAAGCTTTTATGGTAAGTTCTTTATTGCCTTAAATTAGAAATTTGTTCGCATTCTATTTTATCTAAATAGCATGAAATCAATGCACTTTGAATATTAAAAGTATTTGGAAGGATTTAACTACAAATATTTTATGGTAAATTTTTTATTGCCTTAAATTAGAAATTTATTCACATTCTATTTTATCTTAATAGCATGAAACCAATGCAAATCAGTGTCCTATTTCAAAACATAAGTCTCTCTCTTTTTCAAAATTTAAGTTTCTCTCTCTACCTAACGATAAGTAAGTCGCTCTCTTCAATAAACACGAAGGACGCATTCATTAGCTTGTCATTTACACCATGGTCTATGAACCACATGCACACCATCATCCCCATGTCCATGACCAATAGACATCATCGAAAAGTTGCGTTGATGTTAAAGACATTATTTTATATTTCAGCTAAACCTCTTAATGCACAAAAGGCAGCTTTCGTAATTTTAGGCAAAGCTCAATATTCATTCATCTAATCATTTGTATGAAAATATATGGAGAGGAAAAGAGAGATATACTCTCACATTTGCTATGTACGAAAGAGAAATTTGGTGTTCACTATTTACTTTTTTATTTCTAATATACCCCTCTAGCAATTATACATATTGTGACAAGACGACTATTTATGTAAAGAAATTCTTGATTTGAAATATTTCATGGTGATCAATGTTTATGAATATTCCAAGTTCAACAATATATGTATATTTGTGATAATATATTTTTCCTCCCTTATTTTTTTACAAGATTATGCATTACAATATCCTTGGAAAGTGTAAGCCTATTGGCCATGTTGTGTAAGGATATTTTTTTTGAATTAATCATGTTGTTCGTTATTTTTAACCTAGTTGCGACTTATTTTTATTTATTTTGCTTACTATTCTTCTTTATATTTAGAAACTAAATTTGTACCCATGAGGATGCGATGCTAAGCTATTATTTTTCATTGAGATGTAGTAATCATTGGCACCTTATAGTGCTCCGTGTATATCCACATAACATTAAAAATCTTTAATGATGTATCATGTTAGATTGAATTATCGTATTATTGATAGCTATTCATTGGATAGTGGGAGTAAATCATCATTACCAAATTAGAATTGAATTTGTTATCTCGATGGTGATCAATGCACATTAAGAAAGTCATGGAATGCTCATTCAATGAGCATTCTCAATGCCTTGAAGAGGACTCAAACCTCCACCACCTAAAGCTTTGTCAAATTATTATTGTTCTTATTATTTTGACCTATGATTCGAATCTGTGCTTTGGACTTAAAGACCAGTGGTGGATGACATGTTTGAGAAACATGCGGAAGCAATGGGCCTTTTTTTTTCTCTTGGCTAAAAGATAGATGTAAATAAAATCCAACGTGTTGGTGAATAATTGGTAAGGTATATGAGAAATCCCATGCAGGTAGCATGAGGCAATGCCATATACAAAACTATTGATGCAAGAAATCCAAATGTGGTGTATGACTGTATTGGCAGGGTATATATGAAAGCCCATGCAAGTAGCATGAGGCAATGCCATATACAAAGTTGTTGAGGCTATGAAATCCAAGTGTGGTGTATGACTACTTTGGTGGGGTATATGTGAAATCTCATGCAAGTAGCATGAGGCAATGCCATATACAAGGTTGTTGAGGCGAGAAAATCCAAGTGTGGTGTATGTCCACTCTGGTAGGGTATATGTGAAATCCTATGCAAGTACCGTGAGGCAATGCTATATACAAGGTTGTTGAGGCCAGAAAATCTAAGTGTGGTATAAGACCACATTGGCAGGGTATATGTGAAATCCCATACAAATAGCATGAGGCAATGCCATATACAAGGTTGTTGAAGCCAGGAAATCCAAGTGTGGTGTATGATCACTTTGGCAGGGTATATGTGAAATCCCATGCAAGTAGCGTGAGGCAATGCCATATACAAAGTTGTTGAGGCCAGAAAATCTAAGTGTGGCGGATGACTACATTGGCAAAGTATATGTGAAATCCTATGCAAGTAGCTTGAGGCAGTATCATATACAAGGTTGTTGAGGCCAGGAAATCTAAGTGTGGTGTATGACCACATTGGCAGGGTATATGTGAAATCCTAAGCAAATTGCATGGGGCAATGCCATATATATGGCTATGGAGGCCAGAAAATCTAAGTGTGGTGTTTGACTACACTGGCTGGGTATATGAAAATCCCATTTGGAAAGCATGAGGCAATGCTATGTATAAGAAGTCAAAGAGCCTTCAGGCCAAGTAGGAGTCGTTGGAAATGTGGCATATCAAGCCCTTTTCTCTCGAAATTTTTTTTTTTTTCAATAATGGTGCAAAAGCCATATTGAAGTATATGTGAAATCCCATGTGGTTAACATGAGGTCATGTCATATACTTGGATCCATTTTTGAGCTTTAATAGGATGTTGCACTGGAGGGAAAACCTAGTGTCACTGGAGGGAAAACCCAGTGGCGTGTTTGGAATTGGATTCTTTGTAAGAATTTGTTTTTATATTATAGATATGCAAAGTTTATTTAATTTATGATATCTTTTATAAAATTATGAGAATGCTTGGATGACATCCTATTACGTGTCTCATTAGTGGACTAATGACAGGTTTAGCTCATTACATAAGATTACCAGTTTGGTGACAACTTGTTAATCCTAATTAGCTGCACTTAAGGGAATTAAGGCAGGAGTTACACTTGGATCTCAACTCCTATAGACCATGAATGTGAGAGTTACAAAATAAATTTATTCTCTATAAAAGGAGGTTGACCCCTCTAGAAAAGATAGTGAAAAGTACAGAAAAATAGAGATGGAATGTGAATGAGATTCACCAAAGATGACTCTCAAGGTTACCTGTCACCGCATGGCTTGGTCTATAGGATTTGGTATGGAACCTCAAGTCCCTCGTGTGATTTAAGGACAGATCCAAGTAATTTTATTTTTTCAATTTTATTTATTTATTATTATTTTTACTGGGACTAACATCGTTGTCAAAGATGGAAGTGCTGCTCGGCCTTAGCTGTAGCGGCTTGAGCTGCATCTGGTTCAGTCGTTCTTCTAGGGACTCCTCACCTTGGGCCTTTCTTTGCTCCTTACCTCCATTGTCCGCCATGTCTCCTCTAGCGAGCTGCAGCTCTTACCTGGTGGCCCTCGCTCTTGGACCATCAGAAGGGTGTCCTAGATCTATATGCTTCTATTCACATAGCTTATCTATTTCATCGAAATTGTAGGGACATTAAATTGCACGCTATGTTAACGAATATTTTAAGGAAAATAGAGAAACTACATAAAATAACTAATTTATGCTCACCATGCTCCATAATCTCGTTGGGCATACAAATCCATTTGCTCGTTTTTGGAATCCCAAATCCTCAGTTTGCACTATTGAGTGTACGACGCAACATAGTTCCTCGAAGGTAGCCCACATTTATGTCTAGCTAGCCTTCCTAAACAAGAATTGTGACACTTTTTCCATTCAGAGATTTGTTGCTGCTTCTCTTGTTCCCACTACACAATGTGCATGCCAAACCTGTCCCCACCTGTGCCCATCTTTCGGGATTCCTTCGATTCCTCCCTACTGCGCCTTTATACATGGAATACGTACTAAAAAGAATTCAAAATGAGAAGTAGTCACTCCAAACATAGAAAATGGAAACAAAACAATGAGCATTAGCAAAAGAAGTAATGTTGCTCATTAGCAGCCGCAATGTCAAGATACTAAAGGCTCGCAGGTCTACTGTACAGTAGGATGGACCGATTTTGGCATTACTAAAGAGCATTGAATTTGGCCTAAAGCCTATTGAAAAAAAATTTCATTTTTTTTTTTTTTTATGATAATGTTGGCTAAAGTTTTTTCATGGTTCAATCACAAAAAAGTACAACCGTTTTCTTTTGGAGTCCGCATAGCGTGGCTGAACATGGGCCATGTATACCCAATCTGATGGGCATCCCACAATTGTATATAAAATTCACAAACCACTCTGACAAACTTCAATTGAGATCTAGGCCAAGTAGTTTTATATAGCCAATCTTGGTCCGTACCCAAGTCATAAAAAAATTGATTTCTCACTTCAATCATACATAGCCAGGGGTCATGAAATTGTAGTAAAGAATTGAGGATATTGTTAATTGATGGAGCTTATTATAGTGTCTTTATTGTGTTGTGGCAACCCTAAATTAGTGAATTTTGTTACCATGGAATGAAACAACATGTTGAAGCCCTTGATAGCGATCCACTTCTTGTATTTTCGGAGGGATTTTGTGAATAATGTGTTCATAGATATGTCTAAGATGGTATGTAACTATGTTCATTTGATTTCATTTTAGGTGTGCATTAAGAAATAATCAACATCATGACTCTGTTTATAGACATGAATTTTGTTTTGGTCATTTATGACCTGCTTGTTAGATTTAATTATAAACTGATGAGCAATTGGTAAGATGCATAACAGCTTTTATTTTAGTTGGAATTCTTATTTCCTCTTCCCAATTCTATCTTGATAACTATTGAATTTTTCATTTGGCCCATGGGATCATTGGATCTGGAGTCATTTCATTTTGATTTGTCATATGCACAATGATATTGTGCACCTCATGAGTTTGGCAGTATTTAATCTGCTCATAGAACGTGTGAGTAGCTGAATGGATTAGATGAATCAACGATGCAGTTTTTACACATGTTTTGGTGTGTGGCTCTACCACTATACCCGATTAATCTGTTGACGCTTCTGACCTGATTAATCTGTTGTTGCTTCTAACACACCAGTAGACAATCTGGTGCGGCTCACCAAGTATGTCATTTTTTGGTGACAAACTTGGAGGCATTTACCTATTCACATCTCGAAATCTTTTTTATGTTAATTTTTCTTATTTTTCTATTACCTTAATTATGTATAGATACTTTGGTAAAAGAATAATATTTATAATTTTTAAAATTCATGTTAAAATTTATACCTTTGGCTACGGGGTGAACCTAGAAAAAACTAAGATGACAGGAATCTGCCTTGACCAAGCCATAGTGAAATGCTTCGCTGACTCATGGGGATGTGCTGTAGAGCCAATGCCTTCATCCTATCTTAGGCTTCCATCTTGCATTGGCCTTCCTCGAATCCAGTTATGGAGCCTGGTTATAGACAAAGTCAAGTGGCACCTGGCTTCATGAAAAGGGAGAGTCCTTTCACCAGGCTGCAAAGCAACTCTTATCAAGGCCACAATTTCCAGTATTTCCCTTTTCATTATGTCCTTTTTCTTTATGGTCGTAGTCGCTAGACTGGAAAACTCATGAGGGCTCTAAGGCTGCTCATTGAAGGGGCAAGTGAAGAAAGTCAAGCCCCAAGCATGAGAGCTTATGTATGTAGAAGTGTCTATCAATTGAAAACCTACTGAGGCTATGATTGACCTTGGGGCTACACTCAACTTTGTGGCAGATCAAGAGGCTCGCTGGCTGAACCTCAGTGAAGGTACTGGATGGTCTCTCCCTAAAATCAAATACTTGCGGGTGTCGTTCAGTCTCCTTTCAAGGGAAGAAAGGCTAGAACTTGCCGCGCTCCCTCCCTCACTTACCTTTGACAATGAAGCGAGAATTGAATCAATTACCTGTTTCAGTCAGCTTGCTTTCAAACTAGCCGTACTCGAACCATCCTCATAGACACGATGAAACTCGATTCCTTGTTCACCTCCTCGTCACCCGCTTTACTACTCCCTATCTAGTTTCTTTTGTCTGACCCGTAACCCTTCCTCTTCGATGGCAGAAAGCATTACTGGTCCACCTAATGCAATACCTTGGAACCACAATTTCAAGAGACTCTTAGTTGACCACAAGCTTCACCAGTTTTTTAATCTCTCGGTCTTGCCCGATTCGATATTTTTCTCCCACATGCAATGATAAGATTGTCTGATCGCCCTCTCCATCAGATTTATTCACGGTTGCTTCATTTTACTGAAGCTTATAGACCCTGCCTTCTCCTCCCCTCTCAGCCTTTCCCTCTATAGCCACCATGGCTTGGTGCTCCTTTTTGCCCTCAAAATCCAGCTTATTACTTGGATAGCACTCTATGAAAGGGCTTTGACACTCGATCAACTACAGCAAAGGGGTATACATTTTCCTAACAGGTGCACCATGTGCCTCAATGCTGAAGAAACCAATCAACATCTATTTCTAAATTGTGAGGTTGCCTTGGCCCTTTGAACCTACCTTCTTCTATTCAAGTGGCTGTGGGTCATTCCCCAATTGATCCCTTACCTCTTCTCCTTATGCCTTGGAACTCCTTGGAAAAATTCAGGAAATCTTCTATGGAGTGCTTCCATCTCAGCCACTCTTTGGACCATTTGAATTGAGAAGAATAATAGGATCTTTAGTGAGGAGAGAGCCTCTACCTCAGCTCTTATTGAAAAAAGGAGGTTACTTGTCACATTCTGAGCCCTAAACCTCCCAAGCTTCCATCTTCTCCTTTTCAGATCTTCACCAAAATTGGCAAGCATTGCTGCACCTAAGTGCCCACAGGATTCCTCAAGCTTCTTTATGAAGGACACCGGAACCTGGGGCCATCTGATAGCTGCTCTCTAGGCAACTAGGGCTCCTCAGGCATTGGATGCCTGTTTAGGAAATTTGAAGCCCTGATCCTCCTTTCTTATGCTCTGCTTATCAGAGTCAAGGACTCCACATTCGCTGAGGGCAAGTCTCTACTCAGAGGACTCAGAAGATTTAATCATCTTTGGAGCAGAAAGGTGTAGGTGGAGGATATTACAGCAACACTATCGCTTGGGCTTCTAGCAATGCCCTCTGCCCTTGGAGACTAGATAACATTTTTGTCGAAATTGGCCACATTTGCAGCAGTATCCAAGTCTCTTGGAGACACACTCATAGGAATTGTAACGCTGCGGCAGATGCACTAGCAAGGGAGGGAGCAAGTCTCAACTATCCCTAGGGGAATTTGGACCTCCCTTAGTGCTCACCTCATTTTTGGATCTATGGCAAAGATTCTTGGACCCTCAAGGCTTCCTGTGTAGGGCACCCTGTTTTGGGAATTACAATCAATACAAAAGTCAACTTCCTCCAGGAAAAAAAACAAGGGTGGTTGACTAATGGAGAACATGTTGATTTATTGCATTTGGGTTTTATGCCTAGAGGATTCATTAGAAGGTTCAGAACTTTTTAATACTAGATCTTTCTATTTGGTTTCTGTTCACCTTGAATTTGGTTAGATGTTCATATTTCTGCCTCTTTTTGTCAGTTTTTTATTTCTTGTGTTTTTGTTTGGTGGTGGTGGTGGGGAGTGTAAGAGAGAGAGAGAGAGAGAGAGAGAGAGAGAGAGAGAGAGAGATTCATAGATGATATGAATTGCATCTCAAGACATTGATATTTTAGTTGACTTGGGATTTGATTTCTGCCCATAATATGATGGCAAATTGCTAATAGAACATTTGTGAGTATGAAACTTTGGGATTAGTCATTATTTTGAACAGGGACGACAGAAGTATAAATAGCCATTGAATATGGAAAATGAGACTTTATGTACTGTTTGTTTGCCTTTTGCTAGCTGCATTATAGATATTTGTTGTTTGTTTTTTTAAACAAGGTGGTTTCTCAGTTATCTCTTTTATTAAGTCAATGTAATTTTTTGTAGGTGGTAGAGCTGGGATTTACCCTAGCAGCACTTGCTCATGTTTGACACAATGCCATGATGGATGAAAAGAACAGTAAGTTATGCCAGCAGTGGAGGTCTGGCTGTTCAAGCATTTCAGGCTTATTTTCAGCTTAGCAGCCTTTGCTACATGAGGCTTGTTTGCTTGCTGTGCAGGTACTATTTAATATTGTTATTCTATGTTGTTGATCCCCTTAGGCTGGAGGAATATCTAAATAACTGATTAAAGCTCATATCGTGAAATTGGGGAATTCTGTGTATTGTAGTCTCTGATGGTATTTGCCATTATAAGTAATCTTGTAACCATTTATCACCATTTCCTCGTATTCTTTCCATCCTACTATGTATGTGATTAAAGGACCTATTCATTATACATTATCTCATAGCTATATTTTTTTCAGCACTTTTGTCCCAACCATATCCACATTCCTAATATTACTTTGTAATTGTGCAAGCCTCTGTCTCTCTCCCTTACACGCCGACACACACGTGCACCTGCACATTTGCACAAACAAAATGAAAAATAACTATTGCTACCCATGAAAGAAGTATTAAGCACATTTACATGTAGAATATTTGCTTTTGGGTTTTTTTGTTAAGTATATATAAAACAATAAAAAAGTATACAAAGAGACCATTTACTTTTTGTACATAGAGGTCACAATCATTTATGTCCCTTAGATCTCAAATTGGATGGTTGTAGAAGTGCCATTAGATAAACTCAAAGTTTGAAAAAAAAAAATTTCGGACTTTGTGACCCACCCTAAGCCATGAAATTTGACATCTAATGAGTAGAAGTAATTGTGACCCCCTTATACAAAAAGTAAATGGTCTCTTTTACAATCCCGAGAACATTTGCTCCTTGCATGATCAATATTGTTTGTTGATATCAAACGACAATTTGACTTGGGCATATGTGTCTCCTATTATAAGTGTCTTCTATTTTGTCTAAATATGCATGGGAATTTTCAAAATTTGAATACTCGTTACTCTCATGGTTGAGTGAATATATGATTATATTACCTAATTTAGATTTCTTTTTTTTCCATGTACCCTAGCAAAATAACTAATCTTGAATTTTTTGCATTTGGAACATGCATGCTTTGGAATTTCACCCCCATCATCATGCATGGAGGACATATCACTTTTATTGAAGTCCATCCTGAAGTATACTATAAAGGTGAACGCAATTGTAGAGTTAAAAGTTCCTGAACTCTGAGTGATCTGGGCTGACCTGATTGCTGATTGGCAAGCATGGGAAGAAGTGAAGGACATGTCCATCTTTGATGCCATAAAACAAGTTGTTCATTTGCATAGAAGACGCTGAATAAAGAGAGTTGCTAGCCCCACCTGCACCTCTTATTTCCTAGCGTTCAGTAATCGAAGGCATCGATACATTTATCAGCGAGTCATGGAAGGACCCTCTTCTGCAACATGGAGAGCTTGCTCTTGTGCGCATGTTTTGCTCGATTTGCCAAGGTTCTCATTTGAAACTGAAAGAATTAAATAGCCATTAGCAATTGCTTTTTATAGAGTCACATTTTCACTTTCACTTAACATTCGAAGCAAGCCAGTGGCTTTGTAGAAGCCTCTTTTTCTGTTTATTTTGTCTTGTATATATTTTGCCTTGATTATATAAATAAGTTTTTGGAGAAGGATGAGGATGAAGATTTCACTGTGTGGGTGTGTTGATCGGCATGTATTTTTGCTCATTTGTTTCAGCCTGGTCTTTCCTCTGATTTTGAGATGAGTTTGGTTGCTTTGCTTTAGTATCAAATGGGCCATGAATATTCCTGTATGTATCTTTATACACATCTTATTTCTGATTGGTGATTTTAGAAACCTATAATCCAAAATTTTGGACAACCTTTTGCCCTTATATTTATTAAAATACATGTTTTTTACTTTCTATAAAACCAATAGAGGGCACTGAATGTAATTGTGCAAGCTCCAAATTATCTCGAAATGATGCAATGAGATTCTCATGTGCTTAACTAATGTAGCATTGCAAGTGGCACACTTAGAACAATGACTTTCCCATTTGATATTTTATCCTTGTCCAAGAACAAGAAGAGAGAGAGAGACTGTAGATTTTGTAAAGAGAAAGAAGCTTGAGCGCAATTTCACGTCTAGGAAGTAACCAACAAAATTGGTGCCATTATTAAAATAACTGCATAAGTGAAAAATCCTATGCTAACAACAATAGAGAGAAGATTGGTCTCATGGCAAACAGAGTATTTTACAAGATGAGAGAGACTTTATGGAAAGGAAGGACTTGAAAGAAGCCATACTCTCTGCCTCTATTGCAAGAGATCATACTACCTCTTCTGTCTCTCTAGAAAAAAAGCATACTTCAAAAGTTACAGGGAAGAAGTTTTTTTTTATAAAAAATGAAGTACGTATACATATATATATATATATATATATATATATATATATATATTTATTTATTTAAATATGATTTTTTGAAAAAACTCGGCATTCTTAAAAGATTTAAAAAATCAAAGATTTTTTAAAACTCGTGCTTTAGATGACGACTTGCTAGCTTGGGGGTTGAAGTTTTGGCCTTGTAGGTTAGGGGTAAAGGAAATTGGGGTTTCTAATTTTTTATGATCAATATTAGAGCATCCAGGAACTGGGTTAATTTTTTATGATTAATTTTTTATGATCAATAATAGAGCATCCAAGAGGAGGAGAGAAAACTGAGGGCTTTAGAGAGAAACTGCGTGAGAGCCAAGAAAAGAGTTAAAAATATTAATATATTTTTTAATAATGTAGTGGGATTCAGCTCGTATCGGCTCGGCTCAGCCAATAATGACAAATATCGGCTCGGCTCGGCTAAATTCGGTTTGTTGTTGATCCCCTTAGGCTAGAGGAATATCTAAATAACTGATTAAAGCTCAGTTCGTGAAATTGGGGAATGCTTTGCGTATTATAGTCTCTGGTGGTATTTGCCATTATAAGTAATCTTGTAACCATTAATCATCATTTCCTCTTATTCTTTCCATCCTACTATGTATGTGATTAAAGCACCTATTCATTGTACATTCTCTTATATCTATATTTTTTTCTTCACTTTTATCCCATTATTCCCCTCTCCTTATCCCCAGCAGCTAGAGCAAAACTATATCCATATTCCTAATATTACTTTGTAATTGTGCAAGAGCCCCTCTCTCTCTTTCTCTCTCTCCCCCTACATGCCGACACACACGTGCACATGCACATTTGCACAAACAAAATGAAAAATAACTATTGCTACCCATGAAAGAAGTATTAAGCACATTTACATGTAGAACATTTGTTTATGGGCTTTTCAGTTAAGCATATATAAAACAATAAAAGGTATACAAAGAGACTGTTTACTCTTTGTACAAGGAGGTCACAATTATTCATGTCCCTTAGATTTCAAATTGGATGGTTGTAAGAGTGTCATTAGATAAACTCAAAGTTTGAAAAAGAAATTCTTGGACTTTGTGACCCACTCTAAGGCAACAAATTTGACATCCAATGAGTAAAAATATTTGTGACCTCCTTATACAAAAAGTAAATGGTCTTTTTGTATACAATCCCGAGAACATTTGCTCCTTGCGTGATCAATAAGGTCTGTTGATATCAATTTACAATTTGACTTGGGCATAGGTGTCTCCTATTTTGTCTAAATATGCATAGGAATTTTCAAATTTTGTGTTTTTCATATTACCGAAGTGCTTTTCATATTACCGAAGTGTTTTTCAAATTTTCATATTTTGTCTAAATATGCAAGAGATAATATTACCGAAGTGTTTTTCAAATTTTCATATTACCGAAGTATTTTTCAAATTTTCAAAATTTCATATTTTGTCTAAATATGCAAGAGATCATATTACCGAAGTGCTTTTCATACAAACATGAAGTACATATATATTTTTTTTTTGTTAAAAAATATGATTTTTTGAAGATCTATTGAAAAAATTCAGGGTTCTTAAAGGATTTCAAAACTCAGAGATTTTTTAAAAACTCGTGTTTTAAAAGACAACTTGCGAGCTTGGGGGTTCAAGTTTTGGCCTTGTAGGTTCGGGTTTAAGGAAATTGGGGTTTTAAATTTCTTATGATCAATAATAGAGCATCCAAGAGGAGGAGATTGAAACTGAGGGTTTTATAGAGAGAAAGAGCCAAGAAAAGAGTTAAAAGTTTGAGCTTACCTAAGAAAATTTATTTTTATAATATCTAAATCGTTTTCTATATTTTTATTGATAGCTTTTGATGCTAAATATTAATATATTTTTTCTTCTAATTTTTGCAGAATTTTTAGAAATGCTTTTTGGTTTTTATAGGGCTAGTTTGGGCTTAAATATAATGGGGTTAGTTTTACTCAACTCGTATCTGCTCGATGCAGCCAAAGATGATGAATATCGGCTCGGCTCGGCTAAATTCTGCTAAAATCAGCTCATCTCGGCTACATTCAGCTCGGCTCGGCTATGTTAGGCTCAGCTCGGCTAGATTCGGCTCGGCTCAGCCGACTGTACGTAAATTTGTAAAGGAATTGAGCAGAGCCGAATATATAAAGCCGAGCCGAGCCGATACCAGCTGAGCCGAGCTGATATCAGCCGAGCCGAGCTGATATCAACTGAGCCGAGCCGATATCAGCCGAGCCGCGCCGACCAAGCCAACCAGTTCGTCCACAACCTCCGTTAATATTAAAAAAAATAAAAAAAAAATAGAGGGGGCTAAACCAATCACGTTCACCTGTTTTTTCCGCTCTGCGTCCCTGTGTAAAGTGGAAGATTTGTGTAAAGTGGAAGATTAGTTTGAGGATTGGGATTTTGAGAAACTTCTTCAGTTTTATGTGTCATGAGAAAATGATTGTGGTTTGTTTCTAGACCACTATGATAATAAATAAATGGAATGGCAGCTGCTTCAATTGTTAAGAGAAAGAGTACATTTGTACCAGTTAGAGAGAGAAAGATTTGCATTCTTTGGGAGAGAGAGAGAGAACATAAAGAGATTGCAGAAAAACACATTGAAGAAGGAACAAGTGGAAAAGGAAAAGATGCGGTAGTTCTCTTTCTAACTGATCATCGATTAAGAGGATAAGGGGTTTGCATTCGTTTGCCTACATCTGTGTAACTCTGATATGCAAGAGAGAGAGGGAAATGCTTGCCCAGAAAAGAAAGGAGCAAAAGGGCATATGCTAGCATCTTGACCTCCACCACTTCCTTGGGCTCACTCTTTAATAAAGGTGTATCTGATGCGAGAGGAATTTGAGTTGCTTGACCTCTTGTTTTCATTTCTTTCTGGTTCTTAATAAAGTTTTTGCTTTTAGATAAATACAACCACAAGAATTAGAATGAAAGATATCCATCATAAAATTGCTTTTAGATAAATACAACCACAAGAATTAGGATGAAAGAAATCCATCACAAAATTACATAAATAGAGCACACAATGCAGTGGACAACAAAAGCAACCCTAGACAAAACCAAACTAAAGTTTGGTAATTTGGATACAATTTATGAAGAAACTGTTGATGCCCCAAGTAGTTCAGCTGGAAATATGCAGTATATCACATTGCAAATAGAGGGGGACAACCAGAGATTGCCACTTCCTGTGCATTGGTTCCTGAGTCCTTTGGCAACTGTCGATGCCACTGAGAGTATAGATTTTGCCAGGAGTGGGCATTTCTTTCTGTTGGGTCTTGAAGCTATGTTTGCATTATGCTCTGAAAATCCAAGTTCACCAGTTTTACATGTTCCTTTGGTTTGGAAATTACATGCACTGTCCATGGTTTTCCTCAAAAGAAATGACATTCTTGAAGAGAAGAAAACCAGAGATACCTTCAAAACTTTACACGACATGTATGGGCAAGTAGTTTTATAGAGTCAATCTTGGTCGGTACCCATGTCATAAAAAAATTGATTTCTCACTAAAAGTTCAATCAACCCTAGCCAGGGGTCATGAAATCGTAGTAGAGAAGTGAGGATATTGTTATTTGATGGAGCTTCTTATGGTGTCTTTATTGTGTTGTGGCAACCTTGTGAATAACGAGTACATAAGTATGTTTAAGTTGGTATGTAGCTATATATGTAGCTATATGCTTTCTATTTCATTTTAGGTGCACATTAAGAAATAACCAACATCGTACGACGCTACTTGTAGACATGAATTTTGTTCTGGTCATTTATGACTTGCTTGTTAGATTTATTCATAAACCGATGAGCAATTGGTAAGCTGGATAATAGCTTTTATTTTAGTTGGAATTCTTATTTCCTCTTCCCAATTCTATCTTGATAAATATTGAATTTCTCATTCAGCCCATTCGATCATTGGATCTGGAGGCATTTTATTTTGATTTTTCATATGCATGATGAAATTATGCGTCTCATGAGTTTGGCAGTATTTAATTTGGTCATAGAATATGTGAGTAGCTGAATGGATTAGATGAATGAAAGGTTCAGTTTTTAGACATGTCGTGGTGTGTGGCTCTACCACTGTATGCGATTAATGTGTTGTTGCTTCTGACATACTAGTAGACAATCTGATGAGCCTCACCAAGCATGTGTCATTTTTTGGTGTCAAACATGGAGGCATTTTCCAGTTCACATCTTGAAATTTTAGACATGAACACCTATGGTTTGACATGTTTGCCCCCATTAGTTTTGACATGGGTCTAGACGTTGAACAACCATATTCATATATAGGAAGCATGTATTTGCTTTTTTATGTTAATTTTTCTTATTTATTTGTTACTTTAATTATGTATAGAGAACTTAGTGCCCAACAACTACAAGATGTTGAAGCTTAGTAGTGTACAAACATGTCGTGCTTGATACCCTATTTTTTGGGGGTCTCGTTAGACGCCATTTGTCCATGTCCTCGTGTAGGCTGGGACTGATTGGTCATTTGGTTCTCTTTCTCTAGTCTGATAATCGGAACATGTATATTGCTCCACTCTATGGGGTTAACTTCGTATTGATTTAAACTTTCGAGGGTTTGAACAAGCATTTTATGATTTTTCTTGTGTAGTATCAGAGCAACGTTTCTCTTTCCACTTCAAAACCCTAAGAGCAATGCAAACTCCATCTAACTACCCAAAAAAAAGTTACAAACTTGATCGTCTTCTCTCTTTCTCTCTGATTTTTGTTGGGTTATCCTAATAGCAATCAAAACCCTATCCTCTTTGATGAGGGTCATAAGATCTCAGACCAAGGCTCCTTTGAACGCTCTCTACTTGTCTCGAGTGCATGTGCGTGCAATCATAAAGCCTCAAGAATGCTCTCTTGCACACAAACAACTTGAGAGTCCTAAGCCACTCATTGGTTTAACTTTGATAAGGTGACCTTGGATTCCAAATCTAGCTGAGTGGATTGCTCCGATACCTAATTCAACCTCATAGAATGCTAATTTTTCTTTTAATTATTTTTCAAATTGTTTCAAAATGTGTTATTGTGATGGAGAATGCTTTGGTTAATTTTTAGGAGTTTTTGTAGATTTTTCGAAAATTTTGTTTAACATAAAAATGAATTTTAAATAATTATTCTTAAGAAATGACAAATAAGGACAAACCTGAGCAACCCACACATGACACCCAAATGGCCAATGGGTGTCCCCTCTATGGGAACTATATCATAATTATTTATTATTTAATGAGGTTTTTAGTTGTGGAGCTTGATCTCAAGTCAGTTGTGTTTTTTTTTTTTTTACAATGTTCTATAATTTTATTGCTTCAAAGAAAGTTACAACAATTCTTAACCAAAGGAATGTTTCTTAGGTATTCAAGCTAAGGGGCCAATGGGCCGAATGTCAGTTATCCCAAAGATTGAATGTTTCTTAGGTATTAAAGCTATGTAAGTAGAGTTTATCGCCCTACTCAAAGAGCCTTATTCAGAAACTCATTAACCATCGTCAGCAATTCAAATTTAGTCAAATCCCAAAATCTTCTGAAAAATGTTAAAGGAAACCCATCCGGACCTGGAGCCTTATCTCCTGAAAGTGCAAAGACTACCCTCCTAACCTCTTCCTCTGTAGCCCAATTTTCCAAAGAAGTAGCTTCCTCAACAGATAAACTCTAAAATTGCAAGCCAGAAAATCTAGAGATAAAAGCCAATTCTTTAGAATACAGTCTCTGAAAATGGCTAACGAATTTCAGTGCCTAGGCTGACCTATCCTGCACATCCACACCTTCAAATTGAATTCCTGATATATTGTTCTGCCTTCTCCTCGCATTAGCTATAGCATGAAAAATTTTCTTGTTCAAATCCCCGTCTTTAAGCCACCTAACTCTTGATCTCCGCATCCAATATATCTCTTCTGACCTTAAAATCTCATGAAGCGAATTCATAAGACTCATTTTCACTTCTTTTAATTGAACATATGAACTTCCCCCATTGTAAACAACCATCTCTATCAGATCTGAACTCATCTGCACTTCCCCAATTTTTTTTTTATATGGAATTTCGTCTCTTTTTTCCACTAAATAAGTTTGTGCTTATTGTTCACCAACCTTTTATGAATTTGAAATCCATACTACCCTGGGCAGATTGAATTTTTCCAAGCATTTTAGATAAGCTCTATCACGTCTGCTTCTTCTAACCATACCAGGTCCAACCGAAAAGGCTTAGGACCCGTCATCACATTATCAATTTGCAAACAAATAGCAATGTGATCAGAAGATAACTTAGTAAGTGCATTAACCTTTGCCAATGGGAACTTCAACTCTCAATCATCCAAAATCAATAACCGATGAATCTTACATTGAATCAGATTATCTACACTGTTATTTGACCATGTGTAATGTACTCCATTAATAGGAAGATCTTCAAGATAGTGCCGCATAATAAAATGATTCAAAATACGCATGGAATGGTTCAAAGATGAATTACATTATATTTCCACTTACCATCTAATCATATTAAAGTCTCCACCGATACAAAAAGGAAATTAAAATCCAAAATGATAGTAGAAATTTCATTCAGAAAATCCTCTTTCAAAGCATAAGAGTTTGGTCCATAGACATTGAAACAAATCCATTTAAAGCTATCATTTAACCTCTTTCCCCCACCACATACCCTAAGAGCTTAATGCCCGTCAGGTCCCACACAGACCACAAACCACTAGAAAAACCTAGATTGCTACCCACAAAATCTACCAGTCCCCCACCCCAAACATCCCTAACTAAAATAACTGAGGGAGAAGGTAGCTTTGTCGCTTGAAAAAGCAAAACATCTGATCTATGAGACCTAACCAACATTAAAACTTCACGCTTCTTCTTAACCTCCCCCAAGCCTCAAATATTCCAACTAATGAGATTCATTAAAACAAGATGAGGATTCATTTCTAACTTCCGGCCCCTCAGTAGAATCAGTTGCCTGTCTCAAGGTCATGTATTGCTTCAGCCATTTTTCACTTGAGCAATGAACCTTGAGTATCCCAAAAGAAAATGTGCACTGGTGTCTATAAATACATATTGAGATCCATCCTAAACATTCTTAATGTTCTCTTTCAAACAACTCTATGCCTTGTTAGCATTCCCTGTTTACTTTATGAAATGAGATCTCCATAATAGCGGTGATTTCTTTGAACTCCCACTTTGATTTAGTAAAAATGGTTTAAAACAAGGACTAGGGTCAGTCTCGTGCTTGAGTCTCGAAACTTGGACTCTGCCAAGTTTGGCAGAGACTCGATTGAGTGAAAACTAATGGGAACTAGCGAGACTCGGTTGTTTCCTATAGTTTTCATTCGGACTCTGTTGTCTAAGTAACTCAGGCAAGCTAGGGTAGGTGCGAGTTAGTTCAAGTGGAAGGCTCAAGAATGGCAAGTGGTAGGCCCAAAGTACATGGTTTGAACTAGTGAGAAAAGATATGGTGACTTATAGCCTCATTGAGGGTATGGCTCTTGATGAAGCGAAATGGCGGATCAGGATTCCTGTAGCTGACCCCAAATAGTTGGGAAAAGGCTCTGATGGTGATGATTCCTAAATCGTAAATCTTTTTTTTTTTTTCTTGTTCTTTCTTTATTTTGGATTTTATTAAGCTACTTGTTTTGAATGCATCCTTTCTACCTGCTTTCCATTATGCTTCCCCTCGACCATTGATTCAAAAAGTTGTCTGCCCCGTGCCTAGGCAGGCTAGGTGGCCTGGGCGATTGACCGTTGATTCAAAAAGTAGTCCACCTAGTGCCTGCTTAGGCTAGGGGACCTGGGCGCATCGTCCAAGCCTGAGTGGACCGGTTAAGTGGGTGTCCTTGGGCGCCCGCCTAGTACCTTGCCTAGGCAGATGGCTCGAACCCCGAACCCCGAACCTTAAAAACCCTAAAAACCAAACCCCAAAAACCCTGAACCCTGAACCCTGAACCCTGAACCCTGAACCCTGAACCCTGAACCCTGAAACCCTGAAACCCTAAAACCCTAAAACCCTAAAACCTAAACCCCAAACCTCAAACCCCAAACCCTAAACCCCTCAACCCCTAACCCCTAACCCCTAACCCCTAACCCCTAAACCCTAAACCCTAAAACCCTCAACTCCAAACCCCAGACCCCAACCCTAAACCTTAAACCCTAAACCCCTAATACCCCAGGGAAAGTGTTTTCTAGGATGTTGTTTTCTGGAAAAAGCCTTTTCCAAGAATCTGTTATCTGGGAAGACATTTTCCAGGTATGTATTTTCTTGGAAAACCTTTTCCTAGAAATTATCTAGGAAAATTTTTTCCTTTAAAGTGTTTTCTAGAAAACGTTTTCTAAGAAAATGTTTTCCTTGAAAGTATTTTCTAGAAAATGTTTTCTAAGGAAATATTTTCCTTGAAAGTGTTTTCTGGAAAATGTTTTCTAAGAAAATATTTTCCTTGAAAATATTTTCCTTAGAAAGTGCTTTCTAAGAAAACCTTTTCCAGGAAAGTTTTTTCTAGGAAAACATTTCTAGGAAAGTATTTTCTGGGAAAAGCTTTTCTAGGAAATTGTCCATTTTCCAGGAAAGTGTTTTCTGGAAAATCCTTTTCCAGGATATTGTCTAGGAAATTATTTTCCTTGAAAGTTTTTTTTAGAAAATGTTATCTAGGAAAAAACTTTCCAAGAAAATATTTTTCTAAGAAAGTGCTTTCTAGGAAATCCTTTTCCAGGAAAGTGTTTTTCTAGGAAAAACCTTTTCCAGGAAAGTGTTTTCTGGGAAAACCTTTTCCAGGAAAGTGTTTTCTGGGAAAACCATTTCCTGGAAAGTGTTTTTTGGGAAAACCATTCCCTTGAAATTGTCTAGGAAAATGTTTTCCTTGAAAATATTTTCTAGAAAATGTTTTCTAAGAAAACATTTTTCAGGAAAGTATTTTCCTAAGAAAGTGCTTTCTAGGAAAACCTTTTCTAGGAAAGTGTTTTCTGGGAAAATCTTTTCCAAGAAAGTGTTTTCTGGGAAAACCTTTTCCGGGAAATTGTCTAGGAAAATATTTTCCTAAGAAAGTGCTTTCTTGGAAAACCTTTTCCATGAAATTGTTTTCTAGGAAAACCTTTTCCAGGAAAGCTTTTTCTGGGAAAACCTTTTCCAGGAAATTGTCCCTTTCCAAGAAAGTGTTTTTTGGGAAAAGATTTTTCAGGAAATTGTCTCGAAAAATGTTTTCCTTGAAAGTGTTTTCTAGAAAATGTTTTCTAAGAAAATGTTTTCCAGAAAAATATTTTCCTAAGAAAGTGCTTTTTAGGAAAACCTTTTCCAAGAAAGTGTTTTCAAGGAAAACCTTTTCCAAGAAAGTGTTTTTTGGGAAAACCTTTCCAGGAAATTGTCTTGGAAAACGTTTTCCTTGAAAGTATTTTCTAGAAAATATTTTCTAAGAAAATGTTTTACTAGAAAATGTTTTATATGAAAACGTTTTACAGGAAAATATTTTCTTCTTCCATGAAAGTGCTTTCTAAGAGAACATTTTTCTAGGAAAACCTTTTTCTATAAATTGTTTTCTGGGAAAACGTTTCCCAGGAAATTATTTTCTAGGAATTTGCTTTCTAGGAAAACATGTTTTCTAAGAAACTGCTTTACAAGAAAATATTTTCTAAGGAAGTGTTTTCCAAGAAAGTGCTTTCTCGGAGAAGCTTTTCTAAGAAAAGGAAAATGTTTTCCATGAAATTGTTTTATTGGTAAACCTTTTTCCAAGAAAGTGTTTTCTAGGAAAACGTTTTCCTAGAAAGTGTTTTCTAAAAAATCTTTTTTTAGGAAAATGTTTTAAAGGAAAACATTTTCTTTAGAAAATGTTTTCTAGGAAATTGTTTTCTAGGAGAATCTTTTCTAGGAAACTGTTTTTTCATAAAACGTTTTCCAAAAAATATTTACTAAAAAAACTTTTTTCAGAAAATATTTTCTAAAAAATGTTTCATGTGAGAAATTTTTTCTAGATGAAAATATTTTCATATGAAAATGTTTTCTCTATAAAATGCTTTCTAGAGAAAACATTTTCTAGAAATTGTTGTCAAAAATATTTCTAGAAAGTGTTTTCCATAAAAATGTTTTCTAAGAAAGTATTTTAATAAAGCCAATCATGAGGATAAATATACGGTTTGAGGAAAAAAAAAAATAAAGCATAACTTAATTCATCCACTAAGTGTTGTGAGACGAGACTACTTGATACAATTAGTAACTTCAATGAACATTTCAACTAATTTAATGCTCAAGAGCGTACAAATTACCGGTTCATTGGCAGCTTGTGACTGTATTGATTTAATGCCCGAGAACGTACAAATTACCAGTTCATTGGCAGCTTGTGACCGTCCAATTTTTAGAGGATGAGATTTAAGTGTTAGAAAACTGAAATTTCAAATTTTGTTTTTTTTTAAAATAATCATCCAAAATTTTAGATTGAAAAAATCCTCCTTAGTAGGTCATCTAACCAAAGTAGAAGAAGTAAACTATGCTCCCCGAGGGAGTATAGTATACATGCTCTTCATTGAATCTCCTTTCACCGCAATGGAGGGGCCCCATCTATAATCAGACAATTTCAGCCCCTCCAGTAGTGCAAAGACTCAGCTTTGTAGAATTTGTATGGTCCAGTTCCAATCCAATAACCTCTCGTGGTCCATACCTTTTTTACATGAAATAATATACATTTGCCCTTCAGACGAAAACAAAACTTTTACAATGTTCATGGCTATAGAAGCAAACTGAACATCAACAACTACAAATTTAAGAGACATTCATGCAAATCAATCACAAAAAAAAGTGGCACATCTTATATCCCTTATTTTTAAAATTTATGCTACGTTCACAAAAAACTCATCCCATGTCAGTGGCACCATCTTATATCCAAATAGAGGCCATAACAGCTAAAAAAAAGAAACCATCTTGGAATAAGAGGAAATAAATATGGTAGATTGAGCTACAAACTATTTTCCATGCATAGCCAATCCATGCTTAAATGAGAAGGATGTTATAATTCAAATTTGATTTAGAAAAGTATTAACATGGCTACTTCATAGTTGACTGCAAGCACTTTAGCTAAGCATGCATAAGAATTGTTTAGATATTGCCTGGTGTAAAAGGAAATTGCCTAGGTACATTCAACTCTTTTATCTTTTTTTTTTTTTTTTTTTGAGGAAGTTTATATCGGAAGAGAAAGAATGAATTTCAAATGAATTTCAAAAACTCGTCCCTGTCTGTGGCACCATCTTATATCCAAATATAGGCCATAATAGCTAAAAAAAAGAAACCATATTGGAATAAGAGGAAATAAATAAGTATTAACATGGCTACTCCATTGTTGGCTGCGAGCACTTCAGCTAAGCATGCATAAGAATTGTTTAGATATTGCCTGGTGTAAATGGAAATTGCATTACATTCAGCTCTTTATCTTTTCTTTTCTTTTTGAGGAAGTTCATATCGGAAAAGAAAGAGAATGAATTTCACTAAACAAAATGCAACCATGTTAATGCAAATAAAAAATGAAGAATGCATATAGTAGAAAGAAACTCCACCTTAATCCCAGAGCGACTCTCCATAAAGCTCATTTTGCGTACGTGACCTGGTAGTAATGGGAGGAATCAAAGATTTCCTCATTCAACACTACAAGAAAGAAGTAGTCAAATCCCAATTCACAAAAGCTATCTTACAAATATAAATAAAAATCAATAATGCTAAAAAATTGCAAGAGACACATTATCTATTATAATTGAGAACTAAATAAAAGTTATGCCCCCAAACAGTCACAACATTTGGCGTTAAAACCAATACACATTGGAATAACATAAGCCATCTTGGAATAAGAGGTAATAAATATGGCACATTGGCCCACAAACCACTTTCCATGCATAGCCAATCCATGCTTAAATGAGAAGGATGTTAGAATTCAAATTTGATTTAAAAAGGCATTCACATAGCTACTCCATAGTTGACTGAGAGCACTTCAGATAAGCATGTCTAAGAATTGTTTAGATAATGCCTGGTATAAATGGAAATTGCCTAGGGACATTTAGCTCTATATCTTTTTTCTTTTTTTGAGGAAGTTTATATCGAAAAAGAAGGAGAAACAAAGAGGAGAAAAATAATGAATTTCACTCGACAAAATGCAACCATGTTAATGCAAATAAAAAGAATGCATATAATAGAAAAAAACTCCACCTTAATCTCAGAGGGACTCTCCATAAAGATCAGTTTGTATGTGTTTGTTCGAAAGCTATGAAAAGAGCATCCTTGACCTGGTAATGGGGGGAACCCAAGATTTCCTTCATCAGCATTGCAAAAAAGAAGAAGACAGAGATTGTCAAACCCCAAATCTCAAAAGCTATCTTACGAATATAAATAAAATCAATAATGATAAAAAATTACAAGAGACACACTATCTACTATAATGCAGTACCCCCATTTTTTAGTGGATTCCTAAAAAACAATATTTCTAATGAAATTAAATAATTTTTTTGGAAGCTTAATCCGACCGATTCGGACGATTCCCGATCCGGATCGCCGATTCACCAATCCGGATGGGTTTTTGGAGTGCCCAATCTGGCGCACTGATCCTTTTTTTAAACCATTGACTAGAAGCATTCAAAGGAAGATTTCTACTCCAATTTCCTTTAAGAAGTGCACAACCATCATAGACATTGGACATTATGTACTTTAAATTGGTGTATCAATTGACGTGGAATCAAAGACTTAATCCTCACTAGAATCCAGATTCGATATATTTGGGAACGTCTACCCACAATTAATGGGTTCAAGTTTCTAAAGATGTGTTGGATCGAGATTCTGAAATTAAGGAATCGAGTTTCCTTGGTTCCAAAAAATAGTTTCTAAAGATGTGTTGAATCGAGTTTCCTTAGTTCCGAAAAACGGTTTCTAAAAATGTGTTGAATCGAGATTCCGAAATTAAAGAATCGAGTTTCCTTGGTTCCGAAAAACAGTTTTCGTGGAGATTCCTTAACAAAAATGCGGAATCAGGTTTCGAAACCAGAAGTGCGAGATCGGTTGATAGATTTCGATAACTATGGTGCAAACCCAAACAAGCCGGAGGCCTAAGCAACAAAAGATAAAAGAGGCCAACCACCCTCATTGGAAATGGTGGTGGAGGTTCTCCAAACCATCAAAGCATCTACAGAAGAAGGTTATACCATCAGCCTCTACGGAAGAAGGTTATAAGTCACAAGTATGGTGGAGATAAATGGTTGGATTCTGAAGCTAGGAAGGAAGTTCCATAGGCTATTTGGAGCATGGAAAAGAATCGATAAGGTGAGTTCCCGTTTTATGGCTCATAAGATTAATGGTGGGAAATGCAAAGAGGACCAAGTTTTGGAGGACATGGCTGGCCACTCAAGCTCTAATAGCAGTTATTCCCTGCATCATCTGCACTAGCACAAAACCAAATGCTTTGGCGGATGAAATGGCACAAAGAGCAGGGGCAAGTGATGGTTTGTGACCAAAAGGTAAGAAGAAGCCATAAAGTTGAAGAGAACACAACCTTCTATAGACTGATGGAGGAGCTCGTAAACTTCTGCAGTCCAAGAGAGGAGAACAAGATAATTTGGATCCCTGAGAGTAAAGGAACTGCCTCTGTAGAGTTCTTTCAGAGAATTTTCAACAGCCACCTATATGGTACATACAACTTTTTTGGGGGTTTGGACAAATCCAATAACTCAAAAAATTCAAGTTCTTGGGTGGTTGGCCAGCATCAATAAGGTGCTAACAGTGGATTATTTGGAAAATAGAGGAATACCACTGTCCAACTGGTATATCATTTGTAAGAAAGGTAAAGGGAACGTCAACAATCTAATCATTAATGGTAAAACTACCACAAAATTTGGGGATTTGTCTTGAGAACATTTTGGCTTTGAATGGGTGATGCCATAGTTCGAGGGGTACTTATTTAGCCAATGAGCATTCTTGGTGCCCCAAGGCCGGAGTTTTTCCACGAAGATGAGTATACTGGTTGTACAGTGGGCAATTTGATTTGTTAGAAACAATCACATCTTAAAGTCCAAAAACCTTGGCATAAGGTGACTGAAGGATAAAAGTAAGGGAAAATGTCTTCATAGAACCTAATTTCCTAGTATACCCATACATGTAGATTGTATCTTGCGGCATCAATTGAACCACATTTTATTCCATATTTCTGTCCCAAACAAATTTCAAAATGGCACAGGCCTTCTTTCTCTCTCACTTTCCTTTTTTTCCCTCTCCCTCTGTGAGTTTCTAATTCCTTAATTCTCATCCTCTCACTGAGGTCTAATTCCTTAATTCTCAACCTCTCATTGGGGTGGGGTCATTTGGTCATCACAACTCCTCTGCTCCCTAGAAGCAAGCCAATCCTTAGACTCAAGCGACAGCTCCTGGTTGAGAAACGGGTTCTGTTCCACTCCAAGATTAATACCATGAAGATTCAAAGCCTCCATAAAAGGACTCTCCTCAAATTTGTGGATGCTCATAAAAATCTCTAGCAGAGCCGACCATTCATCATGTACGAGGTTCGGACCAGAGATAACCCTAGACCTTACGCACAAGATGGAACTGGTCTCACGTCAATCCGACACGTGAGCGTCGTGATTTGGCCACTTGAGCAAGGCGTGTCGCTGCTGATTTTCCTGTAACTTTCTTCATAGATCAGCAACTTCTTTCTAGCTTTTCTCCCCGCTAGGGCGTCGTCACGAGGTGTGCCACATATCAAACCCTCATCTGAGTTAGGACGAGGTTGAACCCAGTCTAAAGCTAAGGCCGAATACCGGAGGGCCTCCCAAGAAAAGCCTACCTCGTTCCTATTCTAAGCACGAAGCTTTGATTGCACGTTACGACAAGGATACGCAAATGTGAAAAATCAAGATAATATGCAAACAATTAACTACCGAAACGACCCAATAATGGTGGCCCTCTACCCTTACTCTCATTCTTAATCTCTCTTTCTCGCTCTAGGATTTCAACTAAAGAAAAGTGGCCAACCACCAAAGTTCTGATCCTCGCAAACAGAGGAGCATCAAAAACTTAGGATGGACAAAAAAAAGAATAGTGGCCTTTCTCGTCTCTCACTTTCTCTCCTTTTTCATTGTCTAAGGGGGTTCAATGATTGAGAACCCGACTGGAAAAATTTTCAGGCAAATAAAACTACAGAGCCTAATTTAGGGCGAGAGAGAGGGGGGGGGGAGGGGTTGAGGGGAGAAAGTTAGGGCGAGGGTGTGTGAGAGAGAACCAGAGCCTTTTGGCTACTGGATTTAGAGAGAGAGAGAAGGGGGGGGGGGGGGGGGGGGGGGGGGGGCGGGGGAGGGGAGGGGAGGGATTGAGGGGGAGAAAGTTAGGGTGAGGACGTGAGAGGGAGCCAAAGCCTTTTGCCTGCCGAATTTAAAGAGAGAGACACAATGGGAAAAAGAGCGAAACTAGAGACTGAGTGTCGGAGAAGGAAAAGAAAAAAGCTGGAATGGAAAAAATAGTGACATTTTGAAATTTATTTGGGATGGAAACATGGTGTAAAACGTGGTTATATGGGTTTAGGGGGTTAGTAGAAAGATTTTTGGGAAAGTTGATGCCCCTAGATACATTTCAAATTTGTGGGTCTATTGGAAAATCAGATACAAAATTAGGGTCTACAAAGATATTTTCCCTAAAAGTAAAGCCTTGATTATCTCTTGGGCCCATACCAGAGTAAATTGGACTTGAAGCCAGTTCAAAACAGAATCCAGGGCCATTTGGTGTGGGAGGAACATTTCATGATCAAAGGGAAGATCCTAATGATCTATTTCAGTCCCACGTGGTGCAAATGACGCTGAAACATGGGCTCAATTGATTGGACTCAGAAATAGACAGCCAAAATGGAAAATATACAGATAGAGAATGTCCTCCAGTGGGCAACTAGAAATGCCAGCCCCTAACAGGTATAATTGCATTAACCAAGCAAATCCACTTTTAACCATTTGAGCAGGGACACAAATGAGTTTGCTGACCAACTAGCAAAGGATAGGGTATCGAAGGCTTCACTTGAATTCATAATTTTGTAGAAAATAATAGGTGACTTTTATAATACGGCCCAAACTGTCTCATAAACAAAATAAAGAACCTCTTAGGACTGCTGATACCACAGAAATGACATGTAAGTCTAGATTTGGTTCAAATAAGGGTGTACAATCTCTATATGCAACTGATTTCATGGCAACAAGCCATTTATTACATATATACATCTTATAAAAATGAGAAAATATGTCTCAACAACACAATGGAATGCATGAAAATCTGAAACCAAACAAGCAAATGAGAATAAAATCAGACATTTCCCACATTTCTGGGTGTTTAAGCATGCCAAAGAGATTTAACTGGTGCAGGTGACAGCCCACAAAAACATCAACACCATAACATGAATTGCTTGTATTGCTAATAAATAAGAATAATCTTGATCAAACATATATATATATATATATATATATATAAAGTTTGCAACTCTTCAAATTACAAAGGTTAATGAAAGAATGAGTTGTGACGGTAATTTACTACTTTGTGGTTTATTTTTTAATAAAAGTCACTTTTTGTAATATCTTGCACATTAAGTAAAAGTATGTTTGTAAATATCACTACAAGACAAAAGGTACTTTTGTCATTTTTATAACAGGTAAAGCTCAAATTTTTACTGAAGGACAAAGTCACTCTACAAATAAAGTTTCAGGACAATAACTTCCAATATGCCATTGTACTTTTGTAAAATTTACAATTTTTTCCTTGCTTAATGATTAAGTTATCTATTAAAATATTTTTTGAACAAAACATAGTGATCTTTTTTATAAATATACACATCACAACCCCTTCTAACATTAACCTTTGCATTTTAAAGGGTTGTTAACTCTAAGAGCTACAGTGTCAGCCAACGACTCAGATTGAATCTGGGCACGATCTAATGGTCATGACCTAATTTTGTATTTCAATTTTCAGTTTTTTCTACAAATCCAAATCATTTAAAATTTTGAGCGTATATTCTTTAAAAATATTATAACCTGATAAAATAATAAAAATAATAATTAGCATAATATAAATTGACCAAAATACCCTCAAAATGTTTCAAGGGTATTTGGTTAATTTAAATTGTGTGAATTATTGTTTTATATTTTATTAAGTGCGTCTTGATGAGAAAAATGTACACCTAAAATTTCAATTGATTTGGAGTAGTATAAAAAAAATTAAAAGTCAAATACGAAATAAGGTCGTGACCGTCAGATCGGCCCATTTCAATCTGGGTCATTGGCTGACACTGTAGCTGTTAGCCTATGGGCTGACAAGATCCATTCCCTATATATATATATATATATATCATTGTAATGCAATACCAATGATACCTTGGCAGCGAGATGAAAAATATCATTTGTTCCTGAAAAGGGAGAAATAAAAGTTAGAATTCAGAGGAAAGTACTCAAAGAACAAAACCTTGCTTCAGAGTTAAAAGATTTTTTTTTCCACACATTCACATAAAAATCAAAATTCATAGCAATGATTGTGCAAAAGTGTGGCACACCATGAGCACCATACCATTAGCATGTTCTGTAAACCTAGCCAATGCCTCCATATTACGGCAACCTGAGCGCTCCCCCATACAAAGTAAGGAATGGCATGATTCCCAATCTGCCTCGGCACATGATTTACTACAAATATTACAAATTTATGCATTATTGAAAGTGCACAAAGTAAGCAGATTAAGAGTCCACATATTAGTGATTGATAAATAATAACCCACAAGACCTGGATAGAACATACACACCAATGGATAGAACATGCTCACCAATAATTCTTAGTCAATAATGAAGCTCAGAAAGCAACTTATAAAAGTATGGATGATGTACTTCTATTCCCTCATTTTATGTTGTAATAATCAATCTTGTACGAATGGGAAAAAGTATGCACAAGTTGCACTCTGTGTTGTATATCACAAGAGGGATAGAAGAAGAAGAGAGACGAGGGTTTCAAGGAGAGACAGGATGAGAAAAATGCAACAAGTGAGGAAGCCAAAACTAGGGCATACCATAGTTACCAGGATCTCCTACTTCGGCAGGCGATCCCTTCTAGGATCTCAATTTTGTCCCTCCAAGAACGAATTTCTCAGGAATCTCAATTTTTAAATTTATGGATCTCGAACCCCACTCATAGGGATCCCGATTCCTACTATTAGGGTTCTTGATCCCAATCTTAAAGACCAAGACAACAACCAAATTGATTTTTTTTTTCTTTGTTTATAGCCAACTAGCAACACAATAACAAGATCCCTACTTTAAAGAGTATATATAATACTAAATTATAATACACTTTACGGTTGGTAACAACATCCCCAAAAAGTTGGGATCAAGATCTCCAAAAGGTTGGAATCTCGATCCCTAACATTTGGGAATCTCGATCCCAACCATGTGCATTGTACGCGTGGCATTCCCAACCATAGGGATCTTCTAGAATTTCACGGTCCCTCGCTCACGATCTCGATCCTGGTACTGTTCCCGCTCCCGATCCGAACAACTATGAGGCAGACTAAGAATTCCGAACATGTAGTGAAGCAATGATTCACCGCTTCAAGTTGCCCATCTATATGTGGGTGAAATGCACTACTACATTGTAATCGAGTGCCGAATTTCTTCAACAAGGTTCCTGAAAAATGATTGAGAAACTTAGTATCCCGATCTGAAATTCTGCATCAAGACGTAAAGCTTGTTCTTATTCTTCTTAGTAGCTCCTAGGGTTCACATCCTCCAAATAGATGTGTGCGTTTGATGGAATCCGCTTCTCCCGCATATGATAGCCTTCACTTGCTCCACTTTGACGCACGTTGCAGATCATCACATACATAGCATGCTATTAGTCATCGAAAAGCATTCTTGTAGAGCATTGTGCCATGATCGGAGCATTGTGCCATGATCGGGTGAAAGAAATCAGCTGGATCCCCTCTCAAGATAGATACTTTGCTCTCAGGAGTTTCATGAAGTGATTAGTGAAATGAGGTTATAGAAGCATTATGGAAAAGCCTCATCCATCCTAGAGACTCTTGCTTCAGTTGGTTAGCATACCAATAGAGGCTACTCACATATGGTAGGATGCAAAGATAGGCACTCCAAATGAGTACATATGCTACTCATGCAAAACAGGAAGGAAGAGCCAGAACCGTGTTGTGGAAGTTCAACACAGTCACAATAATCAGCAGCAACATCCAGAGCCTTACAGCACACTGGTCCCAAAAGAAATTCCCAGCAACTTTCGTGATAAACTATGGAACATTTCACCCCAACTATGATATGGTAACTTGGAAAGAAAGGAACTGCAGAGCGAAAAAGAATCGGAATCAATCCATCAAAGCATTGCTAAGAGAAATTACATGGTAAATCCGAGATTGTGTCCCATATACCCACATACATCCTCCGAGAAATGATTACAAGCTTCTTATTTACAAGAGATGAGCACAGAGAGCTTTGATAACGTAATTTGGAAGACATAGTTAGAACACTTGTACGTTGTGAGCCCATGAAGAGTACCTGACATTTCAGTATTGTATATTTTTCTATATACAATTTTCACACATAAATACAACAGGTGGCAAGCCAGCTCAAACTCCTCACAGACATCGCAAATAAAGGAAGCTGATAAGACCAATCGATAGGGAAAGCAAACTAGATCCTATGTGGTAACCAAATACGAGGTCATGAAGGTAACAAGCTCCAAGCAATATATATTTTAACTGTTGACAGGCACGTATGTATTTTAACTGTCGACATGAAAGTATTGTATTTTACATTATTAGATTTTTTGGGTAAGTTATTTTACATTATTAGTAGAGACAGCACATGTATTTTAACTGTGGACATGGCAGTAAACATTATACCCATACTCCTGTTCAATACATGCTAAAAAAAAAACAAAATTTCTTAAAGTAAACTTCAAAAAAGTATTTCAAACATTTCTTAAACTACAGTTTAAATTTTATAAAACTGACAATCTATCTTTGGCTAGGTACATTCTATTAGTAGAAAACCACCTATCTGCTATCAATGTACGCATGACAGTAGAGATAAACATCTATCCAATACATTCTAGCGGGTCTGAGGGTTGAATGCTTCAAGATGAGAATGAGGACGTGTTTCACATGTGCTGTAACCCAAAAAGAGAAAAAGAGGTTACTGAGTGAAGCATGACACATGATGATCTCATAACATATAGAGATTATGCAATAATTCTCAGCATCAGTGGATTAACTTGCAAAGACTCTCTTGATTCTCGCTCCTCGAGAAATTAGAGAGGAAGCAAGAAACAAACAATATCAGGAAGATCTCCTACACCCACAACTGTAGAAAATTACCGTGAGTAGCATCACTCCACCGCAGGCTGCAATATAAAGACCACCTTTGATGAATAAATGTTGTTATGCTTTAATTTCTAACTGGGCATCACCACCATTCTATTAAGAATGGAAAACAAATGGAAGAATATCTAGTCATAGTAGATGGATTAATTAACAGAAGGAAAATTGATCAACCTAAGCACAAAATGACCAAATTCCTGATGACACACTTTGTATGTCTATTACACATGCGTAAACATTATCCAAGAAAATAAATCTGCTTGAATGAATCTTGAATGCACACAGGACTCTCTATTGCTACATTGAAGCCTCACCGTTTTAGCTTGAAGCATATATACATGTATATGCATGGTTGTAAACATTCAAAAACAAATGCAGCTTATTAGACATGGCTATCTAATTAGACATGGCTATCTAGTCATAGTAGATGGATTAATTAACAGAAGGAAAATTGATCAACCTAAGCACAAAATAAACAAATTCCTGATGACACACTTTGTATGTATATTACACATGGGTAAAAATTATCCAAGAAAATAAATCTGCTTGAATGAATGTTGAATGCACACAGGACTCTCTATTGCTACATTGAAGCCTCACCGTTTTAGCTTGAAGCATATATACATGTATATGCATGGTTGTAAACATTCAAAAACAAATGCAGCTTATTAGACATGGCTATCTAATTAGACATGGCTATCTAGTCATAGTAGATGGATTAATTAACAGAAGGAAAATTGATCAACCTAAGCACAAAATGACCAAATTCCTGATGACACACTTTGTATGTATATTACACATGGGTAAAAAATTATCCAAGAAAATAAATCTGCTTGAATGAATGTTGAATGCACACAGGACTCTCTATTGCTACATTGAAGCCTCACCGTTTTAGCTTGGAGCATATATACATGTATATGCATGGTTGTAAACATTCAAAAACAAATGCAACTTATTAGACATGGCTATCTAATTATAGATAAAAAATTTGAAGTTTTAACACTTCCAGTTACTTTCACAATAATATAAGCACAATACAGCTGGTCAGGGAGACAAATCCCTGTGTCCCATATAGCATATCCATATTCAGAGAAAGCATGAAAGGCAAAGAAATCCAAATATGAAAACAGAAGCTTTCGAAGACTGTGTCTGTCACCTGCAATAATGTTCTTCTGCACAGCCACCAACACAAGAAATGACCGAAGGCAAAAGAAATTCCTTTGAGTACGGTAAAACCAATTCACCATTGATTAAAGACTCAATAACTTCTTTAGGGAGGGCGAGGTAGACATTATCTTCTGATTTACTAGAAGAAGCTGAATCTGAATCACTGTGGCCAGCCATTACAGAATGATTCTCCCCAAAGTGCAAAGATTCAGCAAGACAACCCTCTTTGTGAATGTGTTTAGATGTCCCGAGCTCAAATTCCTCACCTTCACCTTTCCCTAGACCTTGAAGATAAAGCTTCCTTCCAATCTGGAGTTCTATTGAGCCAATGTAACGAAAACAATAGCTACAGACAAGAGCATCAACCTGATCGAAAAAAAGAGTATGTTTGGTTAGAAAGGGGGAGGTAGATACACACAGGCACATTTGTGCGAGCGCACACAAAAACAAAAGGAATATATACATATTCTTAATAAGGCACAAGAAGTATTATGAAAAACACATCATCCTTAAATAGCCTATGCATATGCGCATGCATGGGCATTCTATGGTTCTGTAATTTTTATCATAGTTTGCAACTGCAAATCTTAACATGGACATTGTTAGTCACTGTGTCGGGTCTCCCCAGCATCGGAGGGTAAAACATAGCAGTTACATAACTTCTAAGAGAATTTTATATTGCCAATAACATTTTTCCTTTAGTGCAATGCTCCGTCGAGATCATACTATCCACTTACTCCCTTGGTGAAAAAGCACCTATTATATTTTGGGATCCACTTAAGAATCACCATATGGTATTTAAAAAAATGGATTTTGAGATTTATTTTTTTAAGCAGATTTCGTTGTCCAAAAATTGGACAGTCTAAATTCAATTTTAGGGCGTTAATTTTTCCAGGCTCATACCGGAATTTTAGGTGATCGATGCATACCAATGAAGTTGAAGGACAAGTTCTATAAGACAGCTGTGAGACCAACTTTACTCTATGGGGCAGAACATTGGGTGGTCAAAAACTATTATACCCATAGAATGAGATGAGTGGTAAATAAGGAAAGATAGAATTCGAAATGAGTACATTTGGGAAAATTTAGAAGTGGCACCAATAGGCGATAAGATGAGAGAGAGCAGACCTAGGTGAGTTGGCCATGTGTGGCACAGACCCAATATTACACCTTTTAGGAGGTGTAAGTTAGTTCAAGTGCAAGGCTCAAAACAGGTAAGGGGTAGACCCAAAAGGACATAGTTAGAAGTTGTGAGAAAGGATATGAAGACTTATGGCCTCATTGAGGATATGGTCCTTAATAGAACAGAATGGTGAACCAGGATTTGTATAACTGATCCCAATTAGTTGGGAAAAGGCTTTCACGATGAAGATGATGAATTTTTCTAGGCTCATTGAGGGGAGTTTGAGGTGTTTTTTTTTTTTTTAAGTTGTCTACTAGGTTGAAGAGGATACATCCCCAAAATTTGGGGCCCTAAAATTACCCCTAGGTTCGAATTTAACAAATGAAGCAAATGAAGAGTCTCCCATAGCAGAAGAAGGGAATCATTTCATTTTATTTTATTTTTGACATATTAACAGGTAGGAAAACGTCACATTGTGGCTTTGCCATCCCAAGCACCCAGGTCAAGGGCGCATTGCTATAGATAACAATTTTAAAAACCAAATAAAAGTAAAAATCCCATTTTTGGAGAGAGGAATTAGCTGACCCAGACTTCTTTTCTAAAGTCTAATGACATGAATATAGTATATATATATATATATATATATATATATCTATATGGAAAAGTATTAAAAACGCCTCTGGGCAAATTTGAATAGTGTTTCCCTCCAAAACGAACATAGCATGTTTGTTGAGGTGTATATCGAAACACCGCAACGGCTCTACGATGGTCGTGGTTGAATCCCGTGTTTTTTTGCGTGAAAAAACCCCGCAATGGACATGCTTTGTCCATTGCGATACCGCAACAGACATGCTATATCCATGGTGGTCTTTTAATCCACACCGTCCGAAAAAATCAGACGACGTCGAGCCTATGGGCGAATATACTGTTGATTTTCACCCATAGGCATTGCGTAGTCTCTTTCTATATATATTATATATTTGCTTCATTTTCTATTTAATCTTAAGTTCTTAACGACCTATACTATATATATTCAATTTCTTAGGATGCATGTGTTTGTGTAATAAGCACACAATGAAGGCAGTCAAATTTATTTGACTTACCATAGCCTCTTGATCTTTTCCCCTCTCCTTGCAAAGTAGGAAACTCCTTGCACACTTGGGCATAATTGTCGGGATCTCCCAAGGAGGTGGTCACTCCAGCTCCAGAAGCTAGATCATGTGCTCTGGGAGGAGATCTCAATTCTAGGCACTTTTTATTTTAGGGATCTCAATCCACAAAATTGTGGATTGAGAATGCTAGTTAATGGGATCAAGATACCTCTTATCCAAATCATTGGTCCATGTTCAATTAGACTCGATCCTCGTCTAACTAGGAACTAAGCTTCTTCTACATTGGGAGTACGGTTATCGACACACTTGGAGATCATTTCCAATGGAGCATTGATGACCAACATATTTTAGTTGTTATCATTGTCCTAGAAAAAGGTCCACCCGATGCCTAGGCATCAAAAGGGCTTTTGGGTGGACACCCAGGCCTGGGCGCCATTACCTAGGCATGCCAAAGCGGGCACCTGATTCTAGTCCCCCTTGTTTGTAATTTAAGTGGGCTCAAGATCACTTTAGGTCATTTTGACCCACAAAATTTTATAAAAGAACATTGGGGGTGTTTTAAACCCCAAAAATTAAAAATAAAAGAAAATAAAAAAAATAAAAAATAAAAAAATCAAATTATAACTTTTTCTGTGAATCGAAAAAAGAATTTGAGGCTTGAGGAAACACCCAAAAGCTTAGCCTTTATTGGTGGAACATTTTTTGGGGTGCAAGTGACGGTATTTGAAGACTTTTGAGGTGATTTCTAGCTCGAAATATATCAAAAAACAACAAAGAACAAATTATGAAGAAAGAAAGACCTCCTCTCTCTTCTTTTGTATTTCAATTTTCATTATTGGACTACTAGTTTTGTACTTCTCTTTTGTATTTCATCTTAATCTAGTTGTCGTCGTGTTCATGTGTCAGTATGGAGTATGCCATACTCAATTTGGATTGGATAACTGAAGGTTAATACACCATGGACTTGTTCATGTTTTTGACTTTTTTCACTAAATTTTCAATGAATTGAATTTTTTAACATGTTTCAACATTCATGCATATATATTTGCATGGAAAAGCCAATTAGAATACATATAAGTACAAAATTAATAAAAATATTTGCATATATGTGCTTTTGAACAGCATATATATGAAATTTTTCACCTCAAGGTGCTTGAGGTTTTGGAGCCAGCCTAGTGCCTAAACGCTGGGCACCAAGGCTGCCTAAGGGCCGCCTAGTGCTTCTTGAAACATTGGTAGTTGTGAATGGCAATTCTTTTGTTTAAACTACAAGCTATAGACAATTTGACACAGATCCCTACTTAGGAATGTTCTTTAGTTTTTTACGATCCACAATTTATGTAAAGGCCTTGACTTCTTATATACTTTACAATTACAATTTACACACCTTGTGTTGTGCCTTGTGAATAATTTCAAAGAAAGGCAACAAGAGAGAGCAGGAAGAGAGAAGGAAGAAGACAAAAGAAGATAGTAAGGAGAGACGAGTTGCGGTACTATAAGCAAAGAAAGAAGTTGCAGTTGATAGGCTTAACTTCCTAGAGGCTAATTCACTAGGTCCAGTACATCTCTCATTAGGGAGGAGGGGTAGGGGGAGAATGAGACAAATAACAGTGTACCTCATCAAGGAATTTAGCGAGAATGAGATAGTTTCAACTCCCCAATGTGTTCATATTTGAGAGAGAGAAAGAGGGGTCGCTAACATTGTGAATGCGAAGCTGTGATGGCATAGCCCACCACTTTTTGAGAGAAAGCGCAACAAGAAACAGAATACAAAAGATTTTCATTTTTAGCATTAACAATATGAAAGAGAGGGAGAGAAAGAGTGAAAGATAAGATACCTTTGCCCTCTCGTCGACCATATTTCAATGTCATCTAAGTGAAAGAACCCAAAGGAGGGAAAACAAGGACAGGGACACTGAGATTTGAATCCTCATATTGGAAGTGTTCCCAAACTCGAGTACTGTAGTTAAGTGCCCTTGTGGAGCCTTGATTCTAAGCTTCACAGACCCGAATCCCATATGCTTTGTCGTTCAATCCTAGACAAACTTAAATCACGCTCCCTATATGTTGGGGATCTCGATCCTTTTACCACACGATGTACGGACCTCGATCCCTCAACTATAGATCTTTGAGCATTGCTTGATCCCATTCTCCAGGCTTCCACTCGCGGATCTTTCAATGCTCCCCATCCCAGTAACTATGCACTAGAGTCCTAGTGAACAATGATTCCATGTATATCTTTCTCTGTTAGAAACCTCTCTTCATAAATTAGATATCCTTTCTGAGAATAACGTTTCCTTTTGCATATGGGGATCAAGATATTTTAATTTTTGGATTTTCTTACTCTTTTTACTCTTACATAAATATACACTTTCTTAGTCTTTTCAATTCTGACTTTCTATATTTTGACAAGTTTTGCCATTTTAAAATTAGGAATTAAAAATTTAAGTCATCCTTATAACATAGAGTCCTAATAAATAAAGTTTATTTCCATATACAGTCTATAAAATTTCCCCCGAGTTTTTTTATTTCCCATTAAAGATCAGTTTGTATGTGTTTGTTCGAAAGCTATGAAAAGAGCATCCTTGACCTGGTAATGGGGGGAACCCAAGATTTCCTTCATCAGCATTGCAAGAAAGAAGAAGACCGAGATTGTCAAACCCCAAATCTCAAAAGCTATATTACAAATATAAATAAAAATCAATAATGATAAAAAATTACAAGAGACACACACTATCTACTATAATTGAGAAATAAAAAAAAGCTATACCCCCAAACAGTCACAACATATGGCGTTAAAACCAATACACATAACAGCTAAAAAAAAGAAGCCATATTTAGAAGGAAATAAATATGGCAGATTGGGCCACAAACCATTTTCCATGCATTCAAATCCATGCTTAAATGAGAAGGATATTAGAATTCAAATTTGATTTAGAGAAGCATTCACATGGCTACTCCATAGTTGACTGAGAGCATTTCAGCAAAGCATGTCTAAGATATGTTTAGATTGCCTGGTGTAAATGGAAATTGCCTAGGTACATTCAGCTCTTTATCTATTTTCTTTTTTTGAAGAAGTTTATATCGGAAGATAAAGATAAAACAAAGAGGAGAAAGAGAATGAACTTTACTCAACAAAATGCAACTATGTTAATGCAAATAAAAACTGAAGAATGCATATAATAGAAAGAAACCCCACCTTAATCCCAGAGGGACTCTCCATAAAGCTCAGTTTGTATGTGTTTGTTCAAAAGCTATGAAAAGAGTATCCTTGACCTGGTAATTGGGGGAGCCCAAGATTTCCTCCATCAGCACTGTAAGAAAGAAGAAGACAGAGATTGTCAAACCCCAATTCTCAAAAGCTATCTTACAAATATAAATAAAAATCAATAATGATCAAAAATTGTAAGAGACACACACTATCTACTATAATTGAGAAATAAATAAAAGCTATGCCCCCAAACAGTCACAACATTTGGCGTTAAAACCATTACACATAACAGCTAAAAAAAAGAAGCCACATTGGAATAAGAGGAAATAAATATGGTAAACAGGGCCACAAACCATTTTCCATGCATAGCCAATCCATTCTTAAATGAGAAGGATGTTAGAATTCAAATTTGATTTAGAAAAGCATTCACATGGCTACTCTATAGTTGACTGAGACCTCTTCAGCTAAGAATGTCTTAAAATTGTTTAGATATTGCCCGGTGTAAATGGAAATTGCCTAGGTACATTCAGCTCTTTATCTTTTTTCTGTTTTAGAGGAAGTTTATATCGGAAGAGAAAGAGAAAACAAATGGGAGAAAGAGAATGAATTTCACTCAACAAAATGCAACCATTTTAATGCAAATAAAAACTGAAAAATGCATATAATAGATAGAAACTCCACCATAATCCCAGAGGGACTCTCCATAAAGCTCAGTTTGTATGTGTTTGTTCGAAAGCTATGAAAAGAGCATCCTGAACTTGGTAATGGGGGCAACCGAAGATTTCCTCATTCTGCGTTGCAAGAAATAAGATGACAGAGATTGTCAAAGCCCAATTCTCAAAATCTATCTTACAACTATAAATAAAAATCAATAATGATAAAAAATTGCAAGAGACACACACTATCTACTATAATTGAGAAATAAATAAAAGTTATGCCCCCAAACAGTCACAACATTTGGTGTTAAAATCAATACACATAACAGCTAGAAAAAAAAATCCATATTGGAATAAGAGGAAATAAATATGGCAGATTGGGCCACAAACGAATGAGAAGGATGTTAGAATTCAAATTTGATTTAAAAAAGATTTAACATGGCTACTCTATAGTTGACTGAGAGCACTTCAGCTAAGCATGTCTAAGACTTGTTTAGATATTGCCTGGTGTAAATGGAAATTGCCTAGGTACATTCAGCTCTTTGTCTTTTTTCTTTTTTTGAGGAAGTTTACATCGAAAGAGACAGAGAAAACAAATAGGAGAAAGAGAATGAATTTCGCTCAACAAAATGCAACCATGTTAATGCAAATAAAAAAATGAAGAACGCATATAAGAGAAAGAAACTCCACCATAATCCCAGAGGGACTCTCCATAAAGCTCAGTTTGTATGTGTTTGTTCGAAAGCTATGAAAAGAGTATCCTTGACCTGGTAATTGGGGGAACCCAAGATTTCCTTCATCAGCACTGCAAGAAAGAAGAAGACAGAGATTTTCAAACCCCAATTCTGTAAAGCTATCTTGCAAATATAAATAAAAATCAATAATGATAAAAAATTGCAAGAGACACACACTATCTACTACAATTGAGAAATAAATAAAAGCTATGCCCCCAAACAGTCACCACATTTGGCGTTAAAAACAAAACACATAACAGCTAAAAAAAAGAAGCCATATTGGAATAAGAGCAAATAAATATGGCAAATTGGGCCACAAACAATTTTCCATGCATAGCCAATCCATGCTTAAATGAGAAGGATGTTAGAATTCAAATTTGATTTAGAAAAGCATTAACATGGCTACTCCATAGTTGACTGAGGGCACTTCAGCTAAGCATGTCTAAGAATTGTTTAGATATTGCCTGGTATAAATGGAATTTGCCTAGGTACACTTCAGCTAAGCATGTCTAAGAATTGTTTAGATATTGCCTAGTGTACATGGAAATTGCCTAGGTAAATTCAGCTCTTTATCTTTTTTCTTTTTTTGAGGAAGTTTATATCGAAAGAGAAAGAGAAAACAAAGAGGAAAAAGAGAATGAATTTCACTCAACAAAAAGCAACCATGTTAATGCAAGTAAAAAATGAAGAATGCATATAATAGAAAGAAACTCCATCGTAATCCTATAGGAACTCTCCATAAAGCTCAGTTTGTATGTGATTGTTCGAAAGCTATGAATAGAGCATCCTTGACCTGGTAATTGGGGGAACTAGCACTGCAAGAAAGAAGAAGACAGAGATTGTCAAACCCCAATTCTCAAAAGCTATCTTACAAATATAAATAAATATCAATAATGATAAAAAATTGCAAGAGACACACACCATCTACTATGATTGATAAATAAATAGCTATGCCCCCAAACAGTCACAACATTTGGCGTTAAAACCAATACACATAACATTACAATTAAACACGAACAAAATTACAAAAAGGAGATGTGTAAATTTGTATACCTCTCTCTCTCCAATCATATATTAATGTGCAGATAGCAAGGTTAAGTGTATCGCAATCTCTCACCATCCATGTTATCTCCTATATAAACAATTAAAGATAAATTTTATGGGCTTTTTGAGACCAAGACAGGTTCATCGCATCTACAGAAAAATAATGGAATTTTTTCACCCTAAAAAGGAAAACTTCGAAAGGCAGAGACACCTTGGTGGTACCTAGTTGATAATCTGGATAGACATAGAGGGAAATACAATATTGCATGACTGTAAAAAATTTAACGAAATATGGTGATGTGTTCAAATACAATATTGCATGTATGTTTTTCCATAATCCGATCCTTGAAAGACCTCAGAGAAAGACTTCCATAGAGCTGCAAATCTTGAAGATTCGGTCAAAAAAATGTTTCGATATGCTAAGGACAGGGTACTTGATTGAGGCCAATCTAATACCATTCATTGAAGCCAAAAGAGAGTAGATCAGTAGATCAGAGAGAGAAAAGAGAGTAGATCACTAGATTGTTAATGGGGACGTGAATCAATGAAATATGGATTGGCCCTCACCGAGAACATGAGTAAGGAGTAGTTTTGGGATTTATCTAGAGTAAAATTTGAGTAGTTACAGTATATATATAAGACTATGGCTACATATATATAAATATGTATGAATTAGATTATTTCAAATCAAAAATATCTATTTCTAAAAAATATCTATTTCTATTTTAATATTTATATTTTTATCGCATATACATGTGTCTCTTCCATAATGTAAACCATCCGCATCTTAGTCACGTTTTTGTCTTTCTCTCAATTTTTATGTGGTTTTCTCATTTTTGGGCTTTGGAGCTAGCCGATTGTGAGCTCAGCTCGGCTTATTTTGGCTATAATCAACTCGGCTCAGCTCCCTTCCGATCGGTTCATAATAAATTCTCTTGAGCTGAGCTGAGCCGATAAAAGTTGAGCCTAACCAAAATAAGCCGAGCCGAGGTAGCCAACTCTAGCCAAAACTGAGACCGACCAAAAAAACCCAAGGAAAACAGAAAAATTTTAAAAAACCAAATAAAAAAAAACAATTTGTAAAAAATAATAAACAAATTCCTATTAAATAAAAAATCAAATAAAAAAAACAACCAATCAGCCAATTTACTGGTCACGGGTCAAACCGCTTCGGGGCCATGTCCAATTAACCATTCCGGAACACAAGAAAGAGGAACAGTCTATTTGAGAGAGTGAAATGAAGGGGAGAGAGATGACTCGTATCAGTTCACATTGTAAAGCAAAGAATTGGGATATAGAAACCCTAATTAACTTCTACAAATTTGAAGATTGTCTATTTGTAATTTTTAGACAATAATTTGCAGCTGAAACGAAAAAACAAAGTTTAATTTGGGAATAAAAAATGATGTCTAAAATTTGCCTATGTTATAAAATTCCACAATTTTGCTATATTAAAATTTCACTGAATTACGTTAAAATTTCACTGAAATTCTACAAATTTCAGTGAAATTTGTAATAGTTTTTTTTTTTTTTTCCGTATTTTCACTATGTTATTTTTTCTCAATACCTCGGCTCGGCTTATATAGGCTTGGCTCGGCTTGTATCGGCTCGGCTCGACTTACATCGGTCATTCTTCTGTTGTCATTCGATACCTGAAGACTTTCCAATCCTCATATGTTTTCATTTAGCATGTGTCAAATTGTGTCTAAGTGTCTAATTATTTCAGGTAGTACCTGAAGATCAACGCAGGGCTCTTTATCCAACTCATTCTTTCAAGATTCTATTCTTCTGTTGTCAGGCTCGACCTACAGGCTCAACAAAAGAATAAAATAAGTCGAGCTTGGCAACAGAAGAATATATTCACATAGAACGACAACAGAAGAATATATTCACATAGAATGACATATATTCACATAGAATGACATATATTCACATAGAAAGACATATATTCACATAGAATGACATATATTCACAATATATTCACATAGAAGAATGTATTCACAATATATTCTATGTGAATATATTCACATAGAATGACAACAGAAGAATATATTCACACAATGACAACAGAAGAATATATTCACATGTCTAACTATTTTATTCTTCTATTGTCATTCTTCCGTTGTCAGGCTCCACTTACAGGCTCAACAAAACCTGATATGTTATTGCAGAGGAATATAGGCTGATTAAATTTTTCATCATGCACATAAAGCTACCAAAGGTGACACCATAAATCATTGAGGAGACATGAACAACCAAACAGACACACATGAGTTCATCATTATTCCTTTTTCAAAGACTATTTAACTCATGATTATGATTAGGTACAATGACATATCAAACAATAGATAATATCAAAGGTTGTAACATAAGGAACTGTCAAAACATACAAACATTTTAATGGAATTACATGAAAACAGATATTCTAACTGCTGTGACTTTTTTGTTTTGGCGAGGTCCATAGTTGTTCATTATGAACATGGGCAACCCATCTTAAAAGGAGACTGGGTTACACTCCAACTAAATATATATAAACTTAACAGTTCAGATTCACTACTCAAGAAGAATTGTGAATGACAAGAGAAGAATATATTCACATAGACATATAATCACATAAAATGACATATATTCACAATATATTTACATAGAAGAATGCATTCACAATATATTCTATGTGAATATATTCACATAGAATGACATAGAATGACAACAGAATAATATATTCACATGTCCAACTACTTTATTCTTCTGTTGTCATTCTTCCGTTGTCAAGCTCGACTTACAGGCTCAACAAAACCTGATATGTTATTGCAGAAGAATATAAGCTGATTAAATTTTTCATAATGCACATAAAGCTACAAAAGGTGACACATCATAAATCATTGAGGGGACATGAACAACCAAACAGACACATGCGTTCATCATTATTCCTTTTTCAATGACTATTTAACTCATGATTATGATTACGTATAATGACATATCAAACAATAGATAATATCAAAGGTTGTAACATAAGGAACTGTCAAAACATACAAACATTTTAATGGAATTACATGAAAACAGATATTCTAACTGCTGTGACTTTTTTGTTTTGGCGAGGTCCATAGTTGTTCATTATGAACATGGGCAACCCATCTTAAAAGGAGACTGGGTTACACTCCAACTAAATATATATAAACTTAACAGTTCAGATTCACTACTCAAGAAGAATTGTGAATGACAAGAGAAGAATATATTCACATAGACATATATTCACATAGAATGACATATAATCACATAAAATGACATATATTCACAATATATTTACATAGAAGAATGCATTCACAATATATTCTATGTGAATATATTCACATAGAATGACATAGAATGACAACAGAATAATATATTCACATGTCCAACTACTTTATTCTTCTGTTGTCATTCTTCCGTTGTCAAGCTCGACTTACAGGCTCAACAAAACCTGATATGTTATTGCAGAAGAATATAAGCTGATTAAATTTTTCATTATGCACATAAAGCTACAAAAGGTGACACATCATAAATCATTGAGGGGACATGAACAACCAAACAGACACATGCGTTCATCATTATTCCTTTTTCAATGACTATGTAACTCATGATTATGATTACGTATAATGACATATCAAACAATAGATAATATCAAAGGTTGTAACATAAGGAACTGTCAAAACATACAAACATTTTAATGGAATTACATGAAAACAGATATTCTAACTGTTGTGTCTTTTTTGTTTTGGCGAGGTCCACAGTTGTGCATTATGAACATGGACAACCCATCTTAAAAGGAGACTGAGTTGCACTCCAACTAAATATATATAAAACTTAATAGTTCAGGTTCACTACTCATGAAGAATTGTGAGAATTTAATTGATCCAGACATTTACTGATCACATATTCGTCGTGCACTACTGATGATGAAACCATGATCCATCCAAAAAAAGATTCAAGTATATAGGAAGTTGCAGATCCCAAACAAGAACATCAGAAGAAAGCCCAAAGAGTAAATGCATCCAATTTTGCATTGATAGAGAGGAACTGGACTTTTAGCAATTCACAGTCAACATCATATATGGATCTAAAACAATTCTCGTTAAATGGGAAAACTCAAAGTGGGTGAAAGAGTCCCTTCCCCAGACTTTAGTGACCTTGCAAAACTCCCTAAAGGAAACCTTTGAGCATAAGTTAGCAATAACAATTCAAGTCCCAACCAAAACACACTAAAGAACATAAGAAACAAGACTCAACTCCCAAACTTCCTCTCAATGATAATTACAAAAGGGATAATTGTGAACAATCTCATATCAATGGCAAAAGCTCAGACACTACCGTAATTGCATTAAGCAGCAAACAAAACCAATAAAAAATGTATCCAACCTGAGACACTGACCTACAACTGTTAGATATATGGTATCCAACATGGACAAGAATGACAAATTCAACTGTGAATTTTTTGAATATGAACTATCAATCTGTTAAAGGCATGATCCAAGAAAAAGGGAGAAAACAAAAAATCACATACTAGTTGATATTTTTAAAAAGTAACTATGACCTCAGGAGAGGGAATTTAAATGAAAGCCATAATCAATATAAAAGGTAAGGTCAGCAACCAAACTTATAAACTGCTTTACATACTTGAGGTCAACTCCCATAATTTGTGGATTCAATGGAAGATACTCAATCACCTATAGAATGAATCAATGACAACATCAAAATCAAAATCAAAATTTTCTCTTTAACCAAAAATAACTAATAAGTAAAACTCAAGCAACAAAAGGACTGTTTCCATGTATGTAACTCCGAAACAGCAACCATCATTAACAAATCACAGAATTTGGACAGAATATATATGGATCAGAGGCGAAGTTACTCCATCTTATCAATCCAAGAATCCCAAACATAAATATTGATGATTATTCTGGAAGCTTACTACGTAAGGCCACCAGCCTGCATATACAGACTGTTGATGGAGAGAGGTTAGGTTTTCGGGCTTACGTGACGGATCCATCTTGGTAGTGAAGGACTTGAAGGAGAAAACGAGACCAAACATGAGCTTGTGATCCTGTTGTGGACTAAGGGTTTTGAGGGGACAAAGCCATTCCCTGTAAAAGAGGCAAAGCCCATTCCGATTTGATTTAGAAGGATACAAGAACATGCTAAAATACAAGAATTAAATTCTGGATAGTTTTTAATTTATATTTCAAATATATTGGACGAATTACCCTTCAACATCATCACAAGAAAAAAATCAACACCACACTTCATACATATTAAAAAAATGGGGAGCGTAGAGAGAGAAGCAAACACAATTATCAGACTAAGATCAAGCAGAGACTAATGACAACTAAGGATTATGTTTAAGTTTTCAAGTTTCTAAGAAAGTTGAGAAGATTGCTTCTCTGCTTGTGTTAGAGTGAGAATTGGGACCATCTTGCTCTCGATGAGCTCTTCTCCTGTAAAGGCCACCAAAATAGTTTCTCCTTTTTGGGTGGCTCTCGTTGTTGAGCTCGCCATCTTCGTTTGAAGTACCCTTCGCCATTTTCTTGATTGTAAAAGTAGAAGAAAAAGATTAATGGATTTCTGATCAATGACTAATGAAGCCTTATGGTCTAAACTAGAGGAAGATATTTGAAAAGATTCGTGCTGGCTGGTTATGTGATCAAGAAATGCATTGAGAGAGATGGATCAGTTTCTGATCAAGATACGCAGAGAGAGAAAAGAGAGTAGATCAATAGATTGTTAATGGGGACGTGAATCAATGAAATATGGATTGGCCCTCACCTAGAACTTGAGTAAGGAGTAGTTTTGGGATTTATCTAGAGTAAAATTTGAGAGTGAGAACCCATTACAGTATCTATATAAGACTATGGCTACATATATATAAATATGTATGAATTAGATTATTTCAAATCAAAAATATCTATTTCTAAAAAATATCTATTTCTATTTCAAAATTTATATTTCTATCACATATACATGTGTCTCTTCCATAATGTAAACCATCCGCATCTTAGTCACGTTTTTGTTTTTCTCTAAATTTTTATGTGGTTTTCTCATTTTTTAGGCTTTGGAGCTAGCCGATTGTGAGCTCAGCTCGGCTTATTTTGGTTTGACTCGGCTTTTTTTGGCTATAATCAACTCGGCTCAGCTCCCATCAAATCGGTTCATAATAAATTCTCTTGAGCTGAGCTGAGCCGATATAAGTTGAGCCTAACCAAAATAAGCCGAGCCGAGCCAGCCAACTCTAGCCAAAATCGAGGCCAACCAAAAAAACCCAAGGAAAAACAGAAAAATTTTAAAAAATCAAATAAAAAAAAAACAATTTGTAAAAAATAATAAACAAATTCCTATTAAATAAAAAATCAAATAAAAAAAACAACCAATCAGCCAATTTACTGGTCAGGGGTCAATTTACTGAGCTGAGCCGATATAAGTTGAGCCTAACCAAAATAAGCCGAGTCGAGCCAGCCAACTCTAGCCAAAATCGAGACCAACCAAAAAAACCCGAGGAAAAACAGAAAAATATTAAAAAATCAAATAAAAAAAAAAGCAATTTGTAAAAAATAATAAACAAATTCCTATTAAATAAAAAATCAAATAAAAAAAACAACCAATCAGCCAATTTACTGGTCAGGGGTCAAACCGCTTCAGGGCCATGTCTAATTAACCATTCCGGAACACCAGAAAGAGGAACAATCTATTTGAGAGAGTGAAATGAAGGGGAGAGAGATGACTCGTATCAGTTCACATTGTAAAGCCAAGAATTGGGATATAAAAACCCTAATTAACTTCTACAAATTTGAAGATTGTCTGTTTGTAATTTTTAGACAACAATTTGTAGCTGAAACGAAAAAAGAAAGTTTAATTTGGGAATAAAAAATGATGTCTAAAATTTGCCTATGTTATAAAATTCCACAATTTTGTTATATTAAAATTTCACTGAATTTCGTTAAAATTTCACTGAAATTCTACAAATTTCAGTGAAATTTGTAGTAGTTTTTTTTTTTTTTTTTTGGTATTTTCACTATTTTATTTTTCTCATTACCTCGACTCGACTTATATAGGCTTGGCTCGGCTTGTATCGGCTCGGCTCGACTTACATCGGTCATTCTTCTGTTGTCATTCGATACCTGAAGACTTTCCAATCCCCATATGTTTTCATTTAGCATGTGTCCAATTGTGTCTAAGTGTCTAATTATTTCAGGTAGTACCTGAAGATCAACGCAGGGCTCTCTATCCACAGCTCATTCTTTCAAGATTCTATTCTTCTGTTGTCATTCTATTTTATTCTTCTGTTGTCAGGCTCAGACTTACAGGCTCAACAGAAGAATAAAATAAGTCGAGCCTGACAACAGAAGAATATATTCAAATAGAATGACAACAAAAGAATATAATCACATAGAATGACATATATTCACATAGAATGACATATATTCACAATATATTCACATAGAAGAATGTATTCACAATATGATCTATGTGAATATATTTACATAGAATGACATAGAAAGGCAACAGGAGAATATATTCACATCTAACTATTTTATTCGTTTGTTGTCATTCTTCGGTTGTCAGGCTTGACTTACAGGCTCAACAAGACCTGATATGTTATTGCAAAAGAATATAGGCTGATTAAATTTTTCATCATGCACATAAAGCTACAAAAGGTGACACATCATAAATCATTGAGGGGACATGAACAACCAAACAAACACACATGAGTTCATCATTATTCCTTTTTCAATGACTATTTAACTCATGAATATGATTAGGTATAATGACATATCAAACAATAGATAATATCAAAGGTTGTAACATAAGGAACTGTCAAAGCATACAAACATTTTAATGGAATTACATGAAAACAGATATTCTAACTGCTGTGTGTCTTTTTTTTTTGGCGAGGTCCACAGTTGTGCATTATGAACATGGGCAACCCATCTTAAAAGGAGACTGAGTTACACTCCAACTAAATATATATAAAACTTAACAGTTCAGATTCACTACTCATGAAGAATTGTGAGAATTTAATTGATCCAGACATTTACTGATCACATATTCGTCGTGCACTACTGATGATGAAACCATGATCCATCCAAAAAAAGATTCAAGTATATAGGAAGTTGCAGATCCAGAACAAGAACATCAGAAGAAAGCTCAAAGAGTATATGAATCCAATTCTGCATTGATAGAGAGGAATTGGACTTTTAGCAATTCACAGTCAACATCATATATGGATCTAAAACAATTCTCGTTAAATGGGAAACTCAAAGTGGGTGACAGAGTCCCTTCCCCAGACTTTAGTTACCTTGCAAAACTCTCTAAAGGAAACCTTTGAGCATAAGTTAGCAATAACAATTCAAATCCCAACCAAAACACACTAAAGAACATAAGAAACAAGACTCAACTCCCGAACTTCCTCTCAATGATAATTACAAAAGGGATAATTGTGAACAATCTCATATCAATGGCAAAAGCCCAGACACTACCGTAAACGCATTAAGCAGCAAACAAAACCAATAAAAAATGTATCCAACCTGGGACACTGACCTACAACTGTTAGATAATGGTTTCCAACATGGACAAGAATGACAAGTTCAACTGTGAATTTTTGAATATGAACTATCAATCTGTTAGAGGCATGATCCAAGCAAAAGGGAGAAAACAAAAAATCACATACTAGTTGATATTTTAAAAAAGTAACTATGACCTCAGGGGAGGGAATTTAAATGAAAACCATAATCAATATAAAAGGAAAGACCAGCAACAAAACTTATAAACTGCTTTACATACTTGAGGTCAACTCCCATAATTTGTGGATTCAATAGATACCCAGTCACCTATAGAATGAATCAATGACAACATCAAAATCAAAATCAAAATTAAAATTTTTTCCTTAACCAAAAATAACTAATAAGTAAAACTCAAGCAACAAAAGGACTGTTTCGATGTATGTAACTCAGAAACAGCAACCATCATTAACAAATCACAGAATTTGGACAGAATAGATATGGATAAGAGGCGAAGTTACTCCATCTTATCAATCCAAGAATCCCAAACATAAATATTGATGATTAATCTGGAAGTTTACGTAAGGCTAAGTGTTTTAATCAAAGTGGCAAAGATGGATTAGGTGTCCAAGTGTTTTGATGGCTGCTATCTCAAAAAATGGTGCATGGAACCCCCTAAACAAGCGCTCAATTAGCAAAAAAGAACGAAAAAATAGCTAACCAACTTCTCCAAATAACCTCCCAATCTAATATGCAGAATTTTGTGAAATAAGCTATAAAGCATAGAATTGTCATGATGGCAGATACCATGCCCTGATTTTTACCATATTTGCAGCATCATTTGACATTGTAGAGATGAAAAACTAAGGCAGTTATACTAGCAAAGTAGCGACTGGAGATTAATTTTTCTTTCCATCCCTCCTGCATCTACGCACAAGAATACGATTTTCGAAGGCCAATGGATTTCAACATGAAGTTGTACCTTAGTGAGCGGTGAACTTAATTTCTGAATGACATCAATTATGTGATCGGACTTCACAGCCTAAAAAGAAGAAAAGGCACAAAAGCACTTTGGTGAATAACCTAAAACCTAAACATTTCAAATCTTTTGAGCCTATGCCCAATCTAGCTAAAAATCTGCAATTCACCAAATACAATACAAAAAAGACAATACCCATGTCTGGTTCTTAACTCGATCAAAGACCGATGGATCCAATCCAGGGAATCTAGCATTTTGAAACACCACGCATGCACATCAAATCAAAGTGCTATTCCATCAAGAAAATGCATCCATATCAAACGCACGCACTAAATCACTCTCTATCTTTCAATTATAATACGAGAATGAAATAAACATCCCACTAAGGAATTGAACTTATCAGCAAGGGAGATTCTTGAAATTTGACTTCACGCTAGTATCTAATTTCAAGGCATACATATACTAGCAAAGTAGCGACTGGAGATTAATTTTTCTTTCCATCCCTCCTGCATCTACGCACAAGAATACGATTTTCGAAGGCCAATGGATTTCAACATGAAGTTGTACCTTAGTGAGCGGTGAACTTAATTTCTGAATGACATCAATTATGTGATCGGACTTCACAGCCTAAAAAGAAGAAAAGTCACAAAAGCAATTTGGTGAATAACCTAAAACCTAAACATTTCAAATCTTTTGAGCCTATGCCCAATCTAGCTAAAAATCTGCAATTCACCAAATACAATACAAAAAAGACAATACCCATGTCTGGTTCTTAACTCGATCAAAGACCGATGGATCCAATCCAGGGAATCTAGCATTTTGAAACACCACGCATGCACATCAAATCAAAGTGCTATTCCATCAAGAAAATGCATCCAGATCAAACGCACGCACTAAATCACTCTCTATCTTTCAATTATAATACGAGAATGAAATAAACATCCCACTAAGGAATTGAACTTATCAGCAAGGGAGATTCTTGAAATTTGACTTCACGCTAGTATCTAATTTCAAGGCATACATATAGTTGACCCGAAAACTTTTGCAAGTTAGACCCAGAGAGTGCAGCCATCAAGTGGATTTTGCATGCCAAGACCATGAAGGATCAAAGTGGCGAAGATGGATTAGGTGTCCAAGTGTTTTGATGGCTGCTATCTCAAAAAATGGTGCATGGAACCCCCTAAACAAGCGCTCAATTAGCAAAAAAGAACGAAAAAATAGCTAACCAACTTCTCCAAATAACCTCCCGTTCTAATATGCAGAATTTTGTGAAATAAGCTATAAAGCATAGAATTGTCATGATGGCAGATACCATGCCCTGATTTTTACCATATTTGCAGCATCATTTGACATTGTAGAGATGAAATACTAAGGCAGTTATACTAGCAAAGTAGCGACTGGAGATTAATTTTTCTTTCCATCCCTCCTGCATCTACGCACAAGAATACGATTTTCGAAGGCCAATGGATTTCAACATGAAGTTGTACCTTAGTGAGCGGTGAACTTAATTTCTGAATGACATATTATGTGATCGGACTTCACAGCCTAAAAAGAAGAAAAGGCACAAAAGCAATTTAGTGAATAACCTAAAACCTAAACATTTCAAATCTTTTGAGCCTATGCCCAATCTAGCTAAAAATCTGCAATTCACCAAATACAATACAAAAAAGACAATACCCATGTCTGGTTCTTAACTCGATCAAAGACCGATGGATCCAATCCAGGGAATCTAGCATTTTGAAACACCACGCATGCACATCAAATCAAAGTGCTATTCCATCAAGAAAATGCATCCATATCAAACGCACGCACTAAATCACTCTCTATCTTTCAATTATAATACGAGAATGAAATAAACATCCCACTAAGGAATATAAGGGGTTTGGGCCAATCAGGAAAACGGCAAAATATTCGTCAATTTGTTTCACAGTATTCTCCGTCTCTTCTTGTTTTGGTGGAACCAAGCTTCCTTCTCCCTCTCTCTCCCAAATTCGGAATATTTGAGGTTTTCCCCTGCCAGTGGTTAGCTCTGGATGCAATGGGACCTTCTGGCGGTATCTGGGTCCTCTGGTACCCATCTCAACATGCCTTAGTTGCCTCTCACATTGGCAAGTTCTCTGTCACAGTGACCCCTAGCTAGGATCATAGATTTCCTCCATTGGAAGTGTATTGTGGTCTATGGACACATCAAAGCGTGTGAGACTGGCCTGCCATGTTAATAAAAAATCCTATTTCTTTTATTCCCTGTTTCACACACATGCAAATGGACAAACAAACATTTATATTATTTGATCACATCCGCACCCACAGACTCACCATGCTTCAGATGGTAATGAAATCCAAGAAACAATTCTTTATCAGACGAGGGGTGCTCCATCATGATAAATTCATGCTTGGTATCACGCTATTGAAGGTTTACTTGAATACTTCTACTTCTTGATTCTAGAACAACTAAAACTAGCTATACTAATATATAATGTCCTTGGATGTCATTTAACATATACCTGAAACAGGTTCCATAAGATTTGTTTCTTGTTGATCAATTTTCTTTAGAAATCTCTACTAATGATTTAGTGCAAAAGATATGAGTTAGAGATATCTCAAAAAGATCTAAGGACATTTGGTGATCTCTCATATTATTGCATATTTCACATTAACTGTGAACTGCGCACAATAAATTATGTATAATTTAGTAGTGCTCTAAATGAACATTCAGATATTTCCATATTACATGTCCATGCATGTGCTTGTGTGAACAATGATCCTATGATTTCATAGAATGTTAATTCTCTATGTGTGTATCTTTCACAAGACATATACAACAGATACAAGAACTAGATTGTAAAGGATCAAAGGTATTTGTATACTAAAGAATAGGGACTACTCGTGTAACATTTCCATTGGCAAAGATTATGACAGCATGTTGCAAAGGCAACACCTCTCAGGCTGCAATTGTCTCCTGGTCCATTATGTTGCTGAGTGAGGCAGCACCTTATGGGAAAGTCTGCAAGCACAATTTAAATATGAAATAAAGAATGCGGGGATTACCGAAGCCATGAATGCTGAGAAAGTTATCTTCACATGCATTCCCTAGTTAATTATTGGGTGACAAACTGAATTTGCTAACCTGTGGCAGGACCACATAGTTGTTTCCCAATTGCCAGGTAAGAAACACCCCGTAAAAGTCTACACATTATTCAAGTCCAAATCATCAACTGCAATAGTTAAGTTAGACATTAGATGCGCAAGGGCGATGTAAACTGGCAATATTCAATAAATACATCCATACATGTAATGCTAAATATTGTCTGCTTATCATGTTAAAAGTGTTAGAAAACCAAATGAGCTCCCATTGAAAATAGCCTTCATTATTTAATAATGATTATGTATGGAACTCAAGGCCCCTGCAAGGTCCCTGAGCACTGGGCCCTCTAGCACTATTACAACGCAATTGTTTAATGAACTTTCAACATGCATGAGCAATTTGAGGCTGGACCAATGCGACCCATGGAAAAAGCATTCTGCCATTACTGACGTGGTTATAGTATAAAAACTCGACAGTCCTCTTAACTTGATGGTGAAGCCTTTCAACAGATTGCTATGAGGTAAGGGACCATAGCTAATGGATTATGGATGATTGAAGTACTTCATGAACCCACATCTTAAAAGGGAGCCATGATTCAGCAGTTGGAGCTCATTGCAAAAGAAATTCTTTCACCTTTGTATATGATATTCCATCATTTCACGGAGACAATCAGGTATGTTGTCTTTTGATGAGTTCTTTTGTGCTTTGAATGGATACAAGTTGTATCATAGCATAGTGGCTAAACTTCTCAAGATGAATGTTATAGTTTCTACTGTTCCAAGATGGGTTGAATCTGGAGGGTGAGAGAAACCATTATCTCTCTCATCAATGTGGCTGGATTTGAACTACTATGAGTTTAAATAGTGTATTATGCACAGTCATGGTAATATTATGGATGGGAGGTTTCCTAAATACTGCATGTTTATGTTCTTATGCAAAATATTTTCATTATTATACGATATAGGTGTTATGTGTATATGACTTCTATTCGATAACTTGAAATATATTTATATCATTATACATAGATTATACATATCATTCCATAAATAAAAAATCTACAAAGAGAATCAAAGTCACATGTAAAAAAAAGTGGCTTCAAAAGCACATATTTCTCAGAAACTTAAAAAAAAAAACCACAAACAGAAACAAGAAAAGGTCCATTTAACTCAAGGAAGGGACCTATGTCAATGGAAAATAAATCTTGACTCGACAAGAACAAGACAACATGGAATTGGCCTCCAGAAATAGATTGAAATTATAAAATCTTACTCAGAAATTGAAGAAAGAAGCTACAAACAGAAACAATAAATCTTGACCCAAGGAAGGGACCTATGTCAAGGAAAAATAAATCTTGACTAAACCCCAAGAGGCCCTTTACAGCTAATAGCCTAATATGGCAAATAAAACAATCAAGTGGCAAAATCCTCAAATAGAGGATTAGAGTCCCCATCATCTCATGTGCGTTGCTAAGGGAAGACTCTATTGGATAAAAATGAACAACATGGAATAAGTCTAAGGTACCAAATGTTGTTATCAAAGAAAAAGAAATCAATGAAGAGAAAAACAAAAAATGTGAGCAGGATTCTAAACTCCATTAAAATCAGATACCTAAATTTACAATTTCATCAAGAATCACAAATAACTACATAAATCATAAAGAAGTGTAGGAAAGTTAATTTGTGGTTTATCACAGAGCAGGGAAAATGGAGAAATCAATCATGGATAAAAGTTAATACTATAAAGTATCACCCAAGAAATAACGAAACAAGATCAAACCCTTAAACAAGTGAAACCTTAACTTCCTAATTCCTGGAGAGTTTCAAAATAAAGAGGCTACGAAGCACAAATTTCTTACGTATTGTTGCCATGAAGAAGGTCTTCTTGGAACCATCTGCTCACGAAGAGGGTGATGCCTCTCTTGCTTTCATTGAAGCAGAGGAAGAGCAAAGAAAAAGATGTAGCCTGCAAAAAAGAAAAAAGCAACAAATTCACATAACACTTACACTTGGTGATTGATAGAGAAAGCGAGAAAGATTGACGCTCCTTCTCACAGAGCGAATGGTGATCGAGAGAGAGACAGAGAGAGCATAGAAGGGTTTTTCGTAAAAATATGGTACCGTTTAGGAAACTAGTCGTTTAGGATGTAGCCGTTTAGGAAAGAGCATAGAAGGGTTTTTCGTAAGACTAGGGTACCGTTCAGGAAACTAGCCGTTTAGGATGTAACCGTTTAGGATGAGAGAAGGAGAGCATGGGATATAGCTGTTTTGGAAAGTAGTCGTTTGATAAAAAGCTAAAGGAAACATCGACTTAACGTTATGTAACGGATAGTGTTTTTTAGTGTAATTAATGTGTCCCTGCTGTTACTTTAAAAGTTTATTTTTTATTTTTTTAAGTTTCCAATTTGTTCATTACTTTCGAAAATGATAAAATAGCTATAGTATTTTGAAGGTCGATGTTTAAAAAAGTCCCCCAAGTGAACTTTTAAAATCCAAAACTAAACACATTTGGAATTAATTTTTCTTGAAGTTTGATATTCCAAATCTGAAATTAGTTTAATTCTTAATTTTGGATTTTTAAAATCCAAAAAATTAGGAAAAACATTAATTTGAGATCCTTGGGTTTTGAATATCTATAATTTTAAAAAATGTGTGGTTTTTATCAAGCTGAGGCTCTAAACAATCAAAATAAAGCGTACCCTCAATTTTTGTGATAGTCTTAAAATATATTTTTCATCTTTAATTATAAAAGTTAAAGCTTCAAAAATAGCGTAGATCGAACAGATTTATGAAAACTTTAAAAACAAAGAAACTAGACAGTAAAAAAATGTGTTACGGTATACGTTATTTCCAAAACTTGAAATACGCTTTTTTCTCATGTACATACATCTTGATGTCAAGATTATTGATTTGAGAATATTTAGGTATCAAAACAACCTCTTTTAGTGGAAATTTTGAGGTGGGCTCCAATTTGATTCTTCATAGCCTCAATTCAATATAAACTTTTTCCTTTTAAAAATAGCTTAATCTGGATTGGCAATTTGAAAATAATTCATTGTTTTGTTGTAGTAAAAAAGATATTAAAATATTAAATATAAATGTATGTTAAAGCTAGAATTTAAAGCTCTTGTGTGAATTGTTTGATTAAAATTAAGCGGTTCTCTTAAAAAATTAGGTGATTTTGTCGTGATAAATTTGATACCCGATTCTGCAAGGGAATTGACATAGTTGCCATCAATTATTATTCAAACAAACAATTTCAAACTTAAAATCGACAATTTCTAAAACCATGTGTAACGCTTTCAAGGGAGAGGGAGGGAGAATGACAGACTCGAAGGTTGCTTTTATATTAAGGAAAGTAGATGGAGCATTATGATGTCTACAATACAATATATTACCTTTACGGGGGTGTTTGGCAATTCAAATTTTGGGTCCCAAAAGTTAAAATTTTCCAATTCGCCATAGTTATTCTATGCTTCTCACAGTCACAAATTTGTAAAAAATTTTAAAAAACTTTACATTATAGTTCACTTGAAGGAATATCAATCTCATTTTGATAAATGCATATTCTTTTTTACTTTACTTTGACTAGGAATAACTATGGTGAATTGGAAAATTTCAGCTTTTGGTACCCAAATTTTCAATTGCCAAACAATCTAAAGGTAATAGATTTTATTGTAGACATCATGCTCCATCAGCTAGCTCAGCTTACATCAGTTTAGCTAGGCTTATTACATCAGCTCGGCTCAGCTTGCATCATCTTGGATTGCCTTATATCGGTTCGGTTCGGCTTATATCGGCACGGTTCGGCTTATATCGGCTCGGCTCGGCTTACATCAGCTCGGCTCATATCTTATCAATTTCGTAGCCGAGCAAATATAATCGGAGCCGAGCTGATATAAGTCGAGCCGAGCTAATGTAAGCCGAGCTGAGCTGATGTAAGCCGAGGCAAGCTGATGTAAGCCGAGCCAAGCCGATGTAAGCCGAGCTGAGCTCATGCTAATGCAGAAAATATTTAATTTAATTTAATTTAATTTTTTTTAAATCTTGTAATATAATACCGGGTTTAAAGTTTTTACGGGTGCCGGACCTAGAAGGCATCTGCATCGAGCATTTGCCACAGATGAAGTGGGATGCCTCATTTGTCTGAGGTATATTTCAGTTGCGTTATTTTCTCACTGTTAAAGTCTTTGGGCTTCTTCGATCTGTACAAATCGAACCTCTGAACCTCATGTTTTACCCTCTTATCGCCAAAGTTTTCTTGCTTTTGGTCTCATTTCTATGTTTTTGGGGATTTTCTAAGTTTTAGTAGCTAAAATGGAGGTTGAGAAGTTGCAGACCGTGGGATCACTTGAGGTTCATGCTGAATTTCTCTGGTTTTTGTCGGTGACCCTATTGTGACTGGATTTGTACTTTTTTAGGTAGGGTTGATGCTGTTGAGTTTCAATTTCTAGTGGCTTTCTTGAGCTTGATTGGAGCGTGTTTTGAGATTTTGATGGCGAGCTTTTTTTGGAGTCGTTTCTTTGCTTTTCTAGGGTTCTAGGGGTTTGAATTGTCTTTTTCTAGGTCTAATTTTGTGGTGTTCTAGACTACAATTCAAAACATCCTTGCCGTTTAGTTTGTTTCATTGTTAGAATTTAGAAGGGGTACAATCTCATTTTTAGTCTCATCCCTTTGTTTTTTAAGGATTTTGTAAGTTTTAGTAATGGTGCTGGCTGAGAATTTGCAGGTCATTTGATCACTTGAAGTTATTGGTGAATTTTGTTGTTATTGTATGTAATTTGGCTTATGATTTAACTGGATGTCTGGATTGTGGCTTCTTTTAGTGTGTTTCTATGGTTTCCTGTGTTGAAGTTCTATTTCTAGGAAGGACTCTTTTGTGGTGCATTCCTGGGTAACTTTCATGCAAACATTTTGATTTGATAGTTTACTTAGTAGGGTTTATCCAAGATTTAGGGGTCAGAATTGTGTTTTCTAGGTCCAATTTTGTGGTTTTTAGTATTTTTAATTCCCATTTTCTTGGTAAGGTTATAGTCTTGCTTTCCCGTCTTTGTTCTCTATTATGTAGAAATTTTCTGTTAAGTTTTGTAGCAGAAGCGGATGAGACTTTGCTGGTTATAAGATCACACTAGGTCTTTATGGAGTTTATCTTTTTTTTTGTCCATGTGTTTATGTCTATGATTTGCTTGTGTGTTTGGATTTGGACGTCTTGGTATTTTTTTAGGACATGTATTGTTGAAGTTATGCTTCTAGGGCTTCTCTTGTATTTGCTTATCAAGTATTTTCTTTTCCTTTTTTTTTGGTATATGTATTTTTTAATGGAAAGGCCATATTTTGGAGAGTCTAGAGCTCTTATAGGGTTTAGGGAATGGAATTGTGCTTCTGGGGCTTATTACGTGGTTTCCAGTGGAATTTTCTTCTCTCCCCCCCCCCCCCCCCCCCCGTGGAACGCTTAGTTGTCAAAGATGATTTCAAAGCTCAGATGCTTAAAATTTTTATTGATTATCTTGCTCAATTAGGTTTTTAAGTGCTTGGCTTTGTTTTTTTTTTTTTTGCAGGGAAGGACGCTATCTCCTACAAAAGTCAGACTCAAGCTTATGGGAATTCAGACGAGCAGAAAGGAGAAAGAAGAATCTCAGAAACTCAAGATCTTGATGACCAAGGTGAACGCAAAAACTTTGTATGCATTTTTCTTTTTCTTTTTCTTTCATTCTTTTATTAAGAATTTTGTTTTGGAAGATAAAGTTCCTTTTGCTTGTAGTTGCCCTTTCTCTCTCTAAGCTATCCTTTAGTTGCTCTCTCTCTCCCCCTCATCATCACCAGTAAGATACCCTTAACTGCCCTTTCTCTCTCTAATCTATCCTTTGTTTGCTCTCTCTCTCTCTCTCTCTCTCTCTCTTAATCTTGCATTTTGTATGCTCAGTCTTATTTACAGAGATTGTAATAGTCTCTCTCTCAGACTACCCATTAGGCCATAACTTGTTATGTTTATTCTCGTATCTTTTACGGTCTATTCTGTCTTGCACGCCTATATACAAAATGGATACATATATTTACAAATGTCAAAGCATGGTGTTGCTCCATTCAGAGTAAGATGGAAAGGTATGGGGTTCTACTAGCCTTTGTTAGACGATTTCTTGAAGCGGTTTATTGATGGTGACAAATCTTTTAGATTTTTTATTTTTTATTTTGGAGAGAGAGAGCAAGAGTTCCGCTTCAATCTCCACCTCGATCTCTCTCTAAGAGCTAGGCTTCAATCTCTATTTCCATCCAGACTTCAACAATGACGAGCCTGAGAAAGCTCCATCTAAGGCCTGAACGAACCAAAGAGAGAGAGAGATTGTCGTCAAGGGGAAAAAAAGACGGTTGAGGTAGAGACAAACCCAACGATCATATATTTGTTGAGGCCCATTAGTTTGAATTTTGAAGTGTTGTTTTTACCTTCTTCTCCTCCTCTTTGTTCTTCTCTTCTCTTTGTGCTTTCTTTCTGCTTCGAAACCCTAGGAGCAAGTGATATTTTCCCTCTCTCTTTCCTCCTCTTTGTGCTTTCTTTCTGCTTCAAAGCCTTTGTTCATCGCTTTCTTTCTACGATTCTCTTGTTGTTCCACTCTTGCTCTGCAAACCAGTGTTAGGCTTTCTTCTACACTAGTCTACATATATGGGTGGTGTTTTAGCTAACCCAGAGGACATTGAATCCAGGGAGCACGAAGAGTATTAGCGTTTCTTACGTTGAATCCAAGTCACAGGTATTTCCCTTCCAGGGATTTCTTCTGGTTTATCTTGCTTTGCTTTTGAAATTTTGAGGTGCCTTATATATGGTTTATCTAGTTTTCAGATTTTCTTTTTGAAGGTTTATGCGATTGATTTGTTGCCATAAGCTTGGATTTTGTAATTCAACGGTTTGGGGCTTCATTGTGGTGATCATCTAGATATTTAGGTTTATCTAGGCTGTTTTTTTTTTTTAACTATTTATTGGTCTTGGTGCTTATTTGCCCGCTATATACATTGGACTGGACATCTAGCCCAATATTTACAGAAGAGATTTTGAAGGTATTATAGATCTTGCTCTCTAGTCTGAAAATGGCAGCCATAATTGCATCAACTACCATTTCCTTGAATTTGAGTACTTTTTTCTTTTGAAGTAGTACTTTTTTAGCATGTAATTGTTAGTTGAATTTTTTCTTAATTTGTATGTTTATTATAATTTGTTTTTTATTGACTTCTTTATTTATTTTCTTTAGAGTGGAAGTTTACTGGTATTATGTTTAGGATGTGATTGTTCCTATAAATGACTTAATTTAGTCTATCTTTTCATGGATTTACTCCTCTCACTTAAAGTGGAACATACGTAGCTTCATTGAAAGTTAGTTGTAGGTTCATATGGTGTGCTGTGAATTATGAGTAAAAATGGTGAGTTTCATTTTTTTAACTTAAAAATGCTAGTTACTATAAAGCCTATTTGTGTGACATTCTTCATTTTCTTTGTTTATTTTTGGCTGTTTAATCAGTCCATGAGTGAGGGTTTGACTTGAAATGTAATTTTGATTCAGTTGTTTTCTCCATTCTTCACTTTCGTTTCTCAACTTTTGTTTTGTTTTGTCCTTTTGTTTTGTTTTGTCCTTTTATTTTCTCATTTTTGGTTTGTTTCTTTAATATGGTTGTCTCTATGGTCCATTTTCTCATATTTCAAGTTGTTTCTCATATTTTATTATTCTTCCTCTTTTTTTCCTTGAGGGTTTTTTAGGCTGGATTTGTGTTTCTGCTTGATTGATTGTATGGTGTTCTTACTTCCCTACGCTGAAAGAGGTCAAGTTCCTTTGTCTAGTGCCTGGCAACACTGGAAAGACAACTCTTCTACATATGTTGGAGAATGAGGTAATATACTTGCTATGGATTTTACTGATTTGATGTGTTTGTCTTGTTTGCATTATTTATTGATTTGTGCTTTCTTTTGCATGATCTATTTCAAATCTTGTTTAAGTTGCACAAAGAATGGAATTCTTTGATGAACAAAGAAAAGAATTCTTTGTATTGGTCACATTCATCTGTGAGTTAGTTTATCCAGGGCTTTCTTAAATAAGCACCTGAAAGAGACAAACTGTAAAATAGGCAATCATTTCTCCATAGCAATATTTAGTTATAATCTAAGTGATACACCTACTTAGCAAGATTAACTAGTTTTAAACTGTAGAATAAGCAATCATTTCTCTGTGCTACTACTTGTAATTTCCTGGTAATCATTTCTAAACCATTAGAAGTGATTGGTGCAAAGTTGCTTTCCATGTGGAGCAGGTTTTTACCACATCATGTTTCGTGTCCAACTGCATGGCGGTTGTCTGGGCAACGTGCATTCAATCAATAAATGCACAATTAAAAGGCATACTCGGTCTATGAACCATAATGTTAAGTTTCATTTATTGAGAAGTAGAGAAGGAAACTCTAAAACCTTATCCGATGATATAAGATAACACATTCAAAAACAAAAAAAAACAAAACTTGTCGGAGGATATAATATGGCTATACTTGTTGAGCCATCATATGATATTTCCCATAAATATGAAATATCACTTTATAATCTATGAGTTCTCTAACATCCATTGTTGATGTGATAGACGCTTAAGAACCTATCCAATTTGCCTTAGTACATGTTTGTGATCATTGAACCCAACAAAAGGACAAATTTTCTAGAAGCTGAAAAGTATTTTCTTGTGATTGTATTGAGTTAGGGGGCACGTTTCATTTGGAACTTGAATTTAGTTGCATTCTAAAACTTGTTTTCTCCTTAGGGTGCTTAGAATCCAAAGATGACTTGCTTCTCTTCAACTTTTTCCACGTTAATTAACTTGGTGTTTCACAATATTATAAAATCAAGTGGTCCCTTATGTAGATAGTTTGTCTTTCAGATTCTCATGTTGGTTTTGTTAGCATATTAACATATACAGTTGTTATCAGTGTATACACCCTAGTGTTGATTTGCGAGTCAGTTTTTTAGGATTTTCTTATTTTTGCCCTCAAAAATTTGAGGCTTGCATATTTCCCACATTTACTTAATGTTTCATTTCGATTTTCGAGTGATATATTTGCTACAATTATGCACATGATTTAGGGTTATGTTAGTCGTTCACATCTTTTCTTATATCACGCTGATGATTCTTTTGATTCTAATCTTTTACTCTGGCTGTGTTTATCTCATGTTTCACAATATTATAAAATCAAGTGGTCCCTTATATAGATAGTTTGTCATTCAGATTCTCATGTTGGTTTTGTTAGCTTTAACATATTAACATGTGCAGTTGTTATCAGTGTATACACCCTAGTGTTGATTTGCGAGTCAGTTTTTTAGGATTTTCTTATTTTTGCCCTCAAAAATTTGAGGCTTGCATATTTCCCACATTTCCTTAATGTTTCATTTTGATTTTCGAGTGATATATTTGCTACAATTATGCACATGATTTAGGGTTATGTTAGTCGTTCACATCTTTTCTTATATCAGGCTGATGATTCTTTCGATTCTGATCTTTTACTCTCGCTGTGTTTATCTCATGTTTCACAATATTCTTTTTTTTTTTCTACTTTATTATGTATTTTCTCACATTCTTAAATGCTTTGTATGGTGGTGGCATTTATTATGTTTGAATTTGAATAGTTTCTAGATAGAAAATTTTTTGCCTTTTATGAATGTCTCTAGAATCTAGATCCATTGGGTACTTTCTCTTGCATGGACCAACGTTTGTGAGCATTTGCTATTGCTCTCACACCCTCTCTTGAACACAAAAGATGAATCTCTCTCACTCATTTCACATCTATTTGTGTATGTGAAGTGTGGACATATAAGCATGTCTTACGTATTTAGTCCATATGTGAGAGAGAGAAGAGCTAGCTTATTTTTGGCGTACGGAGCTTTTGTTGAGTTGGTTTGTTGGAACTTGAACACGTTTTGGACTCGAAACTCATTTAAAATGGATTGTCACCTCATTCCTTTAATGATAATGTACTTTTAAAATTTAGTAGGTATATCATTCACCATTGGTGTGTGTTAAAACATGGTACACCATGTGAGCATTCGTCATCCACTACACCGTAACCATTAAACCCATTGATCCAAATTGATTGTTGGGCGTTGCACAACTATGTAGATAAAGGATAATGTCATATAAAGTGATACAACTACTTAGCACGATCAACTAGTTTTAAATAGTAGAATAAGCAACTATTTATTGGTGCTTGTAATTCTTAGCAATCACATCTACTAGTAAAGGTGAAAAGTTGTTCTCTATATAGAGCAAGTTCTTCCCATGAGTTACAAAATAAATGTGTTCTCTAGAGGGGTTAACCTCCTTTTATAGAGAACACATTTATTTTGTAACTCTCACATTCATGGTCTACAGGAGTTGAGATGCAAGTGCAACTCCTGTCTTAATTTCCTTAGGTGCAACTAATTAGGATTAACAAGTTGTCACCAAATTGTTAATCATATGTAATGAGCTAAACCTGTCATTAGTCCACTAAAGACTCATATAATAGGATGTCATCCAAGCATTCCCACAATTTGATAAAAGATATTTATAAAATTAAATAGATTTTGTATTTTTATAATATCAAAACAAATTCTTACGAGGAATCAAATTCCAAATGCACCACTGGGTTTTCCCTCTAGTGACACTGGAGTTTTCCTCTAGTGCGACATCCTATTAAAGCACAAAAATAGATCCAAGTATATGGCATTGCCTCATGCTAACCAATGGGATTTCACATATACTTCAATATCGCTTTTGTACCATATTGTATTTTATCACATTCTTAAATGTTTTTTGTGGTGATGCCATTTATTATGTCTGAATCATTTTTTTTATTTTTTGGTACTGGTTTGAATAGTTTCTAGATAGAAATTTTGTTAACATTCTATTTTATCTAAATAGCATGAAATCAATGCACTTTGAATGTGAAAAGTATTTGGAAGGTTTCAATTACAAAGCTTTTATGGTAAGTTCTTTATTGCCTTAAATTAGAAATTTGTTCGCATTCTATTTTATCTAAATAGCATGAAATCAATGCACTTTGAATATTAAAAGTATTTGGAAGGATTTAATTACAAATATTTTATGGTAAATTTTTTATTGCCTTAAATTAGAAATTTATTCACATTCTATTTTATCTTAATAGCATGAAACCAATGCAAATCAGTGTCCTATTTCAAAACATAAGTCTCTCTCTTTTTCAAAATTTAAGTTTCTCTCTCTACCTAAAGATAAGTAAGTCGCTCTCTTCAATAAAGATGAAGGACGCATTCATTAGCTTGTCATTTACACCATGGTCTATGAACCACATGCACACCATCATCCCCATGTCCATGACCATAGACATCATCGAAAAGTTGTGTTGATGTTAATACTGTAAGACATTATTTTATATTTTAGCTAAACCTCTTAATGCACAAAAGGCAGCTTGCGTAATTTTAGGCAAAGCTCAATATTCATTCATCTAATCATTTGTATGAAAATATATGGAGAGGAAAAGAGAGATATACTCTCACATTTGCTATGTACGAAAGAGAAATTTGGTGTTCACTATTTACTTTTTTATTTCTAATATACCCCTCTAGCAATTATACATATTGTGACAAGACGACTATTTATGTAAAGAAATTCTTGATTTGAAATATTTCATGGTGATCAATGTTTATGAATATTCCAAGTTCAACAATATATGTATATTTGTGATAATATATTTTTCCTCCCTTATTTTTTTACAAGATTATGCATTACAATATCCTCGGAAAGTGTAAGCCTATTGGCCATGTTGTGTAAGGATATTTTTTTTGAATTAATCATGTTGTTCGTTATTTTTAACCTAGTTGCGACTTATTTTTATTTATTTTGCTTACTATTCTTCTTTATATTTAGAAACTAAATTTGTACCCATGAGGATGCGATGCTAAGCTATTATTTTTCATTGAGATGTAGTAATCATTGGCACCTTATAGTGCTCTGTGTATATCCACATTACATTAAAAATCTTTAATGATGTATCATGTTAGATTGAATTATCGTATTATTGATAGCTATTCATTGGATAGTGGGAGTAAATCATCATTACCAAATTAGAATTGAATTTGTTATCTCGATGGTGATCAATGCACATTAAGAAAGTCATGGAATTGCTCATTCAATGAGCATTCTCAATGCCTTGAAGAGGACTCAAACCTCCACCACCTAAAGCTTTGTCAAATTATTATTGTTCTTATTATTTTGACCTATGATTCGAATCTGTGCTTTGGACTTAAAGACCAGTGGTGGATGACATGTTTGAGAAACATGCGGAAGCAATGGGCCTTTTTTTTTCTCTTGGCTAAAAGATAGATGTAAATAAAATCCAACGTGTTGGTGAATAATTGGTAAGGTATATGAGAAATCCCATGCAGGTAGCATGAGGCAATGCCATATACAAAACTATTGATGCAAGAAATCCAAATGTGGTGTATGACCGTATTGGCAGGGTATATATGAAATCCCATGCAAGTAGCATGAGGCAATGCCATATACAAAGTTGTTGAGGCTATGAAATCCAAGTGTGGTGTATGACTACTTTGGTGGGGTATATGTGAAATCTCATGCAAGTAGCATGAGGCAATGCCATATACAAAGTTGTTGAGGCGAGAAAATCCAAGTGTGGTGTATGTCCACTCTGGTAGGGTATATGTGAAATCCTATGCAAGTACCGTGAGGTAATGCTATATACAAGGTTGTTGAGGCCAGAAAATCTAAGTGTGGTATAAGACCACATTGGCCTGGTATATGTGAAATCCCATGCAAATAGCATGAGGCAATGCCGTATACAAGGTTGTTGAAGCCAGGAAATCCAAGTATGGTGTATGATCACTTTAGCAGGGTATATGTGAAATCCCATGCAAGTAGCGTGAGGCAATGTCATATACAAAGTTGTTGAGGCCAGAAAATCTAAGTGTGGCGGATGACCACATTGGCAAAGTATATGTGAAATCCTATGCAAGTAGCTTGAGGCAGTATCATATACAAGGTTGTTGAGGCCAGGAAATCTAAGTGTGGTGTTTGACCACATTAGCAGGGTATATGTGAAATCCCAACCAAATTGCATGGGGCAATGCCATATATATGGCTATGGAGGCCAGAAAATCTAAGTGTGGTGTTTGACTACACTGGCTGGGTATATGAAAATCCCATTTGGAAAGCATGAGGCAATGCCATGTATAAGAAGTCAAAGAGCCTTCAGGCCAAGTAGGAGTCGTTGGAAATGTGGCATATCAAGCCCTTTTCTCTCGAATTTTTTTTTTTTTTTCAATAATTGTGCAAAAGCCATATTGAAGTATATGTGAAATCCCATGTGGTTAACATGAGGTCATGTCATATACTTGGATCCATTTTTTAGCTTTAATAGGATGTTGCACTGGAGGGAAAACCTAGTGTCACTGGAGGGAAAACCCAGTGGCGTGTTTGGAATTGGATTCTTTGTAAGAATTTGTTTTTATATTATAGATATGCAAAGTTTATTTAATTTATGATATCTTTTATAAAATTATGAGAATGCTTGGATGACATCCTATTACGTGTCTCATTAGTGGACTAATGACAGGTTTAGCTCATTACATAAGATTACCAGTTTGGTGACAACTTGTTAATCCTAATTAGCTGCACTTAAGGGAATTAAGGCAGGAGTTACACTTGGATCTCAACTCCTATAGACCATGAATGTGAGAGTTACAAAATAAATTTATTCTCTATAAAAGGAGGTTGACCCCTCTAGAAAAGATAGTGAAAAGTACAGAAAAATAGAGATGGAATGTGAATGAGATTCACCAAAGATGACTCTCAAGGTTACCTGTCACCGCATGGCTTGGTCTATTGGATTTGGTATGGAACCTCAAGTCCCTCGTGTGATTTAAGGACAGATCCGAGTAATTTTATTTTTTCAATTTTATTTATTTATTATTATTTTTACTGGGACTAACATCGTTGTCAAAGATGGAAGTGCTGCTCGGCCTTAGCTGCAGCAGTTTGGCTTGAGCTGCATCTGGTTCAGTCGTTCTTCTAGGGACTCCTCACCTTGGGCCTTTCTTTGCTCCTTACCTCCATTGTCCGCCATGTCTCCTCTAGCGAGCAGCAGCTCTTACCTGGTGGCCCTCGCTCTTGGACCATCAGAAGGGTGTCCTAGATTTATATGCTTCTATTCACATAGCTTATCTATTTCATCGAAATTGTAGGGACATTAAATTGCACGCTATGTTAACGAATATTTTAAGGAAAATAGAGAAACTACATAAAATAACTAATTTATGCTCACCATGCTCCATAATCTCGTGGGGTATACAAATCCATTTGCTCGTTTTTGGAATCCCAATTCCTCAGTTTGCACTATTGAGTGTACAACGCAACATAGTTCCTCGAAGGTAGCCCACATTTATGTCTAGCTAGCCTTCCTAAACAAGAATTGTGACACTTTTTCCATTCAGAGATTTGTTGCTGCTTCTCTTGTTCCCACTACACAATGTGCATGCCAAACCTGTCCCCACCTGTGCCCATCTTCGGGATTCCTTCGATTCCTCCCTACTTCGCCTTTATACATGGAATACGTACTAAAAAGAATTCAAAATGAGAAGTAGTCACTCCAAACATAGAAAATTGAAACAAAACAATGAGCATTAGCAAAAGAAATAATGTTGCTCATTAGCAGCCGCAATGTCAAAATACTAAAGGCTCGCAGGTCTACTGTACAGTAGGATGGACCGATTTTGGCATTACTAAAGAGCATTGAATTTGGCCTAAAGCCTATTGAAAAAAAATTTCATTTTTTTTTTTTTTATGATAATGTTGGCTAAAGTTTTTTCATGGTTCAATCACAAAAAAGTACAACCGTTTTCTTTTGGAGTCCGCATAGCGTGGCTGAACATGGGCCATGTATACCCAATCTGATGGGCATCCCACAATTGTATATAAAATTCACAAACCACTCTGACAAACTTCAATTGAGATCTAGGCCAAGTAGTTTTATATAGCCAATCTTGGTCCGTACCCAAGTCATAAAAAAATTGATTTCTCACTTCAATCATACATAGCCAGGGGTCATGAAATTGTAGTAAAGAATTGAGGATATTGTTAATTGATGGAGCTTATTATAGTGTCTTTATTGTGTTGTGGCAACCCTAAATTAGTGAATTTTGTTATCATGGAATGAAACAACATGTTGAAGCCCTTGATAGCGATCCACTTCTTGTATTTTCGGAGGGATTTTGTGAATAATGTGTTCATAGGTATGTCTAAGATGGTATGTAACTATGTTCATTTGATTTCATTTTAGGTGTGCATTAAGAAATAATCAACATCATATGACTCTGTTTATAGACATGAATTTTGTTTTGGTCATTTATGACCTGCTTGTTAGATTTAATTATAAACTGATGAGCAATTGGTAAGATGCATAACAGCTTTTATTTTAGTTGGAATTCTTATTTCCTCTTCCCAATTCTATCTTGATAACTATTGAATTTTTCATTTGGCCCATGGGATCATTGGATCTGGAGTCATTTCATTTTGATTTGTCATATGCACAATGATATTGTGCACCTCATGAGTTTGACAGTATTTAATCTGCTCATAGAACGTGTGAGTAGCTGAATGGATTAGATGAATCAAAGATGCAGTTTTTAGACATGTTTTGGTGTGTGGCTCTACCACTATATCCGATTAATCTGTTGACGCTTCTGACCTGATTAATCTGTTGTTGCTTCTAACACACCAGTAGACAATCTGGTGCGGCTCACCAGTATGTCATTTTTTGGTGACAAACATGGAGGCATTTACCTATTCACATCTCGAAATCTTTTTTATGTTAATTTTTCTTATTTTTCTATTACCTTAATTATGTATAGATACTTTGGTAAAAGAATAATATTTATAATTTTAAAATTCATGTTTTATTCTTTTAGGATGTTTAAGATATTAAGAACTTTTTGTGGTAATAGTACTAAACTGGAGAGTAATTTTTTGTATGTACCACCAATGATTGAGAGGAAGATAGATTTCTAACCCCTCTCGAGTGGGATCATGAGTTCCCTGGCACCCACTCTTTGGTGCTTCCCAAGCCCGCCTCAAATCATACACCTATCTTGCTAGTTACCCAGTCCCTTCCTCGAGGGCCTATTCCTTTTCGCTTTGAGCTGTCTCGGCTCTAAGAGCCCGGCTTCCCCTCTCCTGCCTGTAACCATTGGGAGTGAGTCCTTCTCCCCCCTTGTGAATGGGTGGGCCAGTTGTATCTTATAGAACAAGCTTCAAATGCTTGAAGTTTTCTTGAAATCATGGAGCTCACAGCTCCCTGGAAACTTATGATACCAAAAAGACTCCTTTTGAGATCTATTTAACACTGCGACTTCATTGAAGAACTTAGACATCTCTCCCCTTCTGAGCTGGATTCTCGATCCATCCACAAACATGATTACCAATGCCTCCTAAAGAAAGAAGAAATTTATTGGGCTCAGCGGGCCAAAGTCAAATGGCTCAAGCTTGGTAAGCAAAATACAATTTACTTCCACAAGATAGCCAACTGTTGAAGAAGGGAGAACTCTATTACCCACTTCAAGATGGGGGACTGAATTGTTGACTATCCCAATCTCATTGAGGCAGCGGCTGTCGAATATTTTTCCAAGCTTTTCTCTTCCCCTTCTGGTCCTAGGCCAGTAATGGCGGACCTCTCCTTCTCTTCTATTTCTCCCTTATCTGCAGCCTCTTTGGAAAGCCCTCTTTAAGAGGACAAAGTACTCCAGGCCATTAAAGATCTCAATGGAGACCGGGTCCCCAACCCTGACAGCTTCCCCATAGCCCTCTTCGAAGTCTTTTGGGATAACCTTAAGACTGATATCATGGCTTTCTTTTCTTAATTTCACTATCGAGCCACTATCCATAAGGCGATGAATGTCACTTCCATTGCCAAGATCCGCAAGAAAGAGGGAGCAGAAGAGCTTAAAGACTTTAGACCCATTAGTCTGATTAATACTTCCTACAAAATTCTCTTGAGGGCCTGGCTTCCCGCCTTAAACGTGTTCATGGTCAGGTGATCTTATCATCCCAAGGGACCTTTGTGAAGGAGCTCTAATAGCTCTAATAGCACACGAATGCATACATTCCTGCTGTGGTGCAAAAATCCCAGGCTTGGTAATAAAAAATCTTACGATCATGTGGATTGGGAAATTCTTGATGAGACTTTGTCCAAAATGCCATTTAGTGGAGATGGATCCAACGGGTGTATTTCAAAACCCTAAGTTTTGGACTTTATTAATGGCACATCTAGGGGTTACTTTCATGCTTTGAGAGGGCTCTGTCCAGGGGACCCCCTTTCACCCTTACTATTTACCATAGTGGCTGAGGTGTTCAGTGCCTCACTATCTATATCAATTATATTATATATTATATAATATTTATGTTATCTCATAGTATTATATAATTTAAGTAATATAATATAATGAAAAGATATATATGAATATATTATTACTTATTAAATAGTATATAATTATTATTTATAAACTAATATATAATAAATAATAATATTATTTATAAAAATATATATAATACGTAACAGCACTATTTATAAAATAATATATAAATTCCTTCTTCTTCCCTTAACTTGTCCTTAGGGGAAAGAGCACTTGTCTTTCAACGAAGTACCGTATTTGATGATAAGAGAGAGATCTACCGTTTTATTCGATTAACGGTGGTTAGGATAAAGGGAGTAGCATTGAGAGCAAGAATGGTTTTGGCTTTAATAAATTTTTTTTTTCAGATGAATTGTTTTGTGCGAGCCAGAGGTACAAACCATCAATCTATCTTAAAGTGGGAGGCAAATAGGTGGTTCATTTAAAAACAATTGAAACTAATGATCTAACTGTTTTTTTAATTGAATTATTATTTTTAATTTTTAAAATTTATTTATTTTTTCATATTCATGATCCCCATGTTTTCAAAAATAAATTTATTGAAGCGTCTGCATTTCTACATTTGCGGGCTTAACTGCATGCTAACCGCATCTATTTTTATATATTTAAATATTTTTATATTTTTATATTTATTTTAATTTTTATCTAGTCCTCTATTGGCTTTTTGGCTCATCTTGGCTAACTCCGGCTCGGCTATGGCTATGAAGAAAGAGGTAATAAATAGTCTAGTTGAGAGAGAAAATAAAAGGGAAAGAGACGACACATAAGCAAAGAATTGGGATATGGAAACCCTAATTAACTTTTAAAAATTTGAAGATTGTCTATTTCTGATTTTTTGACAACAATTTGTAGCTGAAATGAAAAAAAAAGATCGTTTAATATGGGAATAAAAAAGGATGTCCAAAATTTGTCTGGTGTTCTAAAATTTTACTGAAATTCCACAATATCGCTATTTCAAAATTTCAATGAATTTCGTTAATTTCAAACTTCCACAAATTTTCTTGTGGAAACGCAAATTTATGTTTATGGTTTTTTTTTTTTCGTATTTTGACTATTTTGTTTTTTCTCACTATCTCGACTCGGCTTATATAGGCTTGGCTCGGCTTCGCTTGGCTTGCTTCGGCTTGGCTCGGCTCAGCTCGGCTTGGACAATATCGGCTCGGCTCAGATAGACTTGCTAGGCTTTTATCGGCTCATTTCGGCTAAAAGCAGTGAAAATTTAATTCAACCAAGCGGACATGAGCTGAGCTAAGCCCATAAAAGCTGAGCCGCGTCGATGTAAACTGAGCTAAGCCGACACAAGCTAAGCCGAGTCGAGCCGTTTTAAGCCGAGCCGTGCCGAGCCGAGTGTAGTTGAGCCGAGCCGAGTTGTACAGTATGAGCCAAAGTAATAAAAATAGGCACATTTCACATGCCCGACGTCTGTTCTGATCATCTACCGCTCTCATCTTTCTTTAATCTCTTCTTCCCCACTCACAATCTCTCTCCATCTCCCAAAATCTCTCCATCTTCCTTCTCTTTCAATTTTCTGGACTCTTCCCCCTCTTATACTATGGCAAAGTCCAACTACCCAGACTAACTTTCATTCTCACCCTCTATAGATCCACTCATTTTGCAAACCATCTTTCTCTCTCTTACTACAAACCGTTTGTTTCTCAACAATCACCGCTCATAGAGGACTGAAGACCCTTTTTGCTGAAAGGCTGCTATATAGGGCATTAAAACTTACTTCGCAAGCTGCTCTAGTGAGAGAAAAGAGGAGCTCTTATCTGGTTATGGATGTGAAACCTGGCAGGGCCATGTCTGCTTCCTTGGAACTCCTCAATGAAGCATACGATGAATGTAGCAAGGTTTGTGTAGAGTATGCCATGACTTTTTTTTTTTTTGGTGAACAATAGAGTATGCCAAGACTTTTCACCTAGGTATTGCTTTCTCTCTCTCATTGCTCTCTCTCCTATTGGAAGTAGGCTTGGGTGTGAAGGAAGTTGGAATGGGTACTCTCTCCTCTCTCTGTTCAAAAATTTCAATGGGTACTGTAAATGGGACAGGCTTTTTTAATGTTTCCCTCTTTCTAATTAACATTTCTCTCTAAACTAAATTATGTAGCATTATTTATACTCTCCCTGATTTCCAAGCTTTTCTCTTCCCTTTCTAGTCCTAGGCCAGTAATGGCGGACCACTCCTTATCTTCTATTTTTCCCGAATCTGCAGCCTCTTTGGAAAGCCCTTTTTAGGAGGACAAAATACTCCAAGCCATTAAAGACCTCAATGGACTTCCCCATAGCCCTCTTCAAATTATTTTGGGATACCCTTAGGACTGATATTGTGGCTTTCTTTTCTTAATTTCACTCTCGAGCTACTATCCATAAGGCGATGAATGCCACTTTCATTGCTAAGATCCCCAAGAAGGAGGGAGCAAAAGAGCTTAAAGACTTAAAACCCATTAGTTTGATTAATACTTCCTACAAAATTCTCTTAAAGGCTTGGCTTCCCGCCTTAAACGGGTCCTTGGTCAGGTGATCTTATCGTCCCAAGGGACCTTTGAGAAGGAACATTAGATTCTCGATAGGGCACTAATAGCACACGAGTGCATCCATTCCCGCTGTAGAGCAAAAATCCCAGACTTGGTAATCAAAAAGCTTATGATGATGAGACTTTGTCCAGAATGCCAATTGGCTCTCTGTGGTTGAGATGGATTCAAAACCCCAATTTTTGGACCCTATTAATGACACATCTAAGGGTTACATTCATGCTTCAAGAGGGCTCTACCAAGGGGACCCCCTTTCACCTTTCCTACTTGCCATAGTAGCTGAGGTGTTCAGTGTCTCACTATCTCGTGTGTACAACACGGGATGCATTTAGGGTTTCCAAGTGGGTAGGTGGGGTCTCTCTATATTCCACCTCCAATATGTCGATGATACCCTCCTTTTTTGTGATGCAATTTTTTAAAAAGTTAGTTGTTTATTGCTCTTCCTCCAATGCTTCAAGTTGGCTACGGGCTTTAGGGTGAACCTAGAAAAAACTAAGATGACAGGAATCTGCCTTGACCAAGCCATAGTGAAATGCTTCGCTGACTCATGGGGATGTGCTGTAGAGCCAATGCCTTCATCCTATCTTAGGCTTCCATCTTGCATTGGCCTTCCTCAAATCCAGTTATGGAGCCTGGTTATAGACAAAGTCAAGTGGCACCTGGCTTCATGAAAAGGGAGAGTCCTTTCACCAGGCTGCAAAGCAACCCTTATCAAGGCCACAATTTCCAGTATTTCCCTTTTCATTATGTCCTTTTTCTTTATGGTCGTAGTCGCTAGACTGGAAAACTCATGAGGGCTCTAAGGCTGCTCATTGAAGGGGCAAGTGAAGAAAGTCAAGCCCCAAGCATGAGAGCTTATGTATGTAGAAGTGTCTATCAATTGAAAACCTACTGAGGCTATGATTGACCCTGGGGCTACACACAACTTTGTGGCAGATCAAGAGGCTCGCTGGCTGAACCTCAGTGAAGGTACTGGATGGTCTCTCCCTAAAATCAAATACTTGCGGGTGTCGTTCAGTCTCCTTTCAAGGGAAGAAAGGCTAGAACTTGCCGCGCTCCCTCCCTCACTTACCTTTGACAATGAAGCGAGAATTGAATCAATTACCTGTTTCTGTCAGCTTGCTTTCAAACTAGCCGTACTCGAACCATCCTCATAGATACGATGAAACTCGATTCCTTGTTCACCTCCTCGTCACCCGCATTACTACTCCCTATCTAGTTTCTTTTGTCTGACCCGTAACCCTTCCTCTTCGATGGCAGAAAGCATTACTGGTCCACCTAATGCGATACCTTGGAACCACAATTTCAAGAGACTCTTAGTTGACCACAAGCTTCACCAGTTTTTTAATCTCTCGGTCTTGCCCGATTCGATATTTTTCTCCCACATGCAATGACAAGATTGTCTGATCGCCCTCTCCATCAGATTTATTCACAGTTGCTTCATTTTACTGAAGCTTATAGTCCCTGCCTTCTCCTCCCCTCTCAGCCTTTCCCTCTATAGCCACCATGGCTTGGTGCTCCTTTTTGCCCTCAAAATCCAGCTTATTACTTGGATAGCACTCTATGAAAGGGCTTTGACACTCGATCAACTACAGCAAAGGGGTATACATTTTCCTAACAGGTGCACCATGTGCCTCAATGCTGAAGAAACCAATCAACATCTATTTCTAAATTGTGAGGTTGCCTTGGCCCCTTGAACCGACCTTCTTCTTCTATTCAAGTGGCTGTGGGTCATTCCCCAATTGATCCCTTACCTCTTCTCCTTATGCCTTGGAACTCCTTGGAAAAATTCAGGAAATCTTCTATGGAGTGCTTCCATCTCAGCCACTCTTTGGACCATTTGAATTGAGAAGAATAATAGGATCTTTATTGAGGAGAGAGCCTCTACCTCAGCTCTTATTGACAAAAGGAGGTTACTTGTCACATTCTGAGCCCTAAACCTCCCAAGCTTCTCCATCTTCTCCTTTTCAGATCTTCACCAAAATTGGCAAGCATTGCTGCACCTAAGTACCCACAGGATTCCTCAAGCTTCTTTATGAAGGACACCGGAACCTGGGGCCATCTGATAGCTGCTCTCTAGGCAACCAGGGCTCCTCAGGCATTGGATGCCTGTTTAGGAATTTTGAAGCCCTGATCCTCCTTTCTTATGCTCTGCTTATCAGAGTCAAGGACTCCACATTCGCTGAGGGCAAGTCTCTACTCAGAGGACTCAGAAGATTTAATCATCTTTGGGGCAGAAAGGTGTAGGTAGAGGATATTACAGCAACACTATCGCTTGGGCTTCTAGCAATGCCTTCTGCCCTTGGAGACTAGATAACATTTTTGTCGAAATTGGCCACATTTGCAGCAGTATCCAAGTCTCTTGGAGACACACTCATAGGAATTGTAACGCTGCGGCAGATGCACTAGCAAGGGAGGGAGCAAGTCTCAACTATCCCTAGGGGAATTTGGACCTCCCTTAGTGCTCATCTCATTTTTGGATCTATGGCAAAGATTCTTGGACCCTCAAGGCTTCCTGTATAGGGCACCCTGTTTTGGGAATTACAATCAATACAAAAGTCAACTTCCTCTAGGAAAAAAAAGAAGGTTGGTTGACTAATGGAGAACATGTTGATTTATTGCATTTGGGTTTTATGCCTAGAGGATTCATTAGAAGGTTCAGAACTTTTTAATACTAGATCTTTCTATTTGGTTTCTGTTCACCTTGAATTTGGTTAGATGTTCATATTTCTGCCTCTTTTTGTCAGTTTTTTATTTCTTATGTTTTTGTTTGGTGGTGGTGGTGGGGAGTGTAAGAGAGAGAGAGAGAGAGAGAGAGATTCATAGATGATATGAATTGCATCTCAAGACATTGATATTTTAGTTGACTTGGGATTTGATTTCTGCCCATAATATGATGGCAAATTGCTAATAGAACATTTGTGAGTATGAAACTTTGGGATTAGTCATTATTTTGAACAGGGACGACAGAAGTATAAATAGCCATTGAATATGGAAAATGAGACTTTATGTACTGTTTGTTTGCCTTTTGCTAGCTGCATTATAGATATTTGTTGTTTGTTTTTTTAAACAAGGTGGTTTCTCAGTTTTCTCTTTTATTAAGTCAATGTAATTTTTTGTAGGTGGTAGAGCTGGGATTTACCCTAGCAGCACTTGCTCATGTTTGACACAATGCCATGATGGATGAAAAGAACAGTAAGTTATGCCAGCAGTGGAGGTCTGGCTGTTCAAGCATTTCAGGCTTATTTTCAGCTTATCAGCCTTTGCTACATGAGGCTTGTTTGCTTGCTGTGCAGGTACTATTTAATATTGTTATTCTATGTTGTTGATCCCCTTAGGCTGGAGGAATATCTAAATAACTGATTAAAGCTCATATCGTGAAATTGGGGAATTCTGTGTATTGTAGTCTCTGATGGTATTTGCCATTATAAGTAATCTTGTAAACATTTATCACCATTTCCTCGTATTCTTTCCATCCTACTATGTATGTGATTAAAGGACCTATTCATTATACATTATCTCATAGCTATATTTTTTTCAGCACTTTTGTCCCAACCATATCCACATTCCTAATATTACTTTGTAATTGTGCAAGCCTCTGTCTCTCTCCCTTACACGCCGACACACACGTGCACCTGCACATTTGCACAAACAAAATGAAAAATAACTATTGCTACCCATGAAAGAAGTATTAAGCACATTTACATCTAGAATATTTGCTTTTGGGTTTTTTTGTTAAGTATATATAAAACAATAAAAAAGTATACAAAGAGACCATTTACTTTTTGTACAAAGAGGTCACAATCATTTATGTCCCTTAGATCTCAAATTGGATGGTTGTAGAAGTGCCATTAGATAAACTCAAAGTTTGAAAAAAAAAAATTTCGGACTTTGTGACCCACCCTAAGCCATGAAATTTGGCATCCAATGAGTAGAAGTAATTGTGACCCCCTTATACAAAAAGTAAATGGTCTCTTTTACAATCCCGAGAACATTTGCTCCTTGCATGATCAATATTGTTTGTTGATATCAAACGACAATTTGACTTGGGCATATGTGTCTCCTATTATAAGTGTCTCCTATTTTGTCTAAATATGCATGGGAATTTTCAAAATTTGAATACTCGTTACTCTCATGGTTGAGTGAATATATGATTATATTACCTAATTTTGATTTCTTTTTTTTCCATGTACCCTAGCAAAATAACTAATCTTGAATTTTTTGCATTTGGAACATGCATGCTTTGGAATTTCACCCCCATCATCATGCATGGAGGACATATCACTTTTATTGAAGTCAATTGTAGAGTTAAAAAGTTCCTGAACTCTGAGTGACCTGATTGCTGATTGGCAAGCATGGGAAGAAGTGAAGGACATGTACATCTTTGATGCCATAAAACAAGTTGTTCATTTGCATGGAAGACGCTGAATAAAGAGAGTTGCTAGCCCCACCTGCACCTCTTATTTCCTAGCGTTCAATAATCTAAGGCATCGATACATTTATCAGCGAGTCATGGAAGGACCCTCTTCTGCAACATGGAGAGCTTGCTCTTGTGCGCATGTTTTGTTCGATTTGCCAAAGTTCTCATTTGAAACTGAAAGAATTAAATAGGCATTAGCAATTGCTTTTTATAGAGCCACATTTTCACGTTCACTTGACATTCGAAGCAAGCCAGTGGCTTTGTAGAAGCCTCTTTTTCTGTTTATTACGTCTTGTATATATTTTGCCTTGATTATATAAATAAGTTTTTGGAGAAAGATGAGGATGAAGATTTCACTGTGTGGGTGTGTTGATCGGCATGTATTTTTGCTCATTTGTTTCAGCCTGGTCTTTCCTCTGATTTTGAGATATGAGTTTGGTTGCTTTGCTTTAGTATCAAATGGGCCATGAATATTCCTGTATGTATCTTTATACACACATCTTATTTCTGATTGGTGATTTTAGAAACCTATAATCCAAAATTTTGGACAACTTTTTGCCCTTATATTTATTAAAATGCATGTTTTTTACTTTTTATAAAACCAATAGAGGGCACTGAATATAATTGTGCAAGCTCCAAATTATCTCGAAATGATGCGCAATGAGATTCTCATGTGCTTAACTAATGTAGCATTGCAAGTGGCATACTTAGAACAATGACTTTCCCATTTGATATTCTCTCCTTGTCCAAGAACAAGAAGAGAGAGAGAGAGACTGTAGATTTTGTAAAGAGAAGGAAGCTTGAGCGCAATTTCACGTCTAGGAAGTAACCAACAAAATTGGTGCCATTATTAAAATAACTGCATAAGTGAAAAATCCTATGCTAACAACAATAGAGAGAAGATTGGTCTCCTGGCAAACAGAGCATTTTACAAGATGAGAGAGACTTTATGGAAAGGAAGGACTTGAAAGAAGCCATACTCTCTGCCTCTATTGCAAGAGATCATACTACCTCTTCTGTCTCTCTAGAAAAAAAGCATACTTCAAAAGTTACAGGGAAGAAGTTTTTTTTTATAAAAAATGAAATACGGATATATATATATATATATTTATTTATTTATTTAAATATGATTTTTTGAAGATTTTTTGAAAAAACTCGGCATTCTTAAAAGATTTAAAAAATCAGAGATTTTTTAAAACTCGTGCTTTAGATGACGACTTGCTAGCTTGGGGGTTGAAGTTTTGGCCTTGTAGGTTAGGGGTAAAGGAAATTGGGGTTTCTAATTTTTTATGATCAATATTAAAGCATCCAGGAATTGGGTTAATTTTTTATGATTAATTTTGTATGATCAATAATAGAGCATCCAAGAGGAGGAGAGAAAACTGAGGGCTTTAGAGAGAAATTGCGTGAGAGCCAAGAAAAGAGTTAAAAATATTAATATATTTTTTAATAATGTAGTGGGACTCAGCTCGTATCGGCTCGGCTCAGCCAATAATGACAAATATCGGCTCGGCTCAGCCAATAATGACAAATATCGGCTCGGCTCGGCTAAATTCGGTTTGTTGTTGATCCCCTTAGGCTAGAGGAATATCTAAATAACTGATTAAAGCTCAGTTCGTGAAATTGGGGAATGCTTTGCGTATTATAGTCTCTGGTGGTATTTGCCATTATAAGTAATCTTGTAACCATTAATCATCATTTCCTCTTATTCTTTCCATCCTACTATGTATGTGATTAAAGCACCTATTCATTGTACATTCTCTTATATCTATATTTTTTTCATCACTTTTATCCCATTATTCCCCTCTCCTTATCCCCAGCAGCTAGAGCAAAACTATATCCATATTCCTAATATTACTTTGTAATTGTGCAAGAGCCCCTCTCTCTCTTTCTCTCTCTCCCCCTACATGCCGACACACACGTGCACGTGCACATTTGCACAAACAAAATGAAAAATAACTATTGCTACCCATGAAAGAAGTATTAAGCACATTTACATGTAGAACATTTGTTTATGGGCTTTTCAGTTAAGCATATATAAAACAATAAAAAGTATACAAAGAGACTGTTTACTCTTTGTACAAGGAGGTCACAATTATTCGTGTCCCTTAGATTTCAAATTGGATGGTTGTAGGAGTGTCATTAGATAAACTCAAAGTTTGAAAAAAAAATTCTCGGACTTTGTGACCCACTCTAAGGCAACAAATTTGACATCCAATGAGTAAAAATAATTGTGACCTCCTTATACAAAAAGTAAATGGTCTTTTTGTATACAATCCCGAGAACATTTGCTCCTTGCGTGATCAATAAGGTCTGTTGATATCAATTTACAATTTGACTTGGGCATAGGTGTCTCCTATTTTGTCTAAATATGCATAGGAATTTTCAAATTTTGTGTTTTTCATATTACCGAAGTGTTTTTCAAATTTTCATATTTTGTCTAAATATGCAAGAGATAATATTACCGAAGTGTTTTTCAAATTTTCATATTACCGAAGTATTTTTCAAATTTTCAAATTTTCAAAATTTCATATTTTGTCTAAATATGCAAGAGATCATATTACCGAAATGTTTTTCATACAAACATGAAGTACATATATATATTTTTTTTGTTAAAAAATATGATTTTTTGAAGATCTATTGAAAAAATTCAGGGTTCTTAAAGGATTTCAAAACTCAGAGATTTTTTAAAAACTCGTGTTTTAAACGACGACTTGCGAGCTTGGGGGTTCAAGTTTTGGCCTTGTAGGTTCGGGTTTAAGGAAATTGGGGTTTTAAATTTTTTATGATCAATAATAGAGCATCCAGGAGGAGGAGATTGAAACTGAGGGTTTTATAGAGAGAAAGAGCCAAGAAAAGAGTTAAAAGTTTGAGCTTACCTAAGAAAATTTATTTTTATAATATCTAAATAGTTTCCTATATTTTTATTGATAGCTTTTGATGCTAAATATTAATATATTTTTTCTTCTAATTTTTACAGAATTTTTAGAAATGCTTTTTGGTTTTTATAGGGCTAGTTTGGGCTTAAATATAATGGGGTTAGTTTTACTCAACTTGTATCGGCTCGATGCAGCCAAAGATGATAAATATCGGCTCGGCTCGGCTAAATTCGGCTAAAATCAGCTCATATCGGCTACATTCAGCTCGGCTCGGCTATGTTAGGCTCAGCTCGGCTAGATTCGGCTCGGCTCAGCCGACTGTACGTAAATTTGTAAAGGAATTGAGCAGAGCCGAATATATAAAGCCGAGCCGAGCCGATACCAGCTGAGCCGAGCTGATATCAACCGAACCGAGCCGATATCAGCTGAGCCGAGCCGATATCAGCCGAGCCGCAACGACCAAGCTAGCCAGTTCGTCCACAACCTCCGTTAATATTAAAAAAAAAAAATAGAGGGGGCTAAACCAATCACGTTCACCTGTTTTTTCCGCTCTGCGTCCCTGTGTAAAGTGGAAGATTTGTGTAAAGTGGAAGATTAGTTTGAGGATTGGGATTTTGAGAAACTTCTTCAGTTTTATGTGTCATGAGAAAATGATTGTGGTTTGTTTCTAGACCACTATGATAACAAATAAATGGAATGGCAGCTGCTTCAATTGTTGAGACAAAGAGTACATTTGTACCAGTTAGAGAGAGAAAGATTTGCATTCTTTCAAAGAGAGAGAGAGAACATAAAGAGATTGCAAAAAAACACATTGAAGAAGGAACAAGTGGAAAAGGAAAAGATGCGGTAGTTCTCTTTCTAACTGATCATCGATTAAGAGGATAAGGGGTTTGCATTCCTTTGCCTACATCTGTGTAACTCTGATATGCAAGAGAGAGAGGGAAATGCCTGCCCAGAAAAGAAAGGAGCAAAAGGGCATATGCTAGCATCCTGACCTCCACCACTTCCTTGGGCTCACTCTTTAATAAAGGTGTATCTGATGCGAGAGGAATTTGAGTTGCTTGACCTCTTGTTTTCATTTCTTTCTGGTTCTTAATAAAGTTTTTGCTTTTAGATAAATACAACCACAAGAATTAGACTGAAAGATATCCATCATAAAATTGCTTTTAGATAAATACAACCACAAGAATTAGGACGAAAGAAATCCATCACAAAATTACATAAATAGAGCACACAATGCAGTGGACAACAAAAGCAACCCTAGACAAAACCAAACTAAAGTTTGGTAATTTGGATACAATTTATGAAGAAACTGTTGATGCCCCAAGTAGTTTAGCTGGAAATATGCAGTATATCACATTGCAAATAGAGGGGGACAACCAGAGATTGCCACTTCCTGTGCATTGGTTCTTGAGTCCTTTGGCAACTGTCGATGCCACTGAGAGAATAGATTTTGCCAGGAGTGGGCATTTCTTTCTGTTGGGTCTTGAAGCTATGTCTGCATTATGCTCTGAAAATCCAAGTTCACCAGTTTTACATGTTCCTTTGGTTTGGAAATTACATGCACTGTCCATGGTTTTCCTCAAAAGAAATGACATTCTTGAAGAGAAGAAAACCAGAGATACCTTCAAAACTTTACACGACATGTATGGGCAAGTAGTTTTATAGAGTCAATCTTGGTCGGTACCCATGTCCTAAAAAAATTGATTTCTCACTAAAAGTTCAATCAACCCTAGCCAGGGGTCATGAAATCGTAGTAGAGAAGTGAGGATATTGTTATTTGATGGAGCTTCTTATGGTGTCTTTATTGTGTTGTGGCAACCTTGTGAATAATGAGTACATAAGTATGTTTAAGTTGGTATGTAGCTATATATGTAGCTATATGCTTTCTATTTCATTTTAGGTGCACATTAAGAAATAACCAACATCGTATGACGTTGCTTGTAGACATGAATTTTGTTTTGGTCATTTATGACTTGCTTGTTAGATTTATTCATAAACTGATGAGCAATTGGTAAGCTGGATAATAGCTTTTAGTTTAGTTGGAATTCTTATTTTCTCTTCCCAATTCTATCTTGATAAATATTGAATTTCTCATTCAGCCCATTCGATCATTGGATCAGGAGGCATTTTATTTTGATTTTTCATATGCATGATGAAATTATGCGTCTCATGAGTTTGGCAGTATTTAATTTGGTCATAGAATATGTGAGTAGTTGAATGGATTAGATGAATGAAAGGTTCAGTTTTTAGACATGTCGTGGTGTGTGGCTCTACCACTGTATGCGATTAATGTGTTGTTGCTTCTGACATACTAGTAGACAATCTGATGAGCCTCACCAAGCATGTGTCCTTTTTTGGTGTCAAACATGGAGGCATTTTCCAGTTCACATCTTGAAATTTCAGACATGAACACCTATGGTTTGACATGTTTGCCCCCATTAGTTTTGACATGGGTCTAGACGTTGAACAACCATATTCATATATAGGAAGCATGTATTTGCTTTTTTATGTTAATTTTTCTTATTTATTTGTTACTTTAATTATGTATAGAGAACTTAGTACCCAACAACTACAAGATGTTGAAGCTTAGTAGTGTACAAACATGTCGTGCTTGATACCCTATTTTTTGGGGGTCTTGTTAGACGCCATTTGTCCATGTCCTCGTGTAGGCTGCGACTGATTGGTCATTTGGTTCTTTTTCTCTAGTCTGATAATCGGAACATGTATATTGCTCCACTCTATGGGGTTAACTTCGTATTGATTTAAACTTTCGAGGGTTTGAACAAGCATTTTATGATTTTTCTTGTGTAGTATCAGAGAAACGTTTCTCTTTCCACTTCAAAACCCTAAGAGCAATGCAAACTCCATCTAACTACCCAAAAAAAAGTTACAAACTTGATCGTCTTCTCTCTTTCTCTCTGATTTTGTTGGGTTATCCTAATAGCAATCAAAACCCTGTCCTCTTTGATGAGGGTCATAAGATCTCAGACCAAGGCTCCTTTGAACGCTCTCTACTTGTCTCGAGTGCATGTGCGTGCAATCATAAAGCCTCAAGAATGCTCTCTTGCACACAAACAACTTGAGAGTCCTAAGCCACTCATTGGTTTAACTTTGATAAGGTGACCTTGGATTCTAAATCTAGCTGAGTGGATTGCTCCGATACCTAATTCAACCTCATAGAATGCTAATTTTTCTTTTAATTATTTTTCAAATTTTTTCAAAATGTGTTATTGTGGTTAATTTTTAGGAGTTTTTGTAGATTTTTCGAAAATTTTGTTTAACATAAAAATGAATTTTAAATAATTATTTTTAAGAAATGACAAATAAGGACAAACCTGAGCAACCCACACATGACACCCAAATGGCCAATGGGTGTCCCCTCTATGGGAACTATATCATAATTATTTATTATTTAATGAGGTTTTTAGTTGTGGAGCTTGATCTCAAGCCAGTTGTGTTTTTTTTTTTTTTACAATGTTCTATAATTTTATAGCTTCAAAGAAAGTTACAACAATTCTTAACCAAAGGAATGTTTATTAGGTATTCAAGCTAAGGGGCCGATGGGCCGAATGTCAGTTATCCCAAAGATTGAATGTTTCTTAGGTATTAAAGCTATGTAAGTAGAGTTTATCGCCCTACTCAAAGAGCCTTATTCAGAAACTCATTAACCATCGTCAGCAATTCAAATTTAGTCAAATCCCAAAATCTTCGGAAAAATGTTAAAGGAAACCCATCCGGACCTGGAGCCTTATCTCCTGAAAGTGCAAAGACTACCCTCCTAACCTCTACCTCTGTAGCCCAATTTTACAAAGAAGTAGCTTCCTCAACTGATAAACTCTAAAATTGCAAGCCAGAAAATCTAGAGATAAAAGCCAATTCTTTAGAATACAGTCTCTGAAAATGGCTAACGAATTTCAGTGCCTAGGCTGACCTAACCTGCACATCCACACCTTCAAATTGAATTCCTGATATATTGTTCTGCCTTCTCCTCGCATTAGCTATAGCATGAAAAATTTTCGTGTTCAAATCCCCCTCTTTAAGCAACCTAACTCTTGATCTCCGCATCCAATATATCTCTTCTGACCTTAAAATCTCATGAAGCGAATTCATAAGGCTCATTTTCACTTCTTTTAATTGAACATATGAACTTCCCCCATTGTAAACAACCATCTCTATCAGATCTGAACTCATCTGCACTTCCCCAATTTTTTTTTTATATGGAATCTCGTCTCTTTTTTCCACTAAATAAGTTTGTGCTTATTGTTCACCAACCTTTTAGGAATTTGAAATCCATACTACCCTGGGCAGATTGAATTTTTCCAAGCATTTTAGATAAGCTCTATCACGTCTGCTTCTTCTGACCATACCAAGTCCAACCGAAAAGGCTTAGGACCCGTCATCACATTATCAATTTGCAAACAAATAGCAATGTGATCAGAAGATAACTTAGTAAGTGCATTAACCTTTTCCAATGGGAACTTCAACTCTCAATCATCCAAAATCAATAACCGATGAATCTTACATTGAATCAGATTATCTACACTGTTATTTGACCATGTGTAATGTACTCCATTAATAGGAAGATCTTCAAGATAGTGCCGCATAATAAAATGATTCAAAATACGCATGGAATGGTTCAAAGATGAATTACATTATATTTCCACTTACCATCTAATCATATTAAAGTCTCCACAGATACAAAAAGGAAATTAAAATCCAAAATGATAGTAGAAATTTCATTCAGAAAATCCTCTTTCAAAGCATAAGAGTTTGGTCCATAGACATTGAAACAAATCCATTTAAAGCTATCATTTAACCTCTTTCCCCCACCACAGACCCTAAGAGCTTAGTGCTCGTCAGGTCCCACACAGACCACAAACCACTAGAAAAACCTAGATCGATACCCACAAAATCTACTAGTCCCCCACCCCAAACATCCCTAACTAAAATAACTGAGGGAGAAGGTAGCTTTGTCGCTTGAAAAAGCAAAACATCTGATCTATGAGACCTAACCAACATTAAAACTTCACGCTTCTGCTTAACCTCCCCCAAGCCTCAAATATTCCAACTAATGAGATTCATTAAAACAAGATGAGGATTCATTTCTAACTTCCGGCCCCTCAGTAGAATCAGTTGCCTGTCTCAAGGTCATGTAGTGCTTCAGCCATTTTTCACTTGAGCAATGAACCTTGAGTATCCCAAAAGAAAATGTGCACTGGTGTCTATAAATACATATTGAGATCCATCCTAAACATTCCTAATGTTCTCTTTCAAACAACTTTATGCCTTGTTAGCATTCCCTGTTTACTTTATGAAATGAGATCTCCATAATAGCGGTGATTTCTTTGAACTCCCACTTTGATTTAGTAAGAATGGTTTAAAACAAGGACTAGGGTCAGTCTCGTGCTTGAGTCTCGAAACTTGGACTCTGCCAAGTTTGGCAGAGACTCGATTGAGTGAAACTAATGGGAACTAGCGAGACTCGGTTGTTTCCTATAGTTTTCATTCGGACTCTGTTGTCTAAGTAACTCAGGCAAGCTAGGGTAGGTGCGAGTTAGTTCAAGTGGAAGGCTCAAGAATGGCAAGTGGTAGGCCCAAAAGTACATGGTTTGAGCTAGTGAGAAAAGATATGGTGACTTATAGCCTCATTGAGGGTATGGCTCTTGATGAAGCGAAATGGCGGATCAGGATTCCAGTAGCTGACCCCAAATAGTTGGGAAAAGGCTCTGATGGTGATGATTCCTAAATCGTAAATCTTTTTTTTTTTTTCTTGTTCTTTCTTTATTTTGGATTTTATTAAGCTACTTGTTTTGAATGCATCCTTTCTACCTGCTTTCCATTATGCTTCCCCTCGACCATTGATTCAAAAAGTTGTCTGCCCCGTGCCTAGGCAGGCTAGGTGGCCTGGGCGATTGACCGTTGATTCAAAAAGTAGTCCACCTAGTGCCTGCTTAGGCTAGGGGGCCTGGGCGCATCGTCCAAGCCTGAGTGGACCGATTAAGTGGGTGTCCTTGGGCGCCCGCCTAGTACCTTGCCTAGGCAGATGGCCAGGGTACCTAGGTGGGTGCCCAGGGGACTGTGTCTGCTTAGGTGTAAAAATACCCATCAGGTGGGGTATTTTTTTTTTGTTTGGATAATAAAAAATGCATATTCATGCTTGCGAATTAAGACTTAAAACATGATTACTGGATACCCCTTGCCCCTTTAACCTGGGCGGGCATTTTTTGGAACATTGCCCTCGATTCTTATAGCCCTAGTGTTGGAGTTTGGATCATGGTTCATTATTATATTGCATCCTTACCGTTGTTGCTATTTATGTGTTATTAAAACAAAAAATTTCCCTTTTTTGTGTTTCTTTATGCTTTGTTCTCGTAGTTTCTCAATAATAGAACTTCATTCATGCATGTAAACTTAGTCATTTGGAGTCTTACTTGCAGCATGTTATGAGTAGGTGGATTGCGAGCAAGATGTTTTATGTTTTGCACGTGGCCTTGTGTTTGCACATGTGATTGCATGAGAGTTCCTTTTGGTTTGTTGCTTTTTTTTAATATATGTCGGGTTGCCTACTATCAATGTTCAAAAATGCAGATTTGGCCGCTTAGCCGGTTTGGGTGCCTGGCCGCCTAGGGGCCCATGCTCTCACCCAGAGACAGGGTGTCCTCACCATTAAGACTTAAATGAATAAGTAAATATATAAGACCTTAGTTTCACTTTCACATAAGATTTAAGTCATTAAGAAATCACATAATCATTTATTTATAAAATAAAGTAAAACAAAAATAATATAATATCAAAACATGACACATTGTACAAAAAATGAATCAATTATTCATAAAAGAATAGAATATATGCTCAATTTCATTGTCCAAATGAGAAAAATTCAATTAATCACAAAAAAGCAATCTTTTAACTACAAACATGTAAATATAGCGTAAAAGAAAAAAAAAAAGTAAAGGAAAAAACATATGATTCGTAACATAATATGTTGTAATCAAATAAAATCAAAACCCTCTTTAAAATATGATAATACTTTAAAAATATCAAAATCAACTATTAGAAGCTCCAAATCCACCCACGAACTATTGCCTTTGTTTTGGGAAGAAATAAAAAAAATAAAAAATTTATCGATCTTTCGATAAATCACAAAAGAGTGGTTTTTGGGGGTTTTCTCATCCTAAAGGCCACGGTTTTTGTTTTAGGGGTTAGAATACCTCCCAAAACCCTCCCTCCTTTTTAAGGGGCGGAAATTACATTTTTTGACCCTACCCAAGGTTTTTTTTCCGTCCGTCCGCAAAGTGTCACGGGAGGCACCTAGGCGGGCGCCCAAACGGTAGTGCCTAGGCGGTGCCTTCCCCGCCTAGGTGGGCGCCCGGAGATAGGGCGCATAATGACCCCGCCCAAACAACCTAGGCATTTTTTGAATTTTTTCGCCTAGTTAGCAGCCTAGGCGGTAGGGCGGCCGAATTTTTGAACACTGCCTACTATGTAGCTGTATAACTTAAAAGAAACTGTATTTTTTTTGGTGTTTTAACATTTTTGGAATTGACTTTAACATATGGATGGTTGTGGAAAATCGAATGTTATTACTCCCAGTTTTTTCCTGTGTGTATGTGTGCATGTGTTTTTTTTCATGAACTTCTTCAGTTTTTTTTTTTAGAACTTCGTGGCTGTCACTCGTGCCAGCTTGTGTGTGGTGTTGACAACCTGCTTTTTGCTTAGTGATTCGACACCTCACTTTTTTGGCTTAGTAGTTTAGACAACTTGAGGAAAATACAGAACAAATAGACAAACTTGTTCAGATGCTCATGTTACTTTGATTACATATTCTTGGGACCTAAGTGCTAATATACTGGTCACCTTCTGATATTGGTTGGAATTCACTTTCTTTTCTGCTTCAGAATACATATAGTAATCAATAAAAAAAATTCATATACAAAATCACTGATTGTATAGCATTAATGGGTACTGTTACTCTACAAATGGAAAAACAATAACATGTCAAACTTTCAGATGCAAATGCTGACATCTGCGGTGTGCATTCCACAATTCAAAGGCTGTTAAAATTTTCAACGCACTTTGAATGGAGGAATGATGCACCCCAGCCATGCGATTTCACATCTGAAGGTTTGGGGTGTAGTTAATTCTCCAACCAAAAAGTAACTGCACTCATTGTATCTGATCCCATTTTAAATTATTTTTTATTCTTGATTTGCGAAGGATTTGATTCTTTGCTACTGAAAATGTGACACATAATGTTTCTTCAAGATTATTTCACCTGAACATATTTATATGCAAATTTGATTTGATATGATAAAAATAAAATAACGAACTCTAATGCTGTCACAGGTCCGGCAGTATAATCAGGCAATGCAACCTGATTTAAATTGTGACATGGGAAATGTGCACAAGAGTGAAATTTGAGAGAACATCGGAAAGAAAGATAAGATACAATTTCTTATCAATACAGTAAGTACGAGGTCCCTTTTGTGACAACTGTCCAAGAAGATGGGCATTATGGTCATGTGATATGTTTTTTCTGCCTGGTATTTATTTTGTGTTTACTTTTCATGACCTGCTTTTTTTTCTTTATTTTTTTCCCTTTTTTTTTTTGTTCCTTTGCTTGCTCAAGTATTCAAATCTTTCGTGTTGTTTTCTTGTCTTCTTTTTTTTATTATAGTAATCTGAATTGTTTTCGTGGAGCTATTTCGTTAGTGGGAAACATTAGCTACAGAAATTAGAAATTAGAAATTAGACTAGATGGTTATAGGTGTTTAATATGAAAGGGAAACTTCAGTTGATTAGTTGGCATTTACTAAAAAGTGAGAATGCTTTAGGGTGTCTCTGTATTCATGAACTGGCAGAGCTGGGCAGTCCTCTAAAGTTATGTGGAAATGATGAGTCACCCATTTTTTTAAAACTCGTTGGGAGTCCCCAGGCTTCCAAGTCGCGAGCTTTCCAAGCCATCTCGATGAGGTATAAAGCACAGCTTTAAATGACCTGGTGTCTCTGCAAACTATGATAGAGTCCTATACAAACATTGTCAGAAATCCATAAACTTTGTCAGCAAGAAAAGTGTGGTGGCTCCATAGCTATTTGAGGAAATTTTTTAAGTAGGTTACCAAGGTCAGGATCTCTTTCCACCCTCTTGAAGTGGAAGCCATGAGAACACTGATACTATTGCAAAGGATGGAGTTGACAAGTATTCTCTAATGGTATCTCATTTTCACTGTTACAGTATTTATCTATTAAATTTTGTGAAGGAGATGTAATTGTACATCCATTTTTTAATCTAATAAAACTCTGTTAAGTTTCTAAAAATGAACAAGAAAACAGGAACATAATAAAGAAACACATTATTCAAGAGGTTGAAAGGATAGAGTATAAGTTGGTCTTTGAAGAGCCAACTATAGATAATTCGGGTGGGTAAATAGCGTTTTGAATGCCCTTTTCAGTTTGATCCTTTCCCCTTCTTATTTATCTGGTGTGGGTAAAGTAAAGGTGATGGATTTCCCATTTCTTTTGTAATGTTTGCGCATTTACTTGATACTTGGTTATTCATGCTTAAGAAATATTTTTCTTTTCGAAGTCCAATTGCATATAAACATTTGGTATCTGGACAGTCTTATTGAAATAACTTTGCAAAGTTCTTTATTTGGTAGTGTTTTTTTCTCTAATACTTATCAAAGAAAGTGATTTGTTCGTAATGCCCACTTGAAAACCAAGTTTTTCTCTTTTCTAACATAACGAGTAATAAAAGTTGAGAAATTGAAATTGGCAGCTTCTTCATTTGAAAGAATCTAAATAAGCCGTTTATGGTGCTCTTGATGCTTGGGTTGCATGGGAAAACAAGTTCCCCATAGTTTCGCTGATGAGAGCACTGGCTATTCTTGAGAAGGAGCAACAATGGCACCGAATTATTCAAGTACACCCTCATTCTTAATTCTTTATATCTATGCCATAAATTTTCTTTGTAAATGTTCTCGGTTCGTTTTGATTCACCATCTAGTGAGACAACGATGCAAGATATATATCTGTTCATTCAGGTTTCTAATGGTAATTCCTGATGGTCTGCTCTCCATCATAATTTGGTACACATTGCAACCGTTGCATGTCTAAATATTGAGAAGAGTGTGGTTTCTATTAGTAAATGGTGTCCGTTTTGTACACTTATTGTCAAAACATCAAGATGTTGCTACAAGTGGAAGGTTCGGATAACTAAGGTAACTAATAAAAAAGTCTCCCACAAATAATGGGAAAAGGCAGCCTACATGTCAGGTGGTCAAGTACAAATATACATATATTAAAAGAAATAGCTATGTGAAATTCTAGGGAGTAAAATAAAAAATTGTCTTTCTTTCATTAGTATATCTAAATTCCACTTACAAGTGCCATATAACAATGTTGTAAATAAGAAACAATAACCCTAAATACAACGTAGGATGTTTCTTTTTGCTGCTAAATAAATACAACCCAATCCAAGGGCTGAATACAAACTTTTACTGTGAATTCTAATACAGATAATGTTCCTGAAAATTAATAGTAATAATTGCTATAAAATAAACCAAGAATAGCCGGGAAAACTTACTCGACTTTGCCAAGGTTTACCCCTTAGCAATTGATGCACCCCATATCTGATTACCTGACTGATTGTGCCCTCTGATCGTCTTGGCCTTACTGAATTCTTTGAGTCAGCAAACTCTGTAGGCAGTACCCTTTACAAATCTAGGGCTTGAGAGCACAAAATAAGAATAGGGTTTTCTCTAGACCCTTTCAAGGCCTTTCTAGGGCAACGCCACAACTGGCACCTCGCTTGGTCAATTAGGGTTGGGCGTGTAGGCATGCCTAATATGGTTGTTAATCATCTTGGCCAATAGAATTTTAGGTAATCTGTTAGGTGAAAAAGAGAACCAATTATCCCCTATTTCTGTGAACCACATCCACTTCTAGTCAACCTAGGATAAGACCAATCAAAATGCATCCTTCTGGTTTGACTAGGACTTCCATTTCTCTCACAAAAGATTGTAAGAATTCAATGTGAAAACGATTTGGTCAAATTTAACAATTGAAAGAATATTTTACAAACACAAAATATTCTCTATCCCCACAATATAAGGTCATATAATATTTTTCAAATATTTCCACAAGGTTCTCTAGCTAGAAATTATTCTCTAATATCTTGGGGGAGATATCTCAAACAAGTGGGAGACCTCAACCTACATGTGAGGCATCCCAACCTAGCGTCGGGCATTAGCCATGTGGGCCTCACGTCCCACCATTGTGCTTCCCGTATGTTTGAGACCTGGGTGCTTAATTGCCCCCCTCCCCCTCCCCCCTTCCCCAAAAAAAAAACAAAAAAGAAACACAAAAAAAATGTGGGTCCCACTCAAAAAAAAAAAACAAAAGGCCCCAGAGGTTTTAGAAATATGAACACTATCCTTTATAGGGTTTTTTACATCTGAAAATTATTATAAAAATTCATAAAATTTCTAAAAACCACAAAAATAATTCTTAACTTGAAACAAAATTCTAGAAGTGGATTGTTAGGGACTCCACCCGACCCAGTACTGTTATCCTCAACTATCTTCTCAAACCAACTCAACAAGACCCATGACCTACAGGCTACAGTCTCATTCCAGGACTCATGATTAACTCATCAAAGCTGGCTAATAAACAGTGAAATCACAGTCCTTAAATGTGGATTCCTTTAAGAGAAAGTCACACACACATATTACTATAGTGCATGGGGAACTCTCTATGCACATTTACACATATCCCTTTATAGGGTATGCAGTTGTCATGTATACATGCCATGTAGAAGTTTGTTGACGATTTAGCTATCACTCTCATAGGTCCACATTTGGACACATGGGACCATGATGCTCTCCTGGCCTGCTAATTATCCTTGGACTATCTCTTCGGCTCCAACAAGAGATGATCCTTTAAAAATCTTCTCCTGTAGTGCCATATACCCAAGGGTTAGGGTTTTGGATATGACGAAGGGCTATAGACTGCCCGACTCTAGGTCAGTCAACCAAGACACACTCTCACTACAATCCGCCATAATTCTTTATTTATATGCTTTCATGGGCTTTAAAGGCCACAAACCCGAACATCTCCCACTTGGCCTTTGAAGGTACTGCAATCACTTCTTCTCACTCTCTGAAGCCCATCCCATGTACATTGTCTGGCAAAAACATCGGCTACCAATCCTTTTGTCAAAGTATATGCTAACATAGCCTTTGTAGGGATATAAGCAACCTCAATCTTTGTTTTTCGAATCTCGTTGCCAATGTGGTAATAATCTGCCTAAAGTTGCCTGGATTTCTTGTGAAAATACGGCTCTTTGGCCGCACAAATCATGCCAAGTTGTCGCAAAAGATCCTTACACATGGGCACTTCATTGCATCAAATCTAAGCTGATTCAAGAACTACAATGAGAGCGCTTCTTTTGCTGCGAGACAACAAGCCATATTGTGACGTCGTAGTCGAGATTGCAACGATGTCCGGTTTCTTTGTGCACCAGGAAACAGTTGCATTGGCAAGTGTGAAGATATAATTGGATGTGGCCTTCATCTCATTTGGATCACCTTGATAGTCCACATTTGAATATCCTTGTATCTATATGTTTAAGCCTCTTACATAAGTGAATGGAAGATTACTAGTTTTATTCAAATATTGCATAACGTTTTTTATTGCCTTCTAGTGCTCCATGCCTGGATTATATTGGAACTTAATCGTGCTCACAGGTAGCCTAAGCGGTGAGGTTTGGACGGGCATGCCTAAGGCAGGCTCCTAGGTGGATCTGCGCGCCACCTAGTGCCACCCCTTGAAAAACATAAAATAAAATAAAAATAAAGGATGTGAATATTGAGCAGTCATTTCTTAGACGAGTGTTTATTGATATCTTTTGGATACTAATTTTTATACTAATTTTGATACAGTACTTTTACAAAAAAACTATGCTCATTTTGTGATTTTTGATGAAGAAATGAGGGAGATTTTTGTGATTTTTTGTACTAATTTTGTAATACCAATTGTCATTTTTGTGTCTTTTTTTTCTCGTAGACACATTAGGCCTCTCTCTCTCTCTCACTTCCACACACAAATAGAACATTGGACATTTCTCTCTCTCACGAATGTACACACTCATGCCATTAAACAAAGATAACGAGCCACTCGCTATATCACATACAAAGATAACGGGCTAGTCGCTCTCTCACGTATAAAGATAACGGGCTAGTCTCTCTCTCACATATGAAAATACATTGAACATCTCTCTTTCAAACTAATTGCTCTCTCTCTCTCTCTCTCCGACATATTGTATATTCTTAAATTTAGGTATCTTTCATTAATGAAATTGTTAAGACTATGACACTGCTTTAGGATCAAGTTATACCTTAGGCTACTATCAATGGACATAACATCAACATTCAAAACTTCTCAAGATAGAATACTCAGGAGTTCTTCCAAGTAGTGTGTGATATGGAGTTTTTCTGTTCGGTACATCAATTAGAAGTCTATTTATCAAGAATATGGCTGTATGGACAGCTTCAGTCCATAACAACTTTAGACCTTGAGTGGAAAACATAAGGGATAATCCAAGTTCATTTTTATGTCTATGTTCCCTTTCCTCCATTTCATTTTGTTATACAGTATAAGGATAGGAAACTTGTAGCTCTACCCATTGTCCAAGGATAGGAAACTTGTTGCTCTGTCATTGTCACTATGAAAGTATAAAAGTTGCCTACAAAAGTGCATTTCAACAAACAACTTGAAATGAAAGAACCTTGTAAATATGAAGAAGTCATAAAAAAATATCACATATGAGAGGGATTTAGAAGGAGATGCAGTTTGCGCTTGGTCCCATATGTCAGAATCCACTAACTCAAACAGCAAAGAAGCTCTTTTAGTATTAAAAACAATACCACTAGACAGCCATGACAAATAAACTCATAATGATCAATATCAGAGGATATGAGCCCTTGTTTACATGACTTATTTAGAGATTCCATACTACAATGACCTAATCTATGATGCCATTCATTGGCATCTTTATTGGCTTGACAAGACACAACCAGAGTTTAGAATTTCTTTGACTCATCATCAACTATGTTGAACCCCCCACATTGTGAACCGCTAGCAAATGTGATCCACGATAGTTGGTCGTTCAATAAAACACAATCACGAGTAAATACAAAGAAGACATGATTTTCTCTAGTGAGTTGTGACATAGAAATAAGATTACCTTTGAAATTATGGACGAGGAAAACATTTTGGAAATTGATATGCCTATTAAATGACTGAATAGTAAACATTCCCAACATGTGTGATATGGTGAGAGGACCCATATCCATTTAAAATAGACCCACTACCGGAGTAAGGGACGAGGGAGGAGAATATACTTGGATTTCTTGTCAAATGGTTGGTTGTACCACTATCAACAATCGATGCAGCTTCAGAAGGAGATGTAATGGCGAGATTCTCTACAAAAATATTTAGAGCAACATGCTGGCTGCTCCCATATTATGGTCTTGGGTATCTACATGATTTCTATTATTACACCTTCCACAGATCTGACACACTGTATCAAAAATCCCCAGATTGGAACTCCTAATGCTATTATGGTTAGGTGGATGTAGGATGCTGCACCTAGTAGTATTTCCATAAAGTCCACCTCTACCACATCCAACACATCCTCTTTGATTTCTTCTTCTGCCTCTACCTTCACAAAAACAATTTCAAGGAGCTGAATACTTTTGTTGGCAAGCAAAACATCATAAGAATTCACACCTTATTGTTTTCCCGTCCTTTTATAGGGGTTCATAGCTTCATGTTGAAGAAGTAGAGGACATAATTCCGCCAAAGTTTTTTACTCTACCTCTAGTGGGGATCACATTAGTCCCTAAACCCTAAACCCTAATACCTTAAATCCTAAACCCTAAACTCTAACCCTGAACCCTAATACCATAAATCCTAAACTCTAATACCTTAAATCCTAAACCCTAAACCGTAATACCTTAAATCCTAAACCCTACCCTTTTTAGGGTTTTGTTAAGGAGAGGGTGAAGGTCCTCTTATCATTACGTGGTTCGAGAGGTTCGCTCCTCTTTCTATCTCATCACATCACATGTATTACTTTGAGAGGTACGCTCGTCTCTCTCTCTCTCATGCATTACTTTGAGAGGTATGCTCCTCTCTCTCTCTCAAGGCTTGCTTATCATTGTTATTGTTGTAGTTAGAGGCATGGATTTCTAGAGAGAGGCAGGGCTTCAATATGTTGACCCCTGAACTTGAAAACCCAGCAAACTAGAACAAAGCCATGGAACTACTTTAAGCATGTTTGCAACTTAGCTCTTCCTATGCAATTGCAGTAAAATTCAAGCTTCTCTCCCTTTTTATAACCCAATTAGAAAAGTCCGAAGTATATTTTTGAATTTAATGCGTTTGTGATTTTTTTGTGGACCCTTTTTTTAATTTTGATATTTTAGAAATTATCCCTTATCTCGGCTGATTTTTGCTTGGCTCGGCTCGGCTCGACTCAGCTTTTAATGGCTCAACTCAGTTCAGCTCGGCTAATACTAGTTCAGTTAAAGAGTATTTTAACTTAGACGAGCCATTCCGAGCCAAATTTAGACGAAATTGACCGATATAAGCTGAGCCGAGTCAGAAAGTGAAAAGAGAAAACACAATAAAAATTAGGACAAAATTTATTAATATAAAATTGTCAAAAATAAAACCTATTTAAATATCTAAAAAGTAAATATTAAAGTGAAAAGGATTCTTTTTTTTTTTTCTTTTTTTGGGTAATTCAGTGGGGATGACGAGCCCTTACCCGTTTTTGAATGCGTTAGGTGAGAATGTAAGCTTAGACCTTAACTGGGGCACAAGTCGTGCTACCACCACGACCCCAACACCATTCTCGAAGCCAAAAAGATTCTTATTCTCACTAGAGTACGTTGTACATCTACTCCCTTTTCCCTATCCACCATTAATCAAATAGAGTGATAAATCTCTCTCTCTCTCTCACTTTCTCTCTCTCTCTCTCTCCACCTATATGTTACCCTTAGGGCGTGTTTGTTTTGGAGGAAGGTTTGTTTTTTGATAAAAAACATCCCATATTACTATAGCACACTAGTGTTTAAGAGAGATAAAAACCATGAAGGAAATTACAAGAAAAAAGAACAAAACGCGGATACGAGTATCCCAACATGGGCCCATAAGCACAAGAGAAGAAAACACACCCACAAAGGGGCCCCTCTCTCTCTCCAAGAAAACTCTTTCTTTATTAATCAAAATTCAATCTCTTTTTACATGATGCATGCTTCCTTTTATACATTTAAATCACCTTCTCACGTGACTCTCAAAAGATAACCCCTAATATATCTCCCTACAAAAAACTGAAAATGATAACTAACCAAAATAAATCTATCTCTAGATTCTTTCCATATTCTTCCATCCAACTTCCTAAAAGATTACTACAACTTCCTACTTCATCCTTTCCACCTACGGGATTCATTATTTTCCCTAGTTTCAACCAAGCACAAAAAGATAACACTCCCTTTAAATTAGGAAACAAAATATATTTCCTAAAAACTAATGATAAACACCTTGTACCCCCAAACTAATACAAGAGATAAACTTTCCTAAACGAACTAAAAGATAATAAACTTTCCTAAACGAACTAAAAGATAACCTTCCTCCCAAGCTAACTCCATTGTACTTACCTTTTTGTTTCAAAGACTCAAAAGAAATAATGTAACTTTCCTAAATAAAAACCCACCTAGAAAATACGGACACTAAAACAAACTAAAGTCTTACTCTTATCTTTTCTAAAAAAAGATACGTCCTAAAATACTGACTTTATTAATCTATAACTAAACAAATCCCTACTAATCCTATATTTAAAAAATGAACTCTAATAAAAAATAAAAATCTACTCTCATCTCTAAAAAATAAAAATATAAAATGAAACTTTGGGATTAGTCATTATTTTGAACATGGACCACAAAAGTATATGTAGCCCTTGAATATGGAAAATGAGGCTTTATGTACTGTTTGTTTGCCTTTTGCTAGCTGCATTATAGATATTTGTTGTTTGTTTTGTTAAACAAGATGGTTTCTCAGTTATCTCTATTTTTAAATCAATGTAATTTTTTGTAGGTGGTAGAGCTGGGATTTACCCTAGCAGCACTTGCTCATGTTTGACATAATGCCATGTTGGATGAACAGAACAATAAGTTACGCCAGCTGTGGAGGCTTGGCTGTTCAAGCATTTCAGGCATATTTTCAGCTTTGCTACAAGAGACTTGGTTGCTTGCTGTACAGGTACTATTTAATATTGTTATTCTATGTTGTTGATCCCCTTAGGCTGGAGGAATATCTAAATAACTGAAAGCTCAGTTCGTGAAATTTGGGAATTCTCTGTTTATTGTAGTCTCTGGTGGTATTTTCCATTATAAGTGATCTTGTAACCATTTATCACCATTTCCTCCCCTCTCTCTCTCCACCCTTTCTCTATGCAATCCTAGGCTTGCAACCCCTTCCTCCTGCACCCCCTCTTTGTATGCCCTCCCCTAACCTCATTAGTCCTCCTCACCATTTTCCTACTAATTCATCTCCTCCTCTTCTCTCCCCCCATGTCCCAACCTTGTTGCCACCTTTTCCTCACCTAATTAGCTTTGATGTCGAGGCCTACCCAGCCTATTCACCATATGCCTTCATGCACGAGCCCTCATTGAAGCCCATCCTTTGCCATCTATTCCACCCTCCCTTTTTCTAGGTGGTGCGTAGGAGGTGATTTTAATATCACTAGATAGTCTCATAACAGTCTTCTAGACATCTTGTTGGAAGGAGCGGAGTTCAGTTGGTCTAGTCATTCGGCTAATCCAAGCCTCTCAAATTTAGATAGATTTCTAACCCCTCTCGTGTGGGATCATGAGTTCCCTAGCACCCACTCTCTGGTGCTTCCCAAGCCCGCCTCAAATCATAGACCTATCTTGCTAGATACCCTGTCCATTCCTCCAGGGCCTAAGCCTTTTCGCTTTGAGCTGTCTTGGCTCTAAGAGCCCAGCTTTCCCTCTCCTGTCTGTAACCAATGGGAGTCCTTCTCCCCCCTAGTGAATGGGTGGGCCGGTTTTATCTTGAAGAAAAAGCATCAAATGCTTAAAGTTTTCCTGAAATCATGGAGTTCTCAGCTCCCTGGAAACTTCTGATACCAAAAAGACTCCCTTTTGAGGTCTATTCAACATTGAGACACCATTGAAGAACTTAGACCTCCCTCCCCTTCATCTGGATTCTCGATCCATCCACAAATATGATTACCAGTTCCTCCTAAAGAAAGAAGAAATTTATTGGCTCAACGGGCCAAAGTCAAATGGCTCAAGCTTGGAAACCAAAATACAACTTACTTCCACAAGATAGCCAACTGTCGAAGAAGGGAGAACTCTATTACCCACTTCAAAGTGGGGGACTAGATTGTTGACAATCCCAATCTCATGAGGCAGTGCCTGTCGAATATTTTTCCAAGCTTTTCTCTTCCCCTTCTGGTCCTAGGCCAGTAATGGCGGACTTCTCCTTCTCTTCTATTTCTCACGAATGTGCAGCCTCTTTGGAAAGCCTTTTTTAGGAATACAAAGTACTCCAAGCCATTAAAGCTCTGCAGCTTCCCCATAGCCCTCTTCAAAATCTATTGGGATAACCTTAAGACTGATATCATGGCTTTCTTTTCTGAATTTCACTCCCCGAGCTACTATCCATAAGGCGATGAATGCCACTTTCATTGCTAAGATCCCCAAGAATGAGGGAGCAAAAGAGCTTAAAGACTTCAAACCCATTAGTCTGATTAATACTTCCTACAAAATTCTCTTAAATGTGTCCTTGGTCAGGTGATTTTATCTTCCCAAGGGACCTTTGTGAAGGAACGTCAGATTCTTGATGGTGCTCTAATAGCACACGAATGCATCCATTCCCGCTATAGTGCAAAAATCCCAGGCTTGGTAATCAAAAAGCTTATGATGATGAGACTTTGTCCAGAATTCCATTTGGCTCTCTATGGTGGAGATGGATCCAAGGGTGTATTTCAAAACCCCAATTTTTGGACCTTATTAATGACACATCTAATGGTTACATTCATGCTTTGAGTTGGCTCCGCAAAGGGGACCCCCTTTCACAGTTCCTATTTTCCATAGTGGCTAAGGTGTTCAGTGCCTCACTATCTCGTGTGTACAGCACGGGACGCATTTAGGGTTTCCAAGTGGGTAGGTCGGGTCTCTCTATATTCCACCTCCAATATGTCGATGATACCCTCCTTTTTTGCGATGCGTTTTTTAAAAAAGTTAGTTGTTTATTGCTCTTCCTCCAATGCTTCAAGTTGGCTACGAGCTTTAAGGTGAACTTAGAAAAAACTAAGATGACAGGAATCTGCCTTGACCAAGCCATAGTCAAATGCTTCACTGACTCATGGGGATGTGTTGTAGAGCCAATGCCCTCATCCTATCTTAGCCTTCCATCTTGCATTGGCCTTCATCGAATCCAGTTATGGAGCCTGGTTATAGACAAAGTCGAGTGGCACCTGCTTCATGGAAAGGGAGAGTCCTTTCACCAGGCTGCAGAGTGACCCTTATCAAGGCCATAATCTCCAGCATTTCCCTTTTCTTTATGTCCGTTTTCTTTATGGTCGTAGTCGTTACACTGGAAAAACTCATGAGGGCTCTAAGGCTGCTCATTGAAGGGGCAAGTGAAGACAGTCAAGCCCCAAGCACGTGAGCTTATGAATGTGGAAGTGTCTATCAATGAAAAACCTTAAGGCTATGGTAGACACCGGGGCTACACACAACTTTGTGGCAGATCAAGAGGCACGCCTGCTGAACCTCAGTGAAGGAAACCAGGTTTCCTTCCCCCACTCTCCCTCTCTTCTTGGTTTGGTGGAAACCAGGTTTTCCCCTACCAATGGTTAGCTCTGGATGCAATCGGACCTTCTGGCGGTATCTGGGTCCCATCTCAACATGCCTTAGTTGCCTCTCATATTGGCAAGTTCTATCATAGTGACCCTAGCTAGGATCACTGATTTCCTCTATTGGAAGTGCATTGTGATTTATGGGCCACAAGAAGACAACGAGAAATTGGCCGTATTGAGAGAGTTACAATCTTTGATGACCCTCCCGTTTTCTTAGTGGTGCGTAGGAGGTGATTTGAATATCACCAGATGGTCTCATGAACGTAATTCCTACGACAAAACTGCCCCTTCAATGGTACAGTTCTCTGATGTCTTAGCTCATAACAGTCTTCTAGACATCCTGTTGGAAGGAGCGGAGTTCCGTTGGTCTAGCCATTCGGCTAATCCAAGCCTCTCAAAATTAGATAGATTTCTAACCCCTCTTGAGTGGGATCATGAATTCCCTGGCACCCACTCTCTGGTGCTTCCGAAGCCCACTTCATACCCAGTCCCTTCCTCGGGGGCCTAAGCCTTTTCGCTTTGAGTTGTCTTGGCTCTAAGAGCCCGGCTTCCCCTCTCTTGTCTGTAACCATTGGGAGTCCTTCTCCCCCCTCGTGAATGGGTGGGCCGGTTTTATCTTGTAGAAAAAGCTTCAAATGCTCAAATTTTTCTTGAAATCATGGAGTTCACAGCTCCCTGGAAACTTATGATACCAAAAAGACTCCCATACAGCTTACTTCCACAAGATAGCCAACTGTTGAAGAAGGGAGAACTCTATTACCCACTTCAAGGTGTGGGACCAGATTGTTGACCATCCCAATCTCATTGAGGCAGCTGCTGTCAAATATTTTTCCAAGTTTTTCTCTTCCCCTTCTGGTCCTAGGTCAGAAATGGCGGACGTCTCCTTCTCTTCTATATCTCTTTTATCTGCAGCCTCTTTGAAAAGCCCTTTTTAAGAGGACAAAGTACTCCAGGCCATTAAAGATCTCAATGGAGACCAGACCCTCAGCCCTGACAGCTTCCCCATAGCCCTCTTCGAAGTCTTTTGGGATACCCTTAGGATTGATATCATGGCTTTCTTTTCTGAATTTCACTCTCGAGCCACTATCCATAAGGCGATGAATTACCAAGATCCTCAAGAAAGAGAGAGCAGAAGAGCTTAAAGACATCATACCGATTAGTCTGATTAATACTTCCTACAAAATTCTCTTGAGGGCCTGGCTTCCCGCCTTAAACGTGTCCTTGGTCAGGTGATCTTATCATCCCAAGGGACCTTTGTGAAGGAATGCCAGATTCTCGATGGGGCTCTAATAGCACATGAATGCGTACATTCCCGTTGTAGTGCAAAAATCTCTGGCTTGGTAATAAAAAATCTTATGATCATGTGGACTGGGAAATTATTGATGAGACTTTGTCCAGAATTCCATTTGGCTCTTTATGGTGGGTATTTCAAAACCCCAATTTTCGGACCTTATTAATGGCACATCTAAGGGTTACTTTCATGCTTCGAAAGGGCTCCACCAAGGGGGCCCCCTTTCACCCTGACTATTTACCATAGTGGCTGAGGTGTTCAGTGCCTCACAATCTCGTGTGTACAGCGCGGGATGCATTTCGAGTTTCCAAGTGGCTAGGTCGAGTCTCTCGATATTCCTTTGGTATCAATGGATGCCTTAATTTCATTTTTCTCTATTCTTCTTTTCTTTTGTTGGTAAGTCCTCGTCTCGTTGCTTTCCCTGTGAAATGAAGATGAGCTGCAGTTAATATTTAGTGTTTAGACTGAATGGACACTTTGTATGTTTCAATATTCTAAAGCACTAACCATGCTATTGCTGGACCAAACCATGTGAAGTTATGAACATTTGTTGCCATGGGATGTGTAGGGTAATATGCATGCTCATGAGTGTGGCTTGCTGCTGGATGTCAATATGTGTTAGAAGGCTTCATCTTAAACAAGGGAGTCTAAAGTGAAAATAGTCAAGTCTTTTGGTAGAAGATGAAACATAAAACAAGAGATGCATGATGCTTTTCTCGGTAATGCATATTTACCTTAGGATATATTCTCTTTTTATAATTCTTTTCTTGCATGCAATGAGAAATGGAGCATCAACATGTGAACTTGTGCAAATATAGGGCTCACTGGTATTAAGAGGACATGTTATTTTCAAGATGGGAGATGGAACCTTTATTTTTCCTTGTTTTTTTATCCAAATCAGATGTAATTGTCATTCAGAGTTGGGTTGGTTTGGAAACATAAGGGTGGTATCTATCAATTTTAGAGTAGTATTTGTTCTGTTTCCTTACTGGCAACATATCTGTGAACTTTCAGGGATTGTACCTTTTAAAATTGACAAGCCTCTGCCATTTAGTGGTTTTTTATTTTTTTATTTTTTTTTGTTAATAAAGATACTTGACTATAAGGAAAGTTTCTTCATGGAGAAAAAAAGACTACAAACTATGGTTTCATATAGCTATGACGTATTCTTAGATGCATCCGATTCCGAGTTAGCCAACTCATTTGCCACTATATTTACCTTCTGAAAAATGTATTGAACAAGTTATTGAGAACTGGTCTTGGTTTTGTTAGTTCTTCCTAGTTCTTTTAAAACTATTGATGGCTTTCCAAATTTTCTAAATCACAGTGGCAATATCGAACTTTATAATACTGATGGCTCATCTGCAATTATTTCTATCTTACCACTGTTTTCTTGGTTTTTAAATACTTAAGAAATGTTCTCCTTGGTTTTTTTTTTTTTAATAGACACATCATTAAAAGAGAAGGGTAACTGTGGTAACCTATAATCCCTTTGCCGGAGCCCTACATGCCCAATTAACATGCTTCTATTTCTTCTTATTGTATTGCCACCTAAATCACTCACAAGTGTCCTAATACAATATGAACCAAATAAAATTGCCAAGAACTCTCACTTGCTTCCCATTAAAATTAAAATACGTTCCAAATACAGATCTAGAAATAAAGATGCAATAGAATCAAAAAAACATAAACTAAGAGAATACCTTATACATTGCCTTAGGTTACCCCCAAAGACTTAGCACACCCCCCACCGGGTCTCCTCCACCAATGGCACACGGGATCTAAGTCCAAAAATTTGTCTCACAAATTTGGAATGCCTAGGCAAAAACCAGTAGAGAGCATAACATAATATATGTTTGACCAAGGCTCAACACATGAACATGAGGCCAAGACCTAGGACTAGGGTATGTGGCTTGAGCATGCCACCCCTTGGCTTAGTTTTCCTTCCTAAACCCTAAAGTTTGGAGAAGAAGAAGAGAGAGATATTTAGAGAGTGGCGTGTCAGTCCTTCAAGCACACACACACCCACACAGAGAGAGAGAGAGAGAGAGAGAGAGAGATCAAGTGTAGAGAATGAGCCCCACCCATAGCCAGTTTATATAGAATAAAGGTCAGGGTTCATGAGGTTAGGGTTTTGTCATCTTTGTGAGACATAATCTTGACTTTTGATCTTGGAGATATGTCGGGTGAAGAGATCTCACACATTCATCCCTTAGATCAGCCATTAAGATTAAAAGGATGAGGTAGAACCATTATCCCTCAGTTTCCATAACTCCATTCCCAACAAATATTATGTAGAGAAAGTAATAAATCAATCACATTAATTTCTTTATATCTTCTTATTTTGAAATGAATCACAATTAATTTCTTACACCTCCCTATTTTGAAATCAATCAAAATCTCTGCACAAAAGATTTCCTAAAATATCAAGTCAACATATGGCATAAAAGTTTGGAGGAGGTGGGGCACACCACCCATAGGGTAGCCATGTGGGGCCTACGTCCCATAATATGGTGGGCCCAATGTACCCCAATCGGTCCAAAATACTTTAAACATAATTTTAAATAATAAAATAATTTTATAAAATCTCAAAATATTTTATTTTTTTTTCTGATTAAAATAAATCTAGAAATTGATTTTTCTTAGTTAAAATTAATTTCTCAATAAAATAAAATACCTAGAGAGGTTTAATTTTTTTTTTTAATTATCCAAAACATAATTAACATATTTAAACATATCTAAGAAAATTTGATGTGAAGGATCCATAGAGTTAGGAGTATGACAAATATATTGAGGACTTATCATCTCTAAAGACCGTATCTCACTATACCTTATCAAACTGACCCAATAGTTGCCATGACCCACAACCTCTGACAAGGGTTCATGATTGGACTATCAAATTCAACCAATAAAGTGAAGAAGATACGATTCTAAACCATAGATTACAAGTCCGTCCTTGAGGACAACTCCATGCCCCATTTCAACAATATGCTCCATGGGTCATTCCAACCCAGTCTAGTATTGCAGGGAGTCATCACTTCTACACATATATATGTCACACACCCTTATCCAAAAGAACCACTTTCAGGACAACTATCTAGTGTACATGTCGTGCAATGGTAATGATGAAGATTTAGACCCTTATCAAAAAAGAACCACTTTCAGGATAACTATCTAGTGTACATGTCGTGTAATGGTAATGATGAAGATTTAGACCCTTATAAAAAAAGGTCACTTCTCGAACGGCAATCTTTAACTCAAATTCCATGAGCTATTTCTCTATAGGCCCAATTGCCTACACTCTTGCACACTCTTGCACTATCTCGTTCTCTCTCAACTCAACCACTCTCTCTCAGGGGGGCAAGGCATGCCCATGCCCTTTTCACAAGCCCTGGTTTCCAACACCTAATCTCTGCAGCTGCTCACATGGTCACCATTTACAATCTCTGCAACGACCTCCACTCTTCAAACCTCCTCTTCTTCAACAACCCCACAAAAAATATATACCTTTTTAACACAATATTCGAGCTCATGCCCATGTTAATCAGCCTACCCAAGCTTAGAGGTTTTGGAAATCTTAAGAGGTTAAGCAATGGGGACTTTTTGGAATCGAGGTACAGGATTGAGAAAAAAGGCATGAGTGTAGAGAAGAGAGAGATGAGCAGGAGCTCTATTGGGGTCTGAGATTTAGTGGTGGAGAAGGGGCCCCAAGAACAAATAGGGGGGAGTAGCCTATGTTCAAAATTGGGTTTTCTAGAGAGAGAAAGGAAGGATTCCTGGCATGCTTGCCGCTGCTTTTTCATCTCGGCAGAGAGAGGTAGGATCTTTGTTGGGGGAAAGACGCATGCAAAAATTTTGATGTGGAAATTGAATGCCGCAAAATTCGGATTGATATTCGGATTTTTGGGCGTTATTTGAATCTCAAAAGATATGCTTTGACTCTATCAAACAAGGCATGTAAATTTATAAAATTAAGAGTTTCTTTAGATTCTATATTGTCTTATAATATCACAATATTGGGGTGTTATCAAACAGTCCCTTAGTGATTTACAATTGATAGAATTGAGTATGTTATGTGAATGCTAAGATTGTTCTTTAAGCTTGTGGTATGAACTTTAATGCTATGCTTAGTTGTTTATGTGAATTGAAATCTCATTGGATTATTATGATCAAATGTATGATGTGTATGAAACATTGTTATACATGATGAGGATGTAGAATGAAGATGAAATTATCATGTAATTTTGATATAACGAGGAATTTTGAGTGCAAGTCATGTAATATGTCGTAGCAATGTACATTGTGAGTATTTGGACATTGTATGGAGTTTAATTATATTTTTGAGTAAAAGATTTGTAAGGGACCTATTAGGGTTGAAGTTTTATTATTCAAATGTGTATAAACCAAACTTGAGGGCCGGAATTTATGTATTGTGGTTTTCTATTGAGATATTCATAAATTTAAACCCTTGAGTTTTAATAAAATCAAAAAGTTTTCTAAAAGATTGCGTATCTAGCACCTTGGTCTTATACCACCAACAGAAAGGTGGCTTTCTGATAAAGCTCTCTTTTGTATGGTTTACATAGATTTCTTTGGTTTTTGTGTTGTGACATTTGTTTGGGTTGTAGTTTGGATTTTGAAGGTTTTTTTTTGGGTTCTATAGGTTCATGGCCATTACAGCTTTCAGCCTCTCACTTAATATCTCCTTGTAAATTATGTACACATAGCAAGGTTAGATGCATCCTAATCTCTCATCCCCATCTTTTCTTTCTAGATAAAGTATTAGAGAGAAATTTATGGGATTTTGAGAGTAAGACTGCTCCATACAACTCGGTTTGTTGCATTCCAACTAAACTCAATAAACTTATTCACGAAACACAAGAAGTGAATATATGAAATTTTTGGACTATAAATGAGGTTCAACAAAGCCTCAACAAGGATGCACACCCTGAAGAGATGCCATGCAAAACAAAGGTCAACTCGTATTGACAACACCTATATGTCATTTCTCTTGTCTTTCCTGGCCCCTCTTTTGGACTGTCTGGATTTGATGGTTTCATGAATTTTACATCTATCAATTCTTCTTTCTAGTTCATGGCATTGGTTCTATCAGATTTTGGCTTGCCTTAGTTCTAGGGTACATTAAAGAACGAAAAAAACATAAGAATTATATAAACTGGTGGGATCAATTTATGTATATGTAATTTGGATATGCTTTACAATGGTTTGTGAGTTTTTATTGTCAAATGCCCTATTTTTTTATATATGTTTTTGGAATTTATTTGGAATCTCCAACCCTAAACCATATTTTCTAATCCAATTTGTTATATTCTTTTCAGCTTATTTGGATTCCTTACATGTTTTTAGTTTTGTTTCGGGTTTAAAGTTTTTATTTTACTTATTAGCATTTTAAACAAATCTTTTTTTTAAGGGGCTTTTGGGTCTGGCTGAGTTACTCAGGCTGATTCCAAGGCCCAAGGAAAGTGGAATAGCGCTGCTTAGTATTAACCATGAATGTTTGTCACACACACACACACATGGCTATTGTGTAAATGCTCACACATGAACCCATTCATTTCTTTAACATTGGGAAATTTTGGTAGTTTACTCATGAATATTATTTTTAATAGATTTTTCACATTACACAGCATAGAAGCTTATGGGCAAATGAGGCATGTGATGTTTTTTTCTTTTTTTCTTTTCTACATACTTGCTGAACATCTATGGGGATAAAAATATTTTAAGATCCTTAACTAACTCTATTTTTTTTTTTCCTGTTTTTCTTTTTTATGATGAGTGTGTGAAAAAAGCATAAACCAAGTTAGAAAGGTATTCCCTTTAATGAAATACTTGTTGTAAACCTGAGACCCTCCATGAATGATGAGGTTAGGTGCATTGCTCGAAAATGCTGACAACAAAGATGGCAGGGTTCAAGGAGGTAGGACATGAAACCTTGTGAGATCGGGGCTTTTTTCTAGAACTTGAGAAGAGCTTGAGGAAATTTGGGATCTGATTTGGTAACAGATGGAGAACCTATGCTTGGATGGTTTCTGACCTTTGCATATGTATATCATCTATAGTCCACTTTGCCTGGTACTTGTTCGAGTTACTTTCTCAGGCAAGAGCCGAGTCTAAGGCCCAAGCAAAGTTTTATAACATCGCTTAGTATTAACCATGAATGTCTGTCACACATGAACCCATTCATTTCTTTAACATTGGGAAACTGTGGTAGTTTCCTCATGAATATTATTTTTAATAGATTTTTCACATAATACAACATCGAAGCTTACGGACAAATGAGGCATGTGATGAACTTTTTTGTTTTTTTAACGAACTTGTTAAACATCTATGGGGACGAAAATATTTTAAGATCCTTAACTAACTCTATTTTGTTTTTTCCTCTTTTTTTTTTTTGGGTCCAAGTGTTTGAAAAAAGTATAAACCCATTTAGAAAGATATTTGTTGTAAACCTTAGACCCACCTTGAACGATTAGGTTTGATGCATTGGCCGAACACTGGTGATTATAACACTGGTGATTATAGAGACGGTAGAGGTCAAGGAGGTAGGACATGAAACCTTGTGAGATCGAAGCGTTTTTTTTAGCATAGAGAAGAACTCGAGGGACTTTGGGATCTAATTTGCTAACAAATGGAGTGCCTACTCTTGGATGGTTTTTAACCTTTGCATCTTTATGTTTTCTCACCACAATCTTCTTTATATCTGTGCCATTATAGGTTTTCCTCATTGTTTTTGTTTGTTATCTCTTCCATTTTTTTTATTATAATTGATTTTGCACTATGAAGCTCATCATATTTTGTTATGCTTTTATGATTCAGCTGATTTTATCTGTTCTTGTCATGTGTTTTGTATATTGGGTTTAAAATTTCTTCAGAATGTCCTAGGAGAAATTCTCGACAATTTAAGCTCTAAACTCTTAGACTATAGGGCTGAATCTACAGTTTACAAGAAAAAGATTTAGTATGATCCATAAAACTTTCTTCTTAGAGAATGTTTTATTTTCTCTCGATGACACAATTTTTTCCGTCTAACCATTTTCTATCTCTTCTGGGTTGGATGCCTTAATTGCGTTTTTCTTTTACTCCACATCTCTCCCCTCTATTTGAGGCTGCCTCCATTTTGCCTTAATTGCCTTAATTGCGTTCTGGGTTGGATGCCTTAATTGCGTTCTAGGTTGGATGCCTTAAAACTTTTTGTCTTTTATCGCCCTAAGGTCGTTGGCATAGGACCTTGATAGATTGGTATCGATGGATGCCTTAATTCTATTTTTCTCTATTCTTCTTTTTTCTTGTTATTTTTACCATTGATAGAAGTGATATTGATGGATAAAATGAAAGTAGATGTTGTTGGTAATAGTAATGGTTTGACCTGGACACATGGTTTGGAGTTACTTTTTTCTTTTATACCTATCTGCCATTTTTCCTATTAGATAAGGGCAAGCTTTCTATGCTTCCCCTACAACATAAAACTTATATACTTCCCCTTATCCAACCGTCCATTCTAAATGGACAGTTGAGATGGCTCTAATCACAATGTCATGTCTCTATACTATTTTATTTTTAATTATTTTTTAAAAAATATTTTGACACCAAATTTTGGGTGTCCACTCCTCTCTTAAACCTGCAGTTGTAAAAAATATAAAAAAAATAGTCCCAATAATATAAAATAACAAAAATACCCCTAAAAATTTCAAGGGGTATTTTGATCATTATATTGTATCGAAAAATTCTTTTTAATATTTTTTTAGGTGCGGCCCATTGGGAAGGTGTAATGCACCAAATTCATAGTCACACAATTTATATAAAGAAATTAAAAATAAAGTACTCTGAAGCATCGAATCTAGATCAAACAGTGAGTGGCTCACTTGATCTAAATTGGATGGTTGGATGGAGGGGGAGGCATATATCTTCTATGTTGTAGGGGAAGTATAGAAACCATTCCCATTAGATAAATGGGTAGTGGATGTCAATCATGAAGGGGAAGTTTTATAGGACAGTTGTGAGACCAGCTTTGCTTTATGGGGCAAAATGTTGGGCGGATAAGAAACAACATACCCTATAAGATGGGTGTCGTTGAGATGAGAATGTTGAGATGTACGAGTGGAAAGACAAAAAAGGATAGAATTCGGAATGAGTTCATTTGAGGGAACTTAGGGGTGGCTCCAATAGGCAATAAGAGGAGGGCTCGACATATGCAATGCAGACCCAATACAACACTGATTAGGAGGTGCAATTTGATTCAAGTAGAATGGAAGGCTCTAAAAGGGCAAAGGGAAGGCCCATAGTTGTTGGGAGCGGGAGCGGGAGCGGGAGCGGGAGCAGGAGCGGGAGCGGGTACGGGTGCGAGTGTGGGAGCCTAGATCGGCACTTAGCTAAAGCTCCGCACCCTTGGAGCACTTGGGAGCATTGCTCAGGGAGCAACCTAGAAGCAATATTGTATATATTAACTACATCTACATGTATATGGAAGTACAGGGGAAGCACCCCAAATATATATATATATATATATATATATAGGAGGAGTGACTTCATGTAACGGTTGTATAGTAATCTAATGAAACAATCTTCAAAAACCATGTTATGGCCATTTGTTTGATCCAAATTTTAAAATATACACTCTTTTTTTCTCACAAAAAAAATATATATACACTCTTTTCATTCTAATGAATAATCACAACAAAAAAAAAATTGAAAACATAACCTAGAAAGTGTTATTTTAGCCCAATTAACGTAGGCCGTCCATTTTGGTGAGATGCTTAGATCTAGCCTTTAGGATCATTTTTTTTCCAAATTTTTAGATAAATTTCTTGTCATTTCAAGGCCTAGATCTTGAAATTTACTAAGTGGACGATCTAGATTCATTGTTGGAGATGAATCATTTTGACTATATATAAATTGTAAATTAACATTTTCTTTTTAGATTGATTATTGAGAGGAATAGAGTGTGCAAAATTTGGGTCATACAAATACCACAAACATGGTTTTCTAGAACTGTGGTTTCATTATATTATAATAGCATAGCGACATGATATCATTTCCCCATATATATATATATATATATATATATATATATATATATATATATATATATATATATATATATATATTGCCTCCTACGCAACACCTATGGGGAAAATGAAGATTTTTTTGGAGGATTAAAGACTGCTACGGAGCTAGCATGTCTGTGGCGGTACCCCCGTCACGAGCATAGCATGTCCATGGCGGCGGAAACGCCACGGACCACGCATCGCAAGTTGCAGCTCCATTCAATAAACGGCCATCGACATAGCATGTCCATGGGGGGCGAAACACTGTTCAAAATTGCCTATAAGCGTTTTTAATATATATATATATATATATATATAAACCACTTCCTTTAAAAATAAAAGTATGAACACGAGAGAGACATAAGCGAGGCATGTAGTCCAAATAGTACATTTTGTATTACTAATAACATGAGAAAGTGGACTTGAGAATTTCTCATGGTCTACTTTGAAATCCTCCTTTTTTTAATCATCTCATGCATGATAGGCATCCTTTCAATTTCCACTAGTTCAAGAAAATAATTTATGTAGATGTATCCTTTTCACTCTACAGCTATTACTATATTTCTTTTTATAGCTTTTGAATTTGTCTTCCATCTTAAGCCTCACATAGGAATATTTGTTGAGGCGTGTTTCAACATTCGACCAAATGCATATGGGAATTGGGTCCCTCACTTCACTAATAAGAATTAACATGTCACTTCATGTGAATTGTTGTTTTATGTAAACTTATTCTCACTTTAAGATGAATCTTCTCTTGAGTCACCTTCCAAATCATTGTTAGCACTTAGCAGCGTTTGTACTTGCATCAAATAAAACTCACATGATATGACAATTCTGCTAGCTCCCCAAAACAAGGGAACACAGTAATTAGGTCTGAATTGTTCCAGCATTCATGCAAATTGAATTGGACAAGATATTGTGACATTGTGTCTCATTTTTTGTCTAAGATGCCCTTTTGTAGGGATTGTAGTTCTTCAAATTTAGTTATCTCGTGCATTATTTGTGAAATTCATTTATGTTTGGAGTTCAATTTTACCGAACTTGTACGTGAATTAAGGTCTGCTCTTCAAACTAGCAAACTTTTTGGGAGAGGTGCAACTATGCAGTGGAAGACCCTAAACAGCGTCACTATTCTTCAAGCTACTTTAGACTCAATGTTTCTAATGAGCAATCTCAATACGGATTGTGACATACATGACCAGATTGATTTCAAGTTAATTAAACCCTGGTAATGCAAATTCCAGAATAATGTCTTATAACATGTTAATCATATTTCTATCTCGAACTCTAATTTACGTGGGGAACAGAATGTCTTCTGATTTAGGAAATGGGACGAAGGGGTTGTGGTCAAGAATAAAGAGGAGGGTAGGTAATGATGGTGGAGTTAACGTCATGGTTTGCTTGAGAACTTTCAAGCCTGGTCATGGAGTGAGGTACTGCTTGCTTGGATCACCATGATTTGACATTCATTCGAGGAGGTCTTATGATGACCCTAAATTATAATAAATCTATAATATATTGTTAATATATTACTAATTATATATTGTTAATATAAATAATGCGATATTATTGTTAATATACCATAATTTATTGATAAACCATTTCTTAACATTTGATGGTTCATTTTCATTGCGGTGGACCTTAGGTCCACCACTGTCTATTTGATGTTTTTACATGACGCTTTTGTTTTGTAGCACCTTGTGGCAGCTTTACACCCCACTCTATTGTTTATAAGACACCTTGCACTGAGGTGTACCATTTTTACAAAAAAAAAAAAAAGAAGAAGCTCTCTCTCTCGTATTTTAATCTCCTCTCAATCTCTCTCCTATTTTAATCTCCTCAACCTTCTCTTTCTCTCTGCATGCATTTTGAAACCATCCCACTGAAAACCCAAAACCTTTTTCCTCCATGGTGGGAATCTTGGGCTATCGTTGGTGTCAACTGAAAACCCAAAACCTTTTAAATATCGTAAGTTTTATGGGTAAGTGGCTTCATTGTTCCTATAAAATCATTGTTTGAAGAAAATTGATATTTTTATAATAATCCCAGAGATATTTCTACATTTAATTGTAATATTTCCAAAACTGCAAGTTCTATGTATTTCTGTATTTAATTGTAATACTTGCAGCATAAATTCTAGATACTGTAAATGTTATATGCAAGTATATGCAAATGTTATGTACAAGGGTTATGTGCACGTATTATGTAAAAGTGTTATGTGCACGTGTTATGTACAAGGGTTAGGTGCACGTGTTATGTACAAGTGTTATATGCACGTGTTATGAGCAAGTGTTATGTGTAAATACAAATGTTATGTGCAAGTGTTATGTGCAAGTAATTACTATGAATTGCTTCATATGAATTCATATTAATGAATTTAAGAATATTTTGAAAATACGATATTGTTGTTTCCTGATATCTACTACATTGGTATATGGCCCGCAATTGACATAATAAAGTCTTTTGAATTTATATGCATGATAGTATGACATAGTGATGTCCCTTGTGACTATATGTATGATATAGAAATGTTGATATTTCTTGGGATTACATATGAGACATGCTTGTGATAAGATATGTGTGCATGGCAACTTGCCTCTAATAAGGTATGTGTGCATGGTAACATGTTTCTGATAAGATATGTGTGCATATGTGTGTATGGAAACATGCTTCTAATGAGATATGTGTGCACGACAACATGCTTCTGATGAGATATGTGTGTATGGAAACAAGCTTCTGATGAGATATGTGTGCATGGCAACATGCTAAGATATGATATGAGCGCATGGAGATATGCCTTTGTTATGATTTGATGGGATATTCAAATTTCAAAATTTGTTAGTGTTCACACAAGAAGTAAACTCTCAAGGCACAAGTTCCAAGTTAAGTGGGAGGGTTTGCTCACATGATTGACCGTGATATTCTATTACCACATAACGATCCACTAAGCTCTATCCCACAAAGGTTTCACAGTCATTGAGTTGGACACAGCACAATCCATTTATAGAGGTAATTTGGTCATTTTTATCATTTTGATAATTTTTAAATAGTTTAAGTGCACGAAGGCACACACACCCACAAAATTTCAGGTCAATCTAGTTTGTAGAAAAAAATTTAAAATTCAAACACTATCAGACAATCATGCTCATCTGATGGACCTTGGATGGTGATGAGCCATGAATGATATACTGTAACAGACTTTCAAACACTATAAGATAATCATGATCATTTAATGGACTTTGGATGGTGATGAGCCATGAATGATATTTTGTAATTGACCTTGCTTGTCTATCTCCTCAATGGGATGAAGATCCCCTGCAATGGACCTACCACTATCTTAGAGACCTCCTTGTTGTTCCTGCCTAACTAGGATGCATGGTGCTGCAATATGGGTTTATTCATGTTGGATATAAAAAGCAAATATGGAACCACAGTAAATTATTTGTGTAGCCATGTCTGCATTTATATCCTTGAACATGAGAACAATATATGCTACTCCTTTTGAAGCACTTGACTGCCGAACTTCAATTTCCATAAATAACTTGCAAATGTTGGGAAACTTATTCCCCATATGAGTGAGGACTTTAAACTTTCACTTAACTCGTCTCAAGCTTGGTTAAACTTTTCTTTAACTCATCCCAAGCTTGGTTAAAGGAGGCGGGTTACGTTAAGTAGGCAGCCATCATTAAACTTTGCCACATTTATCATGAATCTTGAACCTGTGTTATATGCATAAGACAAGAATGGAAATAATTAGGAATAAATACATACGAGGGAACTTAGGTGTCGCATTAATAGGCGAGAAGATGAGGTAAAGAAGACTTTAGGTGCATTGTGTTTGTGCAATGTAAACCTAATATAGCACTTGTTAGGAGGTGCAATTTGGTTCAAGTGGAAAGCTCTAAAAGGGCAAGGGGAAGGCCTAAAAGGACATGGATAGTAAGTAATAAGAAAAGATATGGTGCCTTCTAGCCTTATTGGGGGTATGACCGTTGATGGAGAAGCATAGAGGAATAGGATTCATGTGGTGGATGATGATCTTCCATACATCATTTATCTTCTTAAAAGCCTCACAAGCTCCCTTACACCCTTCTAGAAACTACTCCTCCAATGCTAAAAAAAACAGAGGTAGGTACCTAGGTGGCTAGGGGTCATGGTCGTCTAGGCTGGAGTCCAAGAACCTACGGAGCCCTAGTTTGAGTTATGGGCTTCAAGCTCTATGGGAAGTTCATAGCGGCAGTTCATGGACATTGAAACCCCTAAAATGTTCCCCAAACACCTTTGAATGTCATTTTTTAGAGCTTTTGCATCTTATGTTGTTATTTAATTGCTACTTGAAATTTATACATGAATTAGATTGAAACTTGAATTTGAAATGCCATAACTTTATGAGGTTTACTGGCCCCAAATCCATAAAAAGTTGCATTTCATTGTTCATTATCAACATTGGACAATAGGTAACTCTAAGGCAAAGTTAACACATTAAAAAGAAAATGGCAAACAAAACTCAAAATAATGAACCATTAAAACATGAGGCATGATGTTCGCATTGGATCAACTCAGTATTACATATTCATCATCACACCTTAATAGAAGATGATGACGATTCCATTGCCATCATCATTAGAGTCATCCCCCTTCTCAACATACTCATCTTTGTCCCTTGCGTCCTCCGAGTTTGCTTCTTGCTCTTCATGCTACTCTCTCACTCTCATCAACCTGTCCCCTTCCTTTGGGATTTAGATCTAGTGGTTTGCACATAGCTCAATGGTGTCCTAGAACCTTATGAACTTGGCTCGATGTCAATCTCTCTCAAGGGCATACCTAATTATCCCCATCATCAACCATCCACTCGCTACTATCATTCACATTATCAACAACAAGAGCCTCCCTATCATTGTGATCCTGATACTGCTCCTTTAGCTTTGGTAATATTGAATGAAGACAATGTTATTCAATTTTGTTCCTCTTCTTTGTATAGACATATTAAATAAATGTTTAATCAACAATTCGAACTTTAAAAAACATAATATAAGTTAGGGACAAACTAGGAGAATTATGGACTAATGGACTATGAATGAACTTTGATACTTTTTTCTTTTATTTTAAGTATCTAAAACATGAGGTTTAGGTTCATATGCAACCTAAAACCCATTTGAACCATTTTTGAGTGAGAGAAACCTCAAAAAAATTGGTATATTGTGATTTTCATAGGATCGAAGGTTTTCTCAAAGTTTTGAGAAATCGATCTAAACATCGACTTTTTAGTTTAGATATAGTTTTGGAGATTTTATAGGTTTATTAAGAGCCTTTTTAGAAGATTTTGAGATTGGAGGACATCTCAAAGGTGGAAGTTTGAAATCGAGCAATCAACGTTAGTTAATTTTGTTTTTTTTGTATTTATTTTAAATTGCATTGTTTATTTTAAGATGTCTTTTTTGAGATCCAATAGAAGTGAAGATTCGGGTTGGAAATATGGCTATAACCTGAATCCTTTAATTATGTTTATGCAAGTTGTAACCATGTATGGACTATGGATATGGATTTATGAACATTGATTTTCTAGTTTTTTAATTTTAAGTATCTAAAATATGAGGTTTAAGTTTGATATCACACCTAAACCCCATTTGAACCATTTTAGAGACAGAAACCTCAAGGAAATTGGTATTTTGGTGATTTCCATTGAATCGAAGGGTTTCTCAAAGTTATGAGAAATCGATCCAAACATCACCTTTTGAGTTTAGATTTAGTTTTAGAGATTTTTTAGGACTATTAGAGGGTTTTTTTAGAAGATTTTGAGATAGGAAAACATCAAAGGTGGGTAGTTTGAAGATCGAGCTACCAAGGTTCGTGAAAATTTTTTGTTTTTTAGATTGCGTGGATTATTTTAAGATATCTTTTTCGAGATCCAATATAAGTGAATATTCGGGTTGGAAATATGGCTATAACCTGAATCCTTAGTTTGTATATGTAAATTGTAACTATGTATGGACTATGGATATGGATTTATGGAGTATGGAGGAGTGTATGTGGAGCTGTGGACAGATATCAAAAAACGATCTATTATACCCCTTAGTAAAATTCAATGAGTGTGGGTATGTTATGGTCCAATGCACCCTCCAAGATAGGATATGATCCTTGAGGTGAGGTGGGTCATTCTCTAACATCACTGTTTATATTTGATCTTAACATCCAACATAGCCAAGTGAGAAGAGAATGCTCTCACTGAGGAAACACAACCACTTCTCCATGACAAAATTTAAATGGATTTGTAAAAATGAAGATTTCTTGTATTTTATTTTTCTGAAAGTTACTTGATGTTATTGTAGTTATCTATAGTATGCTTTCATTCCTTTCTCGTTTTGTAGAATAGATATTTAATTTGTTGAGATTGAAAGAGTGACACGTCCCTAAATATATTGAGTTGTCTTACTTTCAAAATTTTCTTTTAGTTTTCGGATAAGAGTATTCGTAATTTCGTGCTTCTTGTTTCTTTCTTGAGTTTTTCTTGTAGGTATGGTTTCTCTCTCTCTCTCTCTCTCTCTCTCTCTCTCTCAATCCATTAAGAACTTGTCTTGGACACTAGATCATGGTTGAGTTCAATGTTGCATTGGCTGATTGCATCTATGAACTCACTGTCGTTGTGTATCTCATGATTAATGTAGAAATGAGTAGGGTTAAGTTGGTACCTTGCTAAGTTTAGGGGCCTCATAAGCCGTGAGTTCCATTCCTCATCTATAATTTTCAGAGGGCTATACTTTGCTTCATCATTGCCTAATATTTTTTTGATTTCATCCATGGCAATCTCATTGCTTTCTAGATATGACCTATTGTTCCTTTTCACTATGAACCAACTACAGTCCCTTTACTAATAGGCTAAAAATACCTAATGCATACTGATCCAGTCCAAAATCATGAGTCCAAAATAATATTAACCCCTCTTTCTTATGTGCCCTCTTAGCCCACGTGCTTTGGTCAACCCTATACGCTTTGCATATAATTATCAATGAGAGTTGCCTCATGTTGTGCATCACATCACATCCAGGTATGTCTTCTTTTTTAGAGGCTTTGATGGACGTCCTTTAGAGTGCAAGTGAAAGAATTCTCTGTCTGTTCACTTTTTTTGTGTGGTTGACTGGTGTTGCTCACTCTTTAAACTATTTTTAGTTATCAAGCATCAACATTTAGTTTATTCAGTTTGTTTAGAGTGCCATAGACCCAACTGTAAGGAGTTGTATTGTTCTCAAATTTCGATAATTTGTTCTCTAACACTCATATTTAAAGAACATCATGGGTAATGATAGATTGAGATGTATCCGACTTTGTTTTGTGCACATGGGAGTGAGAGTGTACACATATCCATGCTTGTTGTTTTTTAGTAGTAATCCAAGTTGGATCTTGTAGGTATTGTAAGAAATTTTTTTGGTCTGTGATAGTCAGATGGATACATGCCTAAAATTTCAGATGAAAAAAATAAAATAAATTAAGATTCACACTATCCCAATGAGAAATTTGAGATTCTGTACTCATTCACAATTACCCTTAATTCCCCAATTTGATAAAAAAGAAAACATTAAGGTAGTTTTAACTAATATAAGGGCAACCTATTGTCAAATTTTTTGGAGTAATTCTAAAATCACCAATAGGATAGTGCATTCTAGTATATACGTATGTATAAAGGAAGGTGGTTCAGAAGTGCTTTATCCATGTTGGCAACAAGACATAACATGGAAGGTGGAGTTTTCCCATTGCATTATCTGGGCTAAATTAGAGGTCTCAGTATGTATGGAATTTCGGTGAAATTGTAAATAACATTCTTTACTTCAATTATAAAAAAAAAATTGAAATTTTGTCTGCAATACAGGAATTTAGTTCCTAGCTGATGGTGTTGGCCATTATATCCTTTTGACTCATAAAGGTCAGAACTTATATTTGGTTAAATTTTGATCCACAATAGCCAATTAGAAGAATAGCTTCTTCTGGACTATTGGTTTCAATGCTTTTACTAAGAAGTGATGCATTGCCTCGTGAGCAAACAATTGTGAAAGAGGCACCGGCAAGCCAATGAAAACAGTGAACAAACCACTACCAAGTCTTTAAGAAAATAAGAAATGTTACCTGCAACTAACTGTATGAGTTCATATAGGAAAATGTGGAATGTAAAGAATGGAAATTTGATTTTTTTTTCTGTGGTTTCTAAGGAAATAAATGTAAATCCCTCGAGAGCCTCGAGTTTAGCAACTGCTTTAGGGAATAATGTACTTATGTATTGATTTAAACATATGACCATTCTTTAGATATATTTGGTTGTAAAGGTACTGACATATTTTCTTGTTTCAAGTAAAACCTTGACATTTTGGGTGTTTACTAATTGAGCAATGGTTTTCCCATCCCTTTTGAAAGAGTGATGTATGTGACTTCTAAACTGAAAGTCACAAGGATTGATGTTATGATCCTCATGGGTAATTGCTAAGACTTAAAACCTTTTTATTGCAGTAATCACATTGACAAAGTTGGTGAAACATTTTGTGGGATTGGCATCTGGCAGGGCTCTAGAAGTTGCACGAGAGTGCTTCAATTCTCATTCTAGAAGCAAATATTCATTTGAAAGAAGTCCAGGATGAAGGCGAGGAAGATGAGGATGATGGAATGGAAGATGTTGATGAAAGTGAATGTGATGATGAGAATGAGGATGTAAGTTCCCCCCCAGCCCGGGCGGCCGCCGCATCAGAGTGATTACATTGACAATGTGGAAATATTTTGAAGACTGGAAGTGTCTGCCTGTGTGGTGAATGGGCCAATGAATTATTGTTGATTTGGTTATTTTAGGATTCTGAAGAGGATGATCATGAAGAAACAGAGGAAGAATTTCTGGAGAGATACGCACTGGTAGCTCGCAAGTTTGAGAGTTAAACGATCGAAGAAGATGAGGGTGATGTAGATGATGAGACCCATAAAATTGAACTAGGTAAACCTTGTCCTCTTTCCTTTTGTTGCAAATTGAAGAATGACTCTCGTCCTAATTATTCTTTCATGCAATCTTGCTTATTTGCCTAGTTTGATTCCTGAGGCTCTGTAACAATTGAATATGATTTGGGAGGATTGGATTAGCAAAGAGATGTCTTCTCCTTGATAAAAGATCATCAGCATCTCCTTGCATTTGGACAGCCGATATGTTTTGAAAATATTTCAAGTTTCGCAGACTGCTTCCCTAAATGTGTTCAATTCTTTACAGCCTCCTGTTGAGAAGTTGCATGTGTTTTATTTGAGTGATTTTGTAGTCTTTGCAGGCCTGTGGATTTGTCATTTGGGTTATATTTGATTTATTTTGTGGTCTTTGCTAGGCTCCAGGTGTCTTTGGGGTAATTGATTTATTTGTTGTGCTTCTTGCTTGCGCTATTATTTGTGAATAGATCTACAGTTCCAACACTTACTGTTTTTTTGTCGATTTATCATTTTGGAAATTGAGGTGGTCTTTAGATTTGTTTTTTAATCCTTCTATTGATCTTGTAATTGAACATTGGGTTTTGGAGAGGTTGTTTAAAATTGTTTTCGTATTCTCTTAGTAGAATTCCAACATTTCCATGACAACTTTCATGCCAAATTACATATGAAGGAATAATAAGAAAAACATGGCTACCCACACACCATAACAAGTGTCAGCTTCAGATCTGTTCCTAAATTGTTGGACAGTCTACATTTGTTTTTTATAAAAAGTATAACACTTCTGTTTTTTTGTTGATTTATCATTTTGGAATTTGAGGTGGTCTTTAGATTTTTTTTTTAATCCTTCTATCGATTTGGTAATTTACATTGGGTTTTGGAGAGGGTGTTTAAAATTGTTTTTGTAGGCTCTTAGTATAATTCCAACATTTCTATGGATAGCTTCCATTCCAAATTACATCTGAAAGAATAATAAGAAAAACATGGCTACCCACATGCCGTAACAAGTGTCGGCTTCAGATATGTTCCTAATGAAAAGTGTGGCTATGTAGAACTCAAGGTATTAAATTCAAAAATTTCTTTTTGCTTTTATTCCAAATACCTATATTCCATTTACATGTGCCACAATATGTTGCTGAAAAATTAAAGCAATGTCATAAATACAACCTAAGATTTTTATTTTACTGCCAAGAGAAATAGAAATCATCCAGGAACTTTAAACTAGTTTTTGTAACAATTTTTAACACAATATAACTTCCTGAAAAATTACAGAAAAAATTAAAAATAAAACTGAATGAAAATAAAAAATAATGGAAAGACTTAATAGAAGATGTCTAGAGTTACCCAACCAGGACTCGATACACCCCACACCCGATTCCCTGGCCAATGGTACACTTTTACTCCTTAAGGTGTTAGTGAAAATTCTTAAATAGGGAAGCTTTGTAAGCTATCCTTCTTTCTCTAGGGTTTAAGAGAGCTAAAAAATAAACCAAGGTTTATACAAACCCTATGGGAGCAAAATAAGGCTGATCTTGAGAGTTGATATCTCTCCATGTGGGCTTCTCTTTCTTCCTTAAAAAAGCATGGCAAACTCTCTCCTAGGTTTCACCTAAAATAAATCACCTCTATTTTTTCTTTCAAAACAAAGATATAGAGGAGAGAGAGAGGTGGCATGCCTCTCCTTTTTTGGTTAAAAAGAAAGAGATGTAAGAGAGAGAAGAGACCCCAAACTTGTTCGTGAGATTAGTGTGTGGGAGAGAGAAACATTAGATATTTTTGGGAAGAAATAAGATCTTGTGATCTACCAAAGGTTCAAACTCCTTTAAATAGGAGGAAATTTAAAAGAAATCTATCTTCTAGTTTGAATAGGATTTTAGTTTGAATAGGATTCTTACCTTATCTAATTTCCAACAAAACCTTTTAGGATAATTTAGAATATGTGGGGTGAGAGATTAATCAGAGCCATCCATCTCAAAAATCTTTGGGTGGATATACTTGAATCATTATCCCCTTTGACCCAATCTACCCCTATTTAAAATAGAAATCCAATCAAATTTAAACAGATTTTCTCGAATATCAAGAAATTATATTTCAATAGATTTGAGATTTAGTAAAATTTAAATTTAAAACCAATCAAATTGAGTGGGATATGCCTATTCCACACAAAGTGGCGTAGTGGGCATTGTGCTACCTTTTTTCCCTAGAAAAAAGTGGCGTGCCCACTTTTCCCTTAAAAGGTGGCGTGGAGCTTTTTCCTAAAAATTTGAATTTTGAAATATGGGGCATCTCCCTATTTTCCTAAAAAGGTGGCATGGAGCCATATAAAGATTTATAATGAATATTTTAGGCGTGGCCCGCACCAAAAAAAATAAGGTGTGCCCTATATGCAAAAAGGAAAATTTAGTGTGTGGTACTTGGGGTGGCATGTGGTCCCACATGTGTTTTAAAGTTCTGAAAATTTTAGAAATACCCTTTTATGAAAATTTGCAGCAGGAATAATATTTTAAAATTCTAGAAAAAATATTTAAAAATTAAAAAAAGATTTATAAACCAAAATAAAATATACTAGGAGTGGACTGGTACCAATGGGTCAAAATAAGCGACACTAAGGGCACTTTACTCGCCCCAGAAACCATGACCAACAACTGTTCTTTCATCCAACCCAACAAAGTCCCATGACACACAGTCTCTTTGCAGGGCTCATGATTGGCTTATCAAAGTTGGATAATAAAACAGTGAGACCATGATCCTAAAATGTGGATTCCAGTTCCCCCTTTAAGAGCAAGTCTAGCACTTGTCACTACAGTGCAAAAGGGAGCTCTCTCAATGCACATATACATGTGTCTCTATAAAAGGGCTGCTTCTCATGCGGCTGTCATGTGTACATGCCGTACGGAAGTTTGTTGAGGATTTGACCCTTGCCCTCACATGCCTACAACTTCACACAGGAGACCACACAGTTCTCCTGGCCTCCAAACATGATCTTTGGGCATCTCTCCAATCTCAACAAGGATCAAACCCTTCTCGGGGTTGCCACATGCTCAGGGCCAAGGGTTTTGGATATGACCAGGGCCATAAACCGCCCAACCCTTGGTCAGTCAACACACATACTCCCATTGAAGTGCATATCCACTATACATCATTTTACAAGCTCTCTCGACCTTTCAAGGCCGCAAAACCCAACACCTAAACGGCTACATTTGTTTTTTTTTTTAAAGTATTCCAAATATATATAAATATAAAAACAATACTTTGAAAAGCATGAGATTTGAAATAATGGGAGCAAAAATGTGAAAAGAAAAGATTGAAGCCTGAGATATTTGATATAAGATACAAGATAAAAACTGTGGAAAGATGAAACTAGGACTTAGGATATCGCATTGCTACCCAAAAATAACTAACCACTTTGCTCAGCCAAATCTGTGTGTGTGTGTGTGTGTGTGTGTGTGTGTGTGAGAGAGAGAGAGAGAGAGAGGACACCCTTGCATGGGAAGCTAAAAGCTGGATATAGTTCAAATAAAAAATACCTTCTATGGATCTATTTTGCACTTTCATCATCCAAATGAAATTCAATTGTTAACTAACTATACATGTAACAGAAATTAAGTAAACATTTAAGGAAGATCCGAATGTGTGGACTATTTAGTAGGCTTTGCAACAAGTAAGTGATTCTAAAGCAATATGTTATAAGGGGCATATTTTTAGTCCACATAAGCCTCCGAATATCCATGATATCTTTACATAAGAACCCTAACTTTGCTCTCTCTATAGGTTTCATATTTGTCACAATCTTTCAACTCCTCGCTGTCCCCCATCATCACTACCAAAATAACCAAAGAACATGAGAAAATATATATAAAATATTATCAAGAATAATGTAAACACCAACATTCTAAATAAATGATGGGCTACAAGACTTGGATGAGCGTTCAAGGTTCTGAGCTCTTGTAGACACTAAGAATGTGACAAACATGTCTAGCACTATAGAAACTAAGATACTTTGATCACTTAAAATCCCACCTCTTAACCCCTCCAATATATATATGAATGTGTTGTGTCTAGAAGGCTAGGTTGGCATTTCTGACATGTATATTGGTGTCTGGCACTGACACTCATACCCATAGCCTTGTAACATAGATGATGGAGCTTTCTGATTTATTAGGAAGAGCATTTTGATTTTTTTCAAGAAACATACATATTTGTTGAGGGGAAGTAATATATTTGGAAGAAAGCATAGACCTATTGGGCATCTTACAAATTGTTTTGTGAAGATCTCGTTGTGTAAAATAAAAACTATAGCCACTTCATGAAAAAGAGAGAAGCAACACTCTTGTAGTGATGTTCTTCATAATCCATAGTTAGCATGTGAGCCAAGTGCCATTATTTGAATTATGCAAAACAAGATAGAAAATCTAGGAGTGTAGCAGTGCTAGTATTAGGTATCCTGCTCTAACAGAAAATTGTGAGTGTTGTATTTCAAAAACCATGCAACAACTAGTTTTCAAATCTATGTCAAAATGGCTCGTCGTCATCCTCCTCCTCCTCCCCCCCCTCCTCCCTGTTGGGAACAGATCAACGGCCTCTACCCCAAAACCTTCCCCCTGCTTTCTAGACCCCATCCTCCCTCCTCCATTGGCCCTAGCCCCCCTTTTAAAGGTCCTGAGCCACCTGGGGAATCTCTCGAGGCCACCTTCTCCCAGGTGGTCGCCTCAGCTTCTCCTACCCCAGCTCTTATTAGCTCTTCCTTAACTATCGATAGGGGTTCCCCACCCTCCTGTCATTCACCGTTTCTTGCTTACGTCATCTCGACCCCCTCTGAAACCTCTGTCCAGCTCAAGATTAAGCTCGACTTGTGCTTGGTGGCCACATTTCTCCCTAGACGCAATGATGTGAGAGGCATTGAACGGTGGGCTAAACGTATTTGGGGTGAACCCTCTCTCACCTGCCGACGCATTTCTGGTGGATCCTTTCTCTTCTCCTTCCCATCCCCTGTGTTTGCCAAGAGTGCTCTTAAAGTTTCTTCTATTACCACCTTCCATGGTGCCTCTTGCATGCTTCGGTCGTGGTGCCCCCTTCAAGGGTCCTACAGGAAACAACGGGTTTGGTACCCTTGACAACGTTTCTCTCCATGCTTTGTCTCCAGTGACTTTCAGAAAAGTGGCGGAAATGTGCGGCGACCTTGTTTCCATTCACTAGAAATCTATTGAGACCCTTCCTCTCGGACCCATTCGTCTGTTTCTAGAAGTGTTAGATACTAGCCTCATCCCTTCAAGCGTCTGGATTGAAGTCAACTCCCTCTTCTTTCGTGTCTCTCTCTCTTGGACGGGAGCTTCACCTCCGTCCTCTTCCTTCTTCAATCCATCATCCCCTCCACAACCTTTGGATCCCCACGCTTGGACTACTGTGCTACACAAGAACCACCACTCCAGGAGACGCCACCGGCAGGCTGCAGCTCCTCATTTGAGCCTTTCGGTGCGGCGACGGAATACGACACCCAAACCTCCAGGTTCGGCATCCTGGCAGCCAATTCGGCAGCCTCGGGACACGTAACTATGCTCTCACAGGATATTTAGTTGTTTCAAACTCATCCTAAGAAAGCAGGGCACCTAGTCATTTTCTAAAACTACAAGTGGGAACCAAGAGTTTTTTGATAATATAAAGCAGCAAATTGGAAATTTGAACTCATTTCACAAATAAAGGGTAATAAATTGCCATGTATTTAAGCTCTGATCAATTGCTTCTGAGAAATCAAATTGGTGGTCAGCATCTATTGCCCAGCTAGTGAACCATGTAATTGCATGGAAACCTTCTTTGGATATCCCCATATTGTATAGATATCCTACATTTGTATCAGAACAATGAAGAAAGTAACACTTGGAAGAGGCTTCTTCCAAAAACTGGTCATGATTCTCATTTGATCGTCACTAATTTTCACTGAAAGCAAATGGATACAACTAACAGCTGGACGAAGATTGACCCCCAAAACACATATCCTTTTTCTTATATATTTCAGCCAATTACCCAAAGGAACAGGGTTCCGAAATGAACTGTCTTCACAAAATAATGTAAGAAATAAATGAATCTATAAAAAAAAGTTCAAAAAAAAGAAGGAAAAACCAGTCATGAAATGAAGCAACTCATTCTACAGGGAACTTAAAATTCTGGATCATTTCACATGAACTATGAACTATGCGCATTTCACATTAACTGTGAACTGTGCACAATAAATTATGTATATTTTAATGGAAAAGTTTATATAGAGACGAGGCTTTAAACAATCAAATTAAAGCCTACCTCAAAAATTGCATTAGAAGAGGTTGTTGTGATACCCAAATATCCTCAAATTGATCATCTCGGCATCAAGTGCATGGACATAAGAAAAAAATGAATTTCAAGTTTTGGAAATTGTGCATCTTGTAACGCATTTTTGGACCGTCAATTTTCAAGTTTTCATCGATCTACTCGATCTACACTATTTTTTAAGCTTTAAATTTTATAATTAAAGATGAAAATATATTTTAAGGCTATCACAAGGATTTTCAGTATTGAAACCACATTTCTCGACATTATTCAAAGGTACGATTTACTTTGATTGTTTAGAGCCTCAGCTCTATATAAACGGCACCCTAATTTAATAGTTCTGTAAATGAGCATTCAGATATTTCCATGTTACCCATCCATGCATGTGCTTGTGTGAGCAATGATCCTATGATTTCATAGAATGCTAATTCTCTATGTGTGTATCTGTCACAGGATATATACAACAGATACAAGAACCAGATTGTAAAGGATCAAAGGTATTTGAATACTAAGGAATAGAGGATTACTTATGTAAGATTTCCATTGGCAAAGATGATGACAACATGTTGCAAAGGCATCACCTCTGAGGCTGCAATTGTCTCATGGTCTGTTATGTTGCTGAGTGAGGCAGCACCTTAAGGTAAAGTCTGCAAGCACAATTTAAATATAAAATAAAGAATGCAGTGAATTACCGAAGCCAGTAATGCTGACAAAGTTATCGTCACATGCATTCCCTAGTTAATTATTGGGTGACAAACTGAATGTGCCAACCTGTGGGGCAGGACCACATAAATGTTTCCCAATTGCCAAGTAAGAAACCCCCCCCAAAGGTCTACACAGCATTCAAGTCCAAATCATCAACTGCAATAGTTAAGTTAGACATTAGATGCGTCAGGGGGATGTAAACCGGCAGTATTCAATGAATACATCTATACATGTAATGCTAAATATTGTTTGCTTATTATGTTAAATGTGTTAAAAAACCAAATAAGCTCCCATTGAAAATAGCCTTCATTAGTTTAACAGTGATTATGTATGGAACTCAGGGCCCCTGCAAGGTCCCCTGAGCACTGGGCCCTCTAGCACTACTACAACACAATTGTTTAATGAACTTTCAACATGTAGGAGCAACGGATTGCCATGATGGTGAAGCCTTTCAACGGATTGCCATGAAAGGTAAGGGACCATAGCTAATGGATTATGGATGATTGCAGTGCTTCATGAACCCTCATCTTAAAAGGGAGCATGCCTCAGTAGTTGGAGCTCAAGAAATTATTTCACCTTTGTATATGATATTACATCATTTCACAAAGACAATCAGGTATCTTGTCTTTTGATGAGTTCTTTTGTGCTTTGATTGGATACAAGTTGTATCATAAGGTACTTCCTAAACTTTTCAAGATGAATATTATAGTTTATGCTGTTCCGAGATTAGTTGAATCTGGAGGCTGAGAGAATCTATTTTATTCTTACTAAATGTATTTACTTTGCTTTAAGCTTTCTATCATGAGTAATTTGCTCTTTCATCAATGTGAATGGATCTAAACTATTATGAGTTTAAATAGTGTATTATGTACAGTCATGGTAATATTATGGATGGGAGGGTTTCTTAAATGCTGCATGTATATGTTCATATGCAAAATATTTTCATTATTATACGATATAAGTTATTAAAAATGGGGTACCATATCCAAAGAAGTTGCTATGATCATAACCTGCATGGTTTGTTTTTCCATTGCTTCCCTTTGGAATCCTACTTGACATTCCTCCAATTAGCGTCTATAAAATCATGACATCATGCAATTTCTCATCATAATTAACTCAGGATATTGATGTAGGTGAAGCCACATATGGCCATCTGCTTTGGTTCCTATTTGAATTTCATGGTGTGGAGACCTCCTTGGTCTCTTGGACTCCTTAAATTCTTAAATTTGTGTGGACCAACATCAGAAGATTAGTGCATTGTATGGATGAAGACTTAGAAGAGTTGTTTGCAGATTTTTTATGCTTTTGTCACAACACCGTAACTATGCTGACGAGTAAATTAAATGAATCAATCTCATATCATTTTATTTTGCTAACACCTTTGATGCAAGTAATTGATTTCTAATTGTTTATTGTTTCAATCTCAGGTTGATGCCAAGAATTGTTGAATCTGTTTTGAAACTGGTCAACCAAAATCATGTTATTAGCTTAAGTTCGTTAGAATTGACCGCCGTACTTTTTCTCTTAGTTCCCTTCTAGTTATGTAAAGTCCCAATAGATATATCTGATAAACCTTGTAAACTTAATGAATAGAGGTTTTTGTCTTAGATTTTTGTTCCTTTTAACTTATTAGATTCCAAGTGAGATGTAGTTTTCGATGGTCTTCTATTCATCATTTGTCCTCTGAATATTGTCCCATTGTGGTTAAGTGTAGCTCTCTTATTATATGGTATGGTTGCTTGCCTAATGTTTATTCCATTCTTGATACTATTTGTTAATGTAGGAGCTAGATCACCTGGCAGAGAACGTTATGGCGATGTTCTTTGATGTTGTTTCACATATTCTTGAAACAGGCCCCGTAAGATTTTTCTTGTTTGTTCAATTTTCTTTAGAAACTCTACTAATGACTAAGTGCAAAAGATATGAGTAAGAGAATCTCAAATAGTTCTAATGACATTAGATGATCTCCCATGTTGCCTTATTATTTACCTCACCAAATCATGGGGTAGACTCTTGGTTGGAGCATTCTGAAAAAGCTTGACTGATATATTTATTTAAGGAATAATAGCTTTTTCATACTACGGATAATTATGATGCATGTTGATTTATTGCATTTCGGTTTTTATGGCTAGAGGATTCATCAGAAGATTCAGAACTTTTTACTACTAGATCTTTCTACTAGGTTTCTGTTCACCTTAAATTTGGTCGAATTTGGTTAGCTGCTCATATTTCTGCCTCTTCTTAGTAATTTTTTATTTCTTGTGTGTTTGTTTGGTGCAGGAGGAGGAGGAGGTGGAGGGATGTGTGTTTGTGTGGGTGTGTGTGTGTGTGTGAGAGAGAGAGAGAGAGAGCGAGAGATGATATGAATTGCATCTCAAGACATGGATATTTTAGTTGACTTAGGATTTTGACTCGTGCCCATAATCTGATGGAAAACTGCCAATAGAACTTTTGTGACCCCTTTATACAAAAAGTAAATGGTCTCTTTGTATATAATTCCGACAATATTTGTTCCTTGCGTGATCAATAAAGTCTGCTAATATCAATTGACAATTTGACTTGGGCATATATGTCTCCTATTTTGTCTAAATATGCGTAGGAATTTTCAATTTTTGAATACTTGTTACTCTCATGGTTTAACAAATGAACAGTTTATATGATTATATTACCTAATTTTGAATTTTTTTTTCCATGTACCCCCAGCAAAATAACTAATCTTAAATTTTTTGTATCAGGAACATGCATGTTTTAGTATTTTACCCCCATCATCATGCATGGAGGACATATCCCTTTTACTGAAGTCCATCCTGAAGTATACTACAGAGGTGAATACAGTTGAGTGATCTGGGCTGACCTGATTGCTGATTGGCATGCATGGGAAGAAGTGGAGGACATGCCCATCTTTGATGCCATAAAAGAAGCTGTTAATTTGCATCGAAGATACGAAATAAAAGGAGTATCCAGCCCCACCTACTCCTACTATTTCCTAGTGTTCAATAATCGAAGGCATTGATACATTTATCAGCAAGGCCATGGAAGGACACCCTGCTGCAACATGGAGAGCTAGTTCTTGCTCACATGTGTTGCTCGATTTACTGAGGTTCTCATTTGAAACTAAAGGAATTAAGCAAGCATCAGCAATTGCTTTTTGTAAAGCTACATTTTCTCGTTCTCTTGACATTCAAAGCAAGCCAGTGGCTTTATGGAAGCCTCTTTTGCTGCTTATTGCATCTTGTATATATGTTGCCCTGATTATATAAATAAGTTTTTGGAGAAGGATGAGGGTAAAGGTTTCACTATGTGGGTGCATGGATTGGCGTGTATATCTGCTTGTTCATTCCAGCCTGGTCATTTTTCTAGTTCTGAGATATGAATTTGGCTGCTTTGCATTAGTATCAAATGAGATATGAAGATTCATGTGTGTAGCTTTATACACACACGCAGAAACCTATAATCCAAAAAAATTTACAACCTTTTGCCCTTATATTAATTAAAATATGTATTTTCCTTTCTATAAAACCAATGGAGGACACTTAATATAATCACCATTTGATATTCTTTATTTTTTTTATATAACATTTTCCATTTGATATTCTATCTGATTGTCCACTAGAACAAGAAAAGAGAGAAAATCTGTAGTTTTTGTAGAAAAGAAAGAAGCTTGAGCGCCATTTCATATATAGGAAACAACCAACAAAATCGGTGCCTGCCATCAGTAAACTAACTTCATGGGTGAAAAAACCTATGCCATGAAAACAAAGAAGATTGGTTTCATAGCCAACAGAGCGTTTTACAGGATTGGTCTCATAGCGTTTTACAAGATGAGAGAGACTTTAAGAACGAAGGACTTGAAAGAAGCCATACTCTGCCATTATTTCAAGAAATCTATTACCTCTTATGTCTCTCTAGAAAAAAGCATACTGAAATACTCTGCACCTCTGTCTCTCTCTACAGGTAACGAAGGTAGGAACCCACATTGTCAAGTGTAGCCGACAAGACATGCTCAAGGTTCAGACCCACTCGAATCCACCAAGATTTGAGCATTTCTTGAATCACATTTGCATATCCGTACATAGGGCTCCAAAAATCACCCAAATTCCTAACCAGCGTTTTAAAACCCAGATAAGTGGGACAAATTCCTAACCAGTGTCCACCTATGGATATGTAGGATCGTTAGATAGAATGCTCCATATCGGGTCTAGACCGGTCCGAATCATGATCCAATGAATATTAAAAAATCAAAAGAAAATATCTCTAGACCATAATTTGGTGTATGATTTCTCAACAGACCCACAAGTGTTAAATATATCTAGCAGCATCAATTTTATCCAAAGTTTTTCTACTGAACCCCAAAACCCATTGGACCAATTTTGTTTTATGTTTGTCCCAACCAACTTTCCAAATAGCACAGGTTCTCTTCCTCACTCTTGTTTTCCTCTTTTCCCTCTCCGTCACTCTCGTTTTCCTCATTTCCCTCTCTCTATAATACTCCCTTTCTTCCTCCAACCTCTGTTTCTCTCTCACACCCTCTCCCCCAAACCCGTCTCGCTCATGTTCTCTCTTCATTGAAAATTGATTGGGACGGACACATAAAACAAAATAGGGTTCATTGGGTTTTGGGAGTTTAGTAGAAAGACTTTTCAAAAAATTAATGCAGCTAGATATATTTTACATTTGTGGGTCTATTAAACTATCGTACAACCGATTAGGATCTATGGAGATAATTTCTCAAAATTAAAATAGGAGATGGGGATTTAAAAAGAGCCCAAAAAAATATTAGATAAGCTTTAAAAAAAGAAAAAAAATATTTACAAGAGGGGTAAAGGCGAAGGGACAGGACCCATATCGTTCCTGAACCAATTTGGTTCCAACTGATCCCCACCAAGATCGGTGATTCAGACTGAATCGATGGGATTTAAAACATTGTTCATGAGATTTGCCAGTCTTGCTACCCAACATCTTATGGGATTTGGCAAGAAAAAAAATATCCTTAGCCAAAAGAAGGCTGCAAGCAATCCTTCCAAAGTATATCAAGGACGATAACAGCATGGAAATAAGATGTTTATCCCACCGAAGAATAAAAATTAAAGAACCATTTAGAGAATATGAGAAGCTGAACAGCCAAGCCACTTGAGTGACAGAGAATCCACATACCTATGTAAATAGAAGAGAGGAAGTATACGATATGTGCAATGTCATTCTTATTTTTTTAGTTCTTTTTTCACTTATTAATACAGTGCGTAGATAGATACAGAGAAATATGCTATAATCTGTATGAAGGCAGTGACTTGTGAGCAAGACCTTATATGGCGCATATAAAAAATTCTTCGAAGGTCAGAAGTTAGTTGAAATGATAATTAAGAGAACAACAAAGAAGAAAAAACATACCCATTGTGAAATGGTACTTTGCATCCACACCACCAAAGGATTGTCTACAAGGAGACCATTCATCTTTTGTATATAAAGGCCACAATTATTCCCCTCGTCGAATTGGATGGCTAGGGATAAATCACAAAATCCGATAATTTTTTTTTTTAAACTTTGTGTCTATTCAATGACATTCTTAACACTGCCCATATTGAAATTTAAGAGACAAAAATAATTATTGAAATTTAAGAGAAAAATAATTGTGACCTCAATGTACATAAGATAAATAGTTGCTTTGTAGAGAATCCCCAATGTAAAACACGAATTGGCCAATGGCCTTCCAAGTAGCAATAATTGAAAAGCAAGAAATTCCAACTTTAAGATTCACCAAGGACTCTCCCATTAATTTCTCGCTGTCATAGTTTCAAACCAACAAATGCGTGAAAAACCAACATTCAAGGATTGAAAGAAGCATGAATCACGAGAAGCATACTGCTAAGGGACAACCCATGCGACGAGACCATTTAGCTTCTTCGTGTGCATGATTAACGCCATGATCATCCTAAGGTATCAAATGTGAAATCTAACAATCATTCCTAGCCAGATGGAAGCTCTTCAGGAGCAGCGATGATAGAACTCCCATCATCGGCTGTCAGACCTGTCAGCTGCAGGTGCTTCCAACCCTATTTACCCAGAGGTAAACAATTTCATTGAAAAACCCAGTCCCCGTGCTTTTACATCATTCAGCACATATAGTCAACCCAAGAAGAACAAACATGGACACGAGATATGGAAATTGAACTCCATCACCGCATTTCAGAACGGTGTAAAACTCATCCACTCCCATACAAACACAAATGGAAAACTTCAAAGGCTGTTTTTTAGAAGACAGCCTCTATTTTGCAACCTAGGGAAAATGTGAAAATAGCACAATGACACGCTCTTTTTAGAATTTCATTTTTCACAGAAGTTCCACATAGAAAACATTACACAGGTCCAGTTTTGGTGCAGCCATGCTGCATTGTCACATGAGAGACCAGTAATTCCTTTTGGTCATCTAGGCAATTCATCCGTATTTACTCAGTTCACGATTATTCAAATGCAAGAAGTTCAAGATAATGTTGATAGGAGACTATCAAACTACCCAAATCCTTCAGGACCAAACTACTACACAGCAAATCAAGCACAGAAGGGGCACATATTTTCCAGCACTAAATTAAGAAAAACTTTGGCTGTTGATCTGCTATTCAACAGGGGTGTCAATCCACAGATCCTGACTAGACAGGAACCTCAAGGCTAAGAGATCTAGCTCAAAAAATGTTGAGGAAATAGACTCACCACCTTATATGAGAGGTGCATGTCCAAGCAATTTGATGCACAGCATTCAGGTAAGGGCTTTACTGACTAAACACGTGAAACAGCATCCACCATTGCCAAGCAGAGCAACCCACAAGGTAGGTAGGTACAAAGACCCCCAAACAAGCTGAACACAAGCAAATGGCGAGGTATACAAGAGATCTCCAACTAGCTGAACGCAAGCATACAGGCCCTCCAGCTATGATGCATCATGTTTTGTTGTACATCAAAACCAAACTAAGTACATACTTGGAGGGAAAATAGAGCTGGCCGAGCTCCATCAGGGGCAAAACTATGCAATTCTCTAAATTAAAATGTGCGCTCCACGAATAACAAGGAAGAAATAAGTTGATGTGGCATCCAATCCAAGATTGGTCACACTTACAATTAATCCAGTTTTATTGAAGATTAAAGAAAAGTAAAATCATAGAGACTGATCCAATTAATTCTCAAAATTGGCTTTATATCTAAATAATGTCATATTGGCTCCATTAACTCATTTTTTTAAAACCAAAAAAAACTCTATACTCCACCATCACTCAATGAAACACTAAATCCAGACTGGACTTCTGAGTATGCTGCTCCCTAAAGAATCAATCTCCTGTTTTGGGTAATTCAGTGGGGAAGACAAACCCCTACACTTTTTTTTTATTTTTTTCAAATAGTGTAGGAGTTAGTTTTTTGAAAGAGTAAGTGGGTGGTGTCATTTTTTTTTAACCTTTTTTTAAATAGTTTAGGAGTTAGTTTTTTGAAGGAGTTAGTGGGTGGTGTCAGGGGGAATGAAAACTACAACGTGGTGACTGGGGTATGGGGTGCTACCCCTATGACCCCAGCCCCTTTCCCGTAAAAAGTAACAATCTCATTACAGCATAACAAACATTCTTATTACTGTACAAGAATGGTACAACTAGCTAATCTCATAGGGAACAAAGAATTCACTGCACTTAGACCCAACTCCTTAATTTCTATTTTGCCTCTTGCCCAAGGGCCACCGAAGTGCATTCCAAATTGAGATCTCCAAGGAGACTGCTACCCAAAGGGTTTTTATCTACACTAGCACATACAAAATCACCACGAGGCTTACTAGTGCACCAAACCATATTATGAGAACTTCATACAATCACAAAGCCAAAGCAAGACAAAAGACAAGAAAAAACAGAGACCACACAACTGTACTTCGCATCAAATGCTACCAGAGAGATTGTATATTTTCCCAAAAATTCCCAAAGGACAAGCACTAGGGAGTGCTGGCCTTACATCAACACTTCCTTTACTTCCTCTAAAGCATCATTGCTTACACTCAGCTCCAGCTGGGGCTGCATTGCTGAATAAACAGCCATCCAACTTAAGGTTTAGAACCCCCTAGAGTGAATGATACATAAACATGCACGACGAATGTGACCTACAATGCATAAGCCAAGGTAGTCATGGGTATCTAAACTATCCCCAAATGAAGAAGCACAGAGAGAGTGTTACATTCAGTTGCAAGATGGATGCAACCAAATGACATGGTCCAATGGAGAGAGAAGGAAATGAGTGGGGGGGTTTGAGGACTGAAAAGAGTCCCCAATCGAGGGGAGAACCCCACCGAAGTAAATTCCTTACAAGCAAGGAAGGTTTTACCTCACATTTGGCTTCCTCCAGATTTAATATAATTTCAAAAAAACTCAGATTAACCTGGGTTAATCAATTCTATCAACCACTCATCTTGACTAATCTGCTAGCTTTCTCTAATTGCTGGCACCAGAAAAACAAGAGGGCACGTTAAACCATAAATTAGTTTTGTCCAGTCTATATATCAATGCATCCGCTCCACAATTTATTCAGGGGTAAAGTTTATATAGAGCCGAGGCTCTAAACAATCAAATTTGAGCCTCCCTCAAAAATTTCACTAGAAGAGGTTGTTTTGATGCCCAAATATCTTCAAATCGATTATCTCGACATCAAGATGTATGGACATGAAAAAAAAATGGATTTCAAGTTTTGAAAATAGTGCATTTTGTAACTCGTTTTTGGACCGTCAATTTTCAAGATTTTCAAGTTTTCATAGATCTGTCGATCTATACTATTTTTGAAGCTTTAAACTTTATAAATGAATATGAAAATATATTGTAAGGCTATTACAAAGATTTTCAATATTAAAACCACATTTCTCGACACTATTTGAAGGTAGGCTCTAATTTGATTGTTTAGAGCCTAGGCTCTATACAAACGCACCCCTTATTCAAAAAACACCACTTCCATCATATAAGCCAGTGGTTTATTGGCAAGAATGTGGTTTATTGGCAAGAATGGAGGCTGCCACGTGTTGAACAATACTTATTTATGAATTCTAGACATAAAAACGTAGCAATGAGACCAATGTTGCTTTATGGAACAAAATGTTGGGTGATCAAGAAACAACATACCACACGATGAGTAGCTGAGATGAGATGTTAAAATGGATGAGTGGCAAGACAAGAAGAGATAGAATTCAAAATGAATAGATTCAAGATAACTTAGGTGTGGCTCCAATAGGCGATAAGATGAGAGAAAGTAGACTTAAGTGGACTGACCATGTGCAACGCAGACCTAGTACAGCACATATTAGGAGGTGCGAATTAGTTCAAGTGGAAGGCTAAAAAAATGTCCAAAAAGACATGGTTGAAATTAGTGAAAAAAAATATGGGGACCTATGGCCTCACTGAGTCTATGACACTTGATAGAGCATAATGGAGGACCATGATTCGTGTAGCCAACTCCAAATTGTTGAGAAAAGGCACTGATGATGATGAGACATAATCAGTTCAATCCCATATCTCACTAAGATTAGCATGATCAAGAGATGCAAGACTCATGAGTTAATGTTTCACAATAATAAGATAAAGCAAACACAAAGAGCACAATTATTTTCTCTTTCTCCACGAGCATATATTGCAAGAAAGTCATGGTAGTAACAAGCTAGCATGTCACGCTCTTTACAAAATCCAAACAAATAAGCAACCAAACTTTTAAAAAAGGGAGAGAGGGAGAGAAACAAAAGTTCCTGTACCACAGATCCTCCCTCCCAAACTAACATGTTGGCATTGCCCATGAGAGGAATCTTCAAACATACATGGTCAAGTCAAATTTTTAATTTTAAATAAATAAACCATGGAATGAAATAATATAATCATCACTATTCAATAGTGATGACTAGAAAAAACAGAAGAATGTTGTACTAAAGAAACAGAAGTATTAAGCCGAAAAATTTGGCACATGAAATATGAAAATGTTGGCACACACAGAGAGAGAAGATGGAAGAACACAACAAAGATCAGGACAAAAGAAAGAATGTCAACCCAAAACGTCCCCTTCATTCTTAACTTTAAATTGGAGCAACTAGGCCTTCAGCCTTTTAACTAGTAAGGAGAAGATATCAGAAAACCAACCCATTACACGAATTCCTAGCTAGCTAGCAGTTTAACAAACATTTCAATCAAGTCCATAATTCGGGAAAGAAATATTATATGAGAGAAAGCAGGCCGTCCTCTAATGTGTTGGGTGGGTACGGCCTTACTGCCTCAATTGGGAAAGATTCATTCATCTGTCTGTCTATGAAATGGAACGGCGAAGAAGGTGGTGGTCTTGCTGGTCTTTGTTGTAAGATGGCCAATTCATTATTAATGTCCCGTTTTGTTATTATTCGGACCTCATGGCAAATCGCTCCACCTTGTCATCCTTGAGGTTAAGGCCCACCATAGCCTCCCCCAACCCTGAGCTGACCTCAGCCAGGATCTCTGGGTCGCTGTAGTGCGTGACAGCCTGCACAATGGCTCGGGCGCGCTTGGCAGGGTCTCCGCTCTTGAAGATCCCTGACCCCACAAACACCCCATCGCAGCCGAGCTGCATCATAAGCGCTGCATCAGCTGGCGTCGCCACCCCTCCTGCCGCAAAGTGCACCACAGGCAACCTCCCTAGCTGCTTGGTCTGCACCACAAGGTCGTAGGGAGCTGAGATCTTCTTGGCAAAGGCAAATACCTCATCATCATCCATGTTCTGAAGGAGTCTGATGTCACCCATGACGGACCTCACATGGCGGACGGCCTCAACGATGTTGCCTGTGCCAGCTTCCCCCTTGGTGCGGATCATGGCAGCCCCCTCGCGGACACGGCGGAGGGCCTCCCCCAGGTTGCGGCAGCCGCACACAAAAGGGATGCGGAAGTTATGCTTGTTGATGTGATGGTCCTCATCGGCCGGGGTGAGGACCTCGCTCTCGTCCACATAATCGATGCCAAGGGCCTCAAGGATCTGGGCCTCCACAAAGTGGCCGATGCGTGCCTTGGCCATGACCGGGATAGTCACGGACTGCTTGATCTCTTTGATGAGCCCCGGGTCAGACATGCGAGCCACCCCACCCTCGGCACGTATGTCAGCCGGAACACGCTCCAGGGCCATGACGGCACATGCCCCCGCCTCCTCTGCAATGCGTGCCTGTTCTGCATTCACGACATCCATGATCACTCCACCCCTGAGCATCTGGGCAAGACCCACCTTGACAGAGAAGTGAGATTTCTTCGCCTCTGTGAGGGTACCGTTACCATAAACAGTCACCACGCCGCTACCCGCCATTTCCTTCTCTTTTTTTGGTTTTGGAAATCACTGAACTGGAATGGGATTGAATGGATGAATCTCCTATCCTTGGAATATAAACCCTAGAAATCGAACATAAAAAACCACCGACCCAAAATCTAAAAAATGAATAAATTTGAAAAGAGCAGGTATACATAAAGAATCTATTTACCAATCCCTCTCGATATGCATAAATACAAACATACATAATCTAGAAGAAGAAGAAGAAGCATATAACATGTGTATAGATAGATCAAAAACTAAAATATAATAAAACATACCTCCTCGAATATAAATCAAATAGCAGAAGAAGAAGCAGAGCAGTGCCCGACGATTGATTGAAGTCTGTGAAGGAAGGAAGGAAGGAAGGCGCAGAGAAGGAAGGAAGGCGCAGAGAAAGAAGGAAAGAAGAAAGAGGAGGAAATGTATTTAGGGAGGGGAGATAGACCGCCGGATGTGCTTCGTCGCCTACATTTAACCCTCCTTATATATACAAATAAATAGTACATAAGAAAGGCAGGCGCGCAGCCCCAGCCAACCAACTCACACGGCCAGGACAGGCCAAGATAGTGGAAGGCGGTGGTCATATAATAATACAAATGCCTAAATAAATAAAAAATAACATTTTCTCATTTATTTATGGGTACGGTCTGTGTAGAGCCGACGCTCCAAATATTGAAAGTAAAACGCACCGGAAAATGTGGTTTGAATATTGGAAATCTGCTTTAAAATATATTTAATTTTTAATTATAAATTTTAAAGTTTTAAAAATAGTATAGGTCAATATGATTTATGAAATTTTGAAAATTGACGGTCCAAATGTACGTTACAAGATGCACGATTTTCAAAACTTAAAATCCAATATTTCATCATGCCCATTGATTTGGATTTCGAGATGCTTAATTTGGGAATATTTGAGCATCAAAACAACCTCTTTTAATAAAAATTACGAGGCGGCTCTAATTTGATTGTTTAGAGCCTCAACATTGTATAAATATTTTCTTCCTGCATTTATCTTGTGAGTTTTTATCTGTTTTTCAAGGTGGCTGACAACGGACATTATTCAGCCATTGGTTTCCAATCCCTCCCTCTTCCGTACCCTTCTCTCCCGCTTATTCCACACCATTCCATTGACCTTTTGGAACAACACAATTCTTCTCAAGTGAAATCCAATAGTTTGGGTGAGAATATTTTTTTTTAGACTTTCATCTCGGTCTAATAGATTATTTGTGACTACCTTCTCACTGAAGGTGACATCGGTTACTTCCAGCTCCGTCTAGTAGATTATTTCCGACTACCTTCTCACCAAAGGTGACATCGGTTACTTCCGCTCATGGACCTGGGAAATGAAACCACCCAATTTTATACGTACTTTTTTGTTATTATTATGTTTAGGGTCAAAAATGGAGCCTCTTATTGCGGTCAGTTAACCAACTAGACTAGACTAAAGTGAAGTTTGTCTCAACAAAAGGTTAAAACAAACAAAACCGGACTGAGCTGGAGAACCACGTATACCTTGTTGTAAAAACAAACAAAACCGGACTGAGCTGGAGAAGCACGTATACCTTGTTGCGTCGTGTGGAAAGCATTATTTTGTGCCCCTACGTTTCTACTCTCACATGATCCATTTAAAAACCATTAATGATTTCAAAACACAGATAGGGGCTTAAGGATCCACACCAAAACTTATAGATCAAGCCATCCGATGACAAGCTACTTTGATAGTCCTCTTGGTAAATCTCTTTCACTTTCTATCTCTATTTTTCTATCATTTTTTTTATCTTTTCTGGAGGGTTTAACTTCCTTTTATAGAGAACACATTTATTTTGTAACTCTCACATTCATGGTCTATAGAAGTTGAGATCCAAGTGTAACTCCTGCTTTAATTCCCTTAAGTGTAACTGATTATGATTAACAAGTTGTCACCAAACTGCTAATCCTATGTAATGAGATAAACCTGTCATTAGTCCACTAATGACTCATATAATAAGATGTCATCCAAGCGTTCCCACAATTTGGTAAAAGATAATTAGAAATTAAATAAATTTTGTATATCTATAATATAAAAACAAATTCTTACAAGGAATCCAAACACACCACTGGGTTTTTCCTCCAATGATACATCTTATTCAAGCTAAAAAATAGATCCATGTATATGATATTGCCTCATATTAATCACATAGGATTTCACATATACTTCAATAAGGCTTTTGTACTATTATTGAAAAAATAAATTTTCAGGATAAAAGGGGCCTGAGAGGCCACATTTCCAACATTTTTTAGATACACCTTACCTGTACTATATAAGGTTGAAACCTTATATAAACTTTTTCCTTTATTTATACTACATTATTAAGTCAGAGTTAAGTGGTGGACACGTGTCTTCAAAATAAGATGGGTCCTAACTCTATAGACATGGATAACTAAGTTTTTGAAAAAGAGAGAAAGAGAGTATTAGTAAGTACAAGAGAGATATATCTCAACATTATTTTTATTATCTCCACATTGTTTCTATATCTTAATTAGAGAGAGAGAGTGTGTGTGTGAGGGAGAGAGTAGTATGCACAAGATAGAGATCTCAACATTGTTAGAGATTTTGAAGAGAGAGAGTTGGAGTATGGCCACTAAGGCCTCATGATCACTATATTGTTCATAGTCCATCTCTTATTTTCTATTTTAAATGCATTTAATTCAATTTAATTATACTTTCTATAATGATCTCATTGCATTCAAATCCTTTGACTATATTTTATAGTAAATCTCATTCTCTTTGTTTCCTTTTCTTAACCTCCTATCAATGATATTCTAATAGTCAAATTAAACTAAACGTTTTTTGTTATTAGTTTCTATGTGGAATTGATTTTTGTTTTTGTTTTTTTTTTTAGATATTTAATTGATCTATAGAAGCTCTAGCATGATTCGTTGAATGAGGCTCTGCAGATCAAGTACCTTGATATGTTCTCAACGGATCTACTGTGAAAACAGAATTTTAGGCTTTCAAGGTAACTAATCTGCCATTTTATCTAAATTTTATGCATTTTTTCATTGTTGTTGCCTACATTTTCGGTCATTTCTATCGTGTTCTCCTTAGTTTCAATGTGGAGTTGAGTTTTTTTTTTTTTTTTTTTTTTTTTTTTTTTTTTTAACATTATGTGGAATTGAGTTATTTTCGTTTTTTGTTGTAGAACTTTCAGTGATCTACAATGTAAATAACCTTCTGTTTTCTTTGCATTTTTTCGTTGCTTTTGTCTACATTTCGGTCATTTTCATCATGTTCTCCTTACATTCTATGTAGAATTGATTTTTATTTTTGTTTGTTTTTATATATCTTTAAATGATCTATAAAATCTCTAGTATGATTCATTGATTGAGGCTCTGCAAATCAAGTACCTCGAGATGTTCTCAACTGATCTACTGTGAAAACATAATTTTAGGCTATCAAGGTAAGTAATTTTCCATTTTCTATACATTTTTTTATTACTTTTGCCTACATTTTCGGTCTTTTTTATCGTGTTCTCCATAGTTTCATGTGAAGTTGAGTTTCTTTTTTAAAAAAACATTATGTGGAATTGATTTGTTTTTGTTTGTTGTTGTAGATATTTCAATGATCTACAAGGTAAATAATCTTCTGTTTTCTTTACATTTCTTCGTTGTTTTTGCCTACATTTCGGTCATTTTTATCATGTTCTCCATAGTTTCTATGTGAAATTGATTTTTATTTTTTTAGAATATTATGTGAAATTGAGTTATTTTTTTTTGTTCTTATAGATCTTTGAATGATCTACAAAAGTCCTAACATGATTTGTTTATTGAGGCTCTGTAGATCAAGTTGTTTGAGATGATTTGAGCAATATTCGTAATATTGTGGAAATTTTTATGTATTATCAGTCATTTCTTTTGATATGTCTCATTTTGTAAATAAATAACTAATCCAGTGTTTAAAAAAACGCCGAGGCGAACCGAACTCGCCCGGTTCGACTCGGGAATCGCCATGGACGGCTCAAATCGGCGAAAAAAACGGGAATCGTCTGGTTCTAGAGAGAACCGGACGATTCTGTACAGTGACTCGCAGATTCACTGTACGGAATCGGCGAGTCCGTACAGTGAATCGGCGAGTCCCGTACGGAATTTTTTTTTTTTTTTTTTTTTTTTGTTTGTAATCCATGATATATTTTTTTGTAATACTTGATCGATTTTTTTGTAATCCATGATCGAATTGTTTTTTTTTTTTTGTAATCCAAGATCGAATTTTTTGTTCTTTTTTTTTTTTTGTAACCCATGATAGAATTTTTGTAATCCATGATCGAATGTTTTGTAATACATGATCGAAATGTTTGTTTTTTTTTTGTAATCCATGATCGAAATGTTTGTTTTTTTTTTTGTAATCCATGATCGAATTTTTTGTTTTTTGCTTTTTTTGTAACCCATGATAGAGTTTTTTGTAATCCATGATTGAATTTTTTGTAATCCATGATCGAATTATTTTTTTCTTTTTTTGTAATCCACGATTGAATTTTTTGTTTTTTTTTTTTATCTTTTTTTTGTAATCCATGATCGAATTTTATGTAATCCATGATCGAATTTTATGTAATCCATGATCAAATTTTTTGTAATCCATGATTGAATTTTTTGAAAATTTGTGATTTTTTTTTTTTAATCCATGATCGAATTTTTTTTTGTAATCCATGATAGAATTTTTTGAAAATTTGTGATTTTTTTTTTAATCCATGATCGAATTTTTTTTTGTAATCCATGATAGAATTTTTTAAAAATTTGTGATTTTTTTTTTTTAATCCATGATCGATTTTTTTGAAAATTTGTTTGTTTTTTTTAATCCATATTATTCAAAGAAAAAATGAGAGAGATGATGATTCTGAGGCCACCCTATCCCAGCAATATTATTCATATATCGAGTCCCAACAGCAACAGTGTAGGGATGAGCACGACAGTGCAGGTGAGCATGAAGGATGGACAATCTTCGGGGATTTTAGATTGGAAACACATCAAAACACTAACACTCAGGGATTTGGGAATAGTCAGACGCCTGTTAATATCGATGATTCGTTTTTAGATCGAATCAATGAATTGTTAAACGAATTCAATCAATGGCACCAGCGTGACCAAGAAGAACAATAACGTCGTCTATCATTTTATTTTTAGATCATATGTTATTAATTTTATGCTTTATTGTAGTCCATGTATGTTGATATACTTATTCCATGATAATTATATGTTTATCCTTTTGTGTGATGTAAATTAAATGCTGAATGGCGGTTCATGCAGGGAAAGAACATATCAATATTCGCATATTCATTCAAAAACATGAAATTTCTTATGGAGTACCCTCATTTCTTATTGAATTCCTAAAAAATAATATTTATAATGAATTTTAATAATTTTTTCGGATTTTTTTAAGCTTTATTCTGACCGATTCACCCGATTCTCGATTCGGATCGCTGATTCGCCGATCCGGATCGGTTTTTTGGAAGCCCGATCCAGGTCATCGATCCGTTTTTTAAACCATTGATCTAATCTAATGAAATCCTAAATTGGAGCTCTACAAGATATCATTTTGGTTCTCATTTTATTGGATGTAAAGACACCCCTTTTTATGAAATAATTGAATCGAATTCCAAAAAATAAAGAATATTATAGTATAACTATTCATTAGGTAATTAAAAAAATTATATTCTTGAGTTAGTACTATACATTAAATATTAGTATTAACATGGATAACATTTGCATTGATTCGGATAATAAAGGTGCTTTTGTAAAAAAAAATTGTAAATGTGCATTTTGCGATATTTCAAACTATTCAAATAAGCTATGATTTTAGGTAATTATAAAAATATATATTATTGAGTTAGTAGCGTATAACATTTGCACGTCTGACTTTGAGATTAGGATTTTTATTTTCGAATACTGATTTCATTGACACAATTCATGGATCTAATGTGAAAACAGAATTTTGGGTAATATCTACAATATTACATAATTTTTTATCTATTGTCAGTTATATATTACAAATTACATTTTCTTTTTCATTTTTTTTTTTTGTATTTTTTATTTTCTTTTTGCAACTTCTGACATCCACAATGAAACTGGAAAAAAAGTTGCACACACCATAGTACTATTTTTATTTTTTCTTATTTCTTTCATTATTTAAAATTTTTAAATGGCATTTTCTTAAGGACCTATTTTATACTATTGAATGATAATTATATTTGATAATATAAATAGAATATATTAGTAAGTAATGAGAATTATTTAATAAGAAACAAATTACTCTAGTTAATATTTAATAAGAATTATATTTTGCAACAAAAATGATTAAAGATTATTAATACCATAAGTATAAGGATTTAAGAATTTTCCTTTTGAAATTCGGTATTGGCCAATGTACATAAGTTCATATCATTTTTTATATATATATAACAAGGCTAACGCTTTTGAAGCATGCCTTAATAGCCTAATATATTTATAGGTATTAGCAAGGCCTCATGTTTTAAAGAACTATTATATTTGTTATTGGCATTCGAAATACCCTATATTAGTTTTTCTCTCACCATTATTTATATAATTTAAATTCTCGATCACTTTTATTAATGCAATTTGAATTGTTTAATTTTTTTAAAATTTATGCCAAATGGATATGAATTAATTAAATATTTTCACAATATTATATCAAATTTATAATTATTTGATGCAATATTAAATTTTAAAGATAAATTCTTTTATTTAAAATTTTTTACTCTATCTATAATCTTGTTTTATCACAAATAGTATATCTGAATTATTTATTTATTTCATAATTTTAAAGAAATTATAATTATTTAATAAAATTATTCAATTACGAGAATAAGTTTATTCAAAATATTTTTGAATGATAAATATGTATCGGTGATTAATATTACATATGAGGTGCGTATGGTATGATTACATAGGGGTAGGAATAGAAGAAGTGCGGTCGTCTTCCAATTGATACACAGCAACATGGGTGGACAGCACAGAGCCGATCCACAGCTTCCCATCTCTCTCATGAGCTTCACTAATGGAGGCGACCCTCTTTCCTCCCCCGTCCTCCAACACCTCCTTCAGTTCCCCATGAGGGCTATATTTGACGGCCATGCCTCCTCCCCCGAACTTGTTATTGTATATGAACCACCTCTGAAACAACGGGGGCACCGGGAACCTCAGCAACAACCTCCTCAACCTCACATGCTTTGCAAGGAAATAGATCAGCAAACTGCATCTCCGGTGGATCGCCACCCACAATTCTCCCTTCTCGTTGGCCCTCACGTTATCGGGTAAACCCGGCAAGCGCACGAATACCTCCTTGCTTCCGGCCTTCTCTCCCTCCAACCAGTATCTACTAAGCCTGCATGACATGGAAAGGAAATGGATCATTTACTTACCCACTGAAAATGCAACACGTTCACTTCAATCCCTTTATTTGAATTCCATTGGCAACGAATGAATAGGAGGAGGTGGGTCACGCACTCACATTGCCTTGGTGGTCTCAGCAAAGACAAGGAAGGAGGCGTCATGGCTAAGGGACAGTCCATTAGGGAAGTGAAGATGGTTGAGCAGCACGTTGGTCTTTTTGGTGGTAGGATCGTATTTGAGTAGCCTTCCAGAATCCTCAGTAGACACCACCACCTGCATGTAGTTTTTCCTCCGGAATTTGGAGCTGCTATCGGTGAAGTAGACAATGTCGGTTTGAGGGTTGATATCGAGGTCATTGGTGAAGCGCAAGGGAATGCCGTCGTCAGGCAAGGTGGAGATTTGGCGCGCTAGGCCGCCCTCGGGGCCGACCACCAAGAGGCCATAGTAAGCATCAGCTATGTACAACTCTCCTGTCCTATTGTGGAACCTTAGACCTAATGGCCTCCCACATACCTCCTCGTCCTCCTTCTTTGCCCCACTGCACCTCTCCTTGCTCCTGCCCACAACCATCACTCAACAAAGCAAAGGCCGCTGTTAGACAAATGCCGGCTTGGCAATAAATATATATTTTAAATATAATTTGATCCTAATTTTTAGTTTAACATGGAGATCATGAATATGAAAATTTACAAAATTAGAAATAATAAGTATATTAAAAAGAAATCTAGTTACAATTGCTTTTAGATGGACCACCCATTTGCATCCATCTTTAAGATGGATGCTTTATACCACTGGATCGCATATGAAACAATTGTTCTTAGATTGAATGAGATGCTTTCATTGTATATATTATTAGTTTGGGATTTGAGATAAAGCATGCTCATTCTAGTAAACTTAAGTGCTAGTTTTCTTTTTTTTTCTTTTAAAAAAATTTATCAAAATACCTATGAGAGAAAAACTATTTAATATTTTACCTTTATAGATTGATTTAATTTCAAAATACCCACCAAAATGCAAATTATGATGAGTTGGAATAACGAAAAATTATATAATGTTAAATTATAGATATTTTGATAATAAAAATATATAAAGATTAATTGGACCAAAAGAATATCTATTGCATTGGCCAGGTTACGATGTTTATCCTTGCCTAACCTACCCGAAAAAAAAAAAAAAAAAGCCCAAATAGAAGTAGTCAATTCAATAGGCGACCACAAATGCCTTTACACTACATTTGCACCATCATCCCAAAAGAAACACATGTGCCCCACAATCCACACTCACCAATCACGATAAAACATAACGGAAAAAGAACACTCACCAATCACGATAAAACATAACAGAAAAAGTTTATATAAGGTTGCAACCTTATACTGTTGAAGTAAGGTGCACCTCAAAAATTCTATAGTGGAAAGTATTCAAGCATAAGAGAACCTCTAATTGATCATCTCAACCTTGTGATGAATGAACATGAAGAAAACAAAGAATTCCAAGTCTAAAACATAGTACATTTTGTAACAAGTTATCTGAGCTGTCTATTTTCAAAGTTTTCAAGTGTTTCTTGATCTGCTTGATCTGTACCATTTTTGAAATTTTAAATGTTGTAACTGAATATAAAAAGGGATTTTAAAGCCATCATAAAGTTTTCTAAGCCGAAATGATATCTATAAGTAAATTTTATAGGTGCGCCTTACTTCTACGGTACAAAGAGGAAACCTTATACAAACCTCACCCAAACATAATAGACACCAAATTTGAAAACATGAGGACTGATTTGGAAAAAATAGTTTAAAAAAACATGGGCAATTTTGCCAGAAATTAGAGTGGTTTGGGAGCGAATTGGTTCAAGATGTGACTTGGCCCAGGACTAATGCTCAGGCATGATAGCCACACCAGTATGTCCTGAGTTCAAGAATAATTGACCCAACTAAAAAGTAAAGGGAAAAAAAGAAATTAAAATGCAAAAGAAAGAGGGTTCCAGTTCTTGTTCCATTCCAAAACTGGATTTGTGTGCAATCCTAGGGCGTAAAGTTTTCCGTACAATTTTAGTGTGTGTATCATTTTTTTTTTTTTCGGCTTAAATTTGGCCTTTAAATTGAGTAGGTTACACCCCCGAGATCTGGGTCCTATAATAATTCTAGTTAGGATTTTACCAAAGGGAGCAAATATACAATATGCTCCAGCAGGATCATATAATCATAATCTACGAAAGATACATGGGACATTGGGCTATAAAATGCTTAGCCCGACTCAAAAGAACTAAAAACTGGAAAAGACAAAGATGATGGAAACTCGAGAATAGTAATCACAATAAGAAAACCTAAAAGTTTCTTTTGTACTGTTATATTCTTTTGAGTTTGCTAGATCCAAATCCCCGTTTCAAAGCCACACTTATTTTACTTCCCACCTTACAATTGGGCTTATCAAATCCTTAGCATGACTCACAAGAACTAAAAACTGGAAAAGACAAAGATGATGGAAACACGAGAATAGTAATCACTATAAGAAAACCTAAAAGTTTCTTTTGTACAGTTATATGCCTTTCAGTTGGCTAGAAGGATATCCCATTTCAAAGCCATACTTATTTGATCTCCCACCTTCATTGAGCTTATGAAATCTTTAGCATGACTCAAAAGAACTAAAACCTGAAAAAGACAAAGATGATAGAAACTCAAGAGCAATAATCACAATAAGAAAATCTAAAAGTTTTTTTGTAGTGTTATATGCTTTTCAGTTGTTGGCGAGATGTGTATCTACGTTTCAAAACCATCTCCCACCTTCAATATGGGCTGTTAGGCCTATGACATCCTTAGCATGACTTAAAAGAACTAAAAAAACTGGAAAAGACAAAGATGGTGGAAACTCGAGAATAATTATTACAATAAGAAAACCTAGAAGTTTCTTTTGCACTGTTATATTATTTTCAGTGGCCGTTTCAAAGCCACACTTATTCGAATGGAAGGGAAGATAAGGAGCGCATAAGACAACCGAATTCAAGGATGAGATAAAAAAGCAAAAATGAATGGCTACAATGGGAGGTTCAGTGTTTACTTAAGGAACCCACAAAATCTTGTTAAATAACCAGTTTGTCCCCGGGGCGCACCTCTCCCATACTTTCATTCCTTCTTTCTTTTGTCTTTTTCTTTCTTTTCTTTTTTTTTTCTTTTTTTTTTAATTATCCAGTGGTAGGAAGTGTTCCAACCTTGTGAACTAACCACTCAAGCCCAAGAACAATTCCTAAATTTTATTTTTTTAATTTTTATTATTCGAATACAACCTCCTCCAAGTTCTATTGAAACAACTTAGGTGGTGCGCTCTCACCCCTGACCACCCGGTCCAGAAGTCATTCTTTACCATACAGAGGATATCAATACATACACACAAACAGAGAGAGAGAGAGAGAGAGAGAGAGAGGGGGTCAAGCAAGGAGAAGACAAAATAGGAAAATAAACAATATATGGAATGGGATCATAAAGCAAAAAATTGCAAGAGAGAGCAACGGACCAGTGGGGGGATGTCACAGCAAAATCGGAGAAGGAAGTGAATGGAGGTGGATGAAGGCGAACTATGCGGCCATCAGCCAGGCCAGTGTAAGGACCCCTCCCTTCCACGTCGAAGGCTAAGCTTTCAGGCCCAACCACACCATGCAACAACTCTGCCTTCACGAGCCGGTTGGCATGGTCCCTCGCTCTCACCCTCTTTCCCCACTCTCCGACCTTAACCTCCTTTACCTCCATCTCATTCTCAAAGCCTGCAATCAGGCTGTGATTAAAGGGATCCATGCCCACATACACCCCCACCACGACCCCCACCACCCACACCCACCTCATCTCTCCCATTCCAATTCCCTTCTTCTGCGATTACTATTATTTCCTCTCTCGCTCTCTCTCTCTCGCTACAATTCACACATCATCTCTTACGTCTAAGTAACATTTTATATGTGAAAGGTGAAGGATATTCCCAGCACCGTACCACACCTGCCGTTGCAGCTTTTTCTTCGCAACCCTTGCTACGCTATCGCACCAACCACTTCAATAATCAATGAGGTTGGTCAGGTAGGGAGCGACGGAGAGAGACCTTTCCTAGCCGCCACGCTTGTTGAATGTGGAGTTTGAAAACGATTTTAGGTACTTTACCTTCAGGGCTCGCAATGGGCTTGCCGGCCCGGACCTTTAAAACTCGGGACTATGCCACAAACTGTGGCCCAGGCCGTTCTAGGGCCAGTGCTGGTAATGGACCACCTGGCCCGGCCCTAAAAAATTCGGACCTATGCCACAAACTGTTGCCTAGGAGCGTGCTAGGGCCAGTGCTGGCACGGTTTCCCCTCTCTTTTCTTGGTTTTTTTTTTTTTTTTTTTTTTTTTTTTTTAGCCCGGTCCTGTAGGGTCATGAGACGCGCAAGGGCCAAGGCTGGCCGGTCTAGGCCTAGGCCCAGCCCCGTTGCCACCCCTCCTACTTTTATGACTATGACACTGTACATAGATGTATGTGTGATGTTCGAGAGAGTAGAAAGGGAGGGGATACATTCATTTAATATTTGATTAGAGAGGTATGTTGATTGGATGCATAAACTTTCCGCATATGCCAAAGCTATTTATGGGCATCTTGTGGTTAGGGTAAGCAATCCACACCAGATATAAGAACGAGAAAAAATAGTAACCCTCTCAACGAATCCAAAAAGCAATTATCTCCTTCAACTCTGTTTTTTCACATAGCACTATTATATAAATATATATATATATATATAGAGAAGAAATGGGCCGTTTGGATCATTTTTTTATGTGAGCTAGTGGGCTCACCCTAGCTCACATGAAAAAATGAGTCTAACGGTCCAGATTGAATATGGGCACGGATGTCCAGTAGTGTTTAAATTTTAATTTTTTTTTACAGATCCAAAACATTTAAAATTTGAATCGTGTGTACATAAAAAATAAGTGAATCTTCGAAACATACAAAAAAATATTTTACATGAAATAAATTAACCAAAATACTTTCGAAAAGTTTCGGGGGTATTTTGGTTAATTTTCTTTTTGTAAATTATTTTTTTTATATTTTTATTAAATGAGGCTTGATGAGAAGAACACACGTCTAAAATTTCAAATGATTTGGATTTGTAGGAAAAAAATTCAAATTCAAATACTACCGGACATCCGTGATTGTCAGATTCAATCTGGGCCGTTGGGCTCATTTTTTTCCTGTGAACTAGTGGGTTCACCCAAGCTTTTTCCATATATATATATTATCTAGAGTTAACAACTCCTCAAAATACAAAGGTTCAAATTAAAAGGAGTTGTGATGGATATATTTATCAAAACAATCATTATTTTTTATTAAAAAATTATTTAAATAGGTAACTTTATTATTAAGCAATGGTAAATTTGAAATTTTCACAAAAATGTAATGGCATTTTGAAAATTAGTGTCCTGGAACTTTTTTTATAAAATGCCCTTATCTTTTAGTTAAAATTTCAATTTTACCTCTTATGGAGATGACAAAAGTACCCTTTGTCTTGTAGTAATATTTACAAAAGTGGCCCCACAAAAACATCTTTTTTTTACAAAATAGACTGCAAAATTAATAAATCCATCATTCACAACTCTCTCTATCTTGAACCTTTGTAATTTGAAAAAGTTTAGAATATCCGTATATATATATATATATATGGGTGCGATATTTGTATATAGTCGAGGCTCTAAACAATCAAATTAGAGCCCACTTTCAAATAGTGTTGAGAAATGTGGTTTCAATATTGGAAATCTTCATGATAGCCTTAAAATATATATTTATTTTTAATTATAAATTTTAAAACTTCAAAAATAATGCAGATCGAACAAATCTATGAGAACTTGAAAAACTTACAAATTGACGGTCCAAAAATACGTTACAATATGCACTATTTCCAAAACGTAAAATTTATTTTTTTTTCTCATATCCATGTATCTTGATGTCGAAATGATCAATTTGAAGATATTTGGGCTCCAAAACAACCTCTTCTAGTGAAAATTTTGAGGTAGGCTCTAGTTTGATTGTTTAGAGCAACCGAACTTTTCCCTATATATATATATATATATATATATATATATATGAGTAATGATCTTATGAGACCCTTCCACACCCATGTGTATATAACCCTAAAAGATCACCATTAAATTTGTCACAGATCTCTAAAAAAGTCAAATCTCACATCTATGTGATAACTTTTCTAAAAATCTGTACCAAATTTAATGATCCTTTGGGATCCTAAACACACAAGTGTGGGAGAGTCTCGTAAGATCATTACTATATATATATATATATATATATATATATATAGCAATTGTGAATGGTACATATAATATTTTGAACCTTGATCCAGGTTTATGGGCACATACTTACTACCCTATTCATTTCAAAATTTAATGATCCTTTGAGATCCTACACACAAGTGTGGGAGAGCCTCGTAAGATCATTACTATATATATATAGCAATTGTGAGTGGTACATATAATACTTTCAACCTTGATCCAGGTTTATGGGCACATACTTACTACCTTATTCATTTCAAATGTTTTGGTGCCTCCCATCTATTTTCTATATCGAGCAGCATTCCCTGGGCCAGGTTAGGTACAACCAAAGGCCAAGATATTGATGTCTCAACAAACAAAAAGCAATTAAACCGTTAAAATTAGAGTACCACTTCAAGGTGATGCTCCCTCTAAGGCCCTAACTGGCCACAAAATGGCAAAGAGCGTTAACGACCTGCATTCACCCAGGAATATCAAAAGTTCAATTCAGTAATTAAAAGGGTCACTTGAATTCATAAGCCCAAAAATGTAAGGTCAGTATTACGCACCAACCTGATTAAAAGCTAATAATACCCACCTACCCATTAAATGCGAGGGAGAGAGAGAGAGACAGAGAGAGCTATACATGATCTGATCAACAGTGCCACATATCAAAATCAAATACTAAATCTAAATGAAAAAGGCATCTTCTATGTGTGAAAAGCACGTGCATGCAAGCATAGAAGCACCACCATGTCCTAACTTACCAAACCTGCCAATGAATTTCAAATACACCTACCTCAAGGCAAATATTTTTTTCTTTTTTTGGGCAGTTCTGAGTAAAAAATCCCCCACCCAAAATAGAGATGGAACTCAAAACGTCACAATGTAGGGCTCCACCACCATAACCACCTAAGCTTGACCAGCTGTGCCCATTCCTAAGGCCGATATGACCCTGAAGGGAAACATTTCAAGCCCTGCTTAATATCAAGCCAAAATTTAAAAAGAAAACAAATATAGCGATGTGCTATTCGGTTCTTAACCTTCGGCAGAGCCGCATGTTTGACATGCTTCAAGTTCATTAATCTCCCTAGCACTTACACTGACAACTACATTACTTGGGCCTTCAATCTGCACTGCTTTTTAATTGTGTTGCATAAAGAAGTTCCCTTACCCCAGTGATTTAAGCCATTAGCACAACAACAAAGCCCAAGCAGGAGAGAGGTTTTTGCTGTTGCCAAAAAGCACAAGCCCATGCTATAGCATTTCCACAAGCACATAATCATACGATACCATTTCTATATTAGCTCTTACCCATACAATAATATTTCTACATTATAAGTTATATTCTACCACCTACTTACCCCCCCAAAGAAAAATACGCAGGCTATTCCTGCTGATGCAAAGCACTGCCTGCACTAATGGAGAAGTATCCATGAACCAAGAACATTTTACTTTCCCAATAGATCCATCCAAAATTATTCGGCCATATAAAGCAAAAAGAAAAGAAAGTCCCGCATTTGTCATGTATTCCCTCCTAGTACCAATACCACAAGTGCTAACACATAGAAATGTACTGCTACCATCATATCTATTTGAGCCTATTCCCTGTGCCACGCAATGTAAAGGGACCACGGTGTCATGCTACTCACAGACCAACTCTCTCTCTCTCTACAAGAGAAGGTTATCACCTACTTACAATCCCAAGGGAGCAGCACCCTTCAGCTGCTCACACCAAGTAGCTCAGGAGGCTTTGGGGCCTCACTGTTCTGGTACAAAGAGGTCTTTTCTTGTGCCTTTGGTTCCTCTCCTTTGCACTCCTTTTCTTTCTCACAGATCTCTAAAAATTTCCTCTCAACCTTATCGTCTTCCGGTGTCTCCTTTATATCTGCAGTTGCAGCCTCTTCCAGAGGTTTCTTATCAACTTGTGCAGAAGTAACACTTTCAGTGTCCTCTTCAAGCTCCATACCTTGGTTGAGGTCGACCTCTTGCTTCTCCTTCTCTCCCTCTTTCTTCTGTTCCACCCCATCATTATCTTTTCGCATTTTGGTTGTTTCCGGCTTGGCTGGTGAGGGGATATCTAGTTCAGGATGTTCCCCTTCACCTCCGCTGTGTACTAGAGATCCCTCTTGAAATTCCTTCTCAGCAGACCCTTGGGAAGACTTATCATCATTCTCCTTGCTCTTGGCAGAAGAACCATGTGATTTCCTTGCTCGCTTCGCCGTATTCTTGGATTCACTTTCAGGAGTCTCTAGCACGAGCTTCTCACTCAACCGGGCTGACCTCCTCCGAGTACCACCTTTAGGATCAATAGCAAAATCAAAAGATTATAGAGAGTCTCACAGGGTTGAAAAATAGGAAGGCCTCCACCTATCAAACAGTAGAAAAGTATACCACAAAAAAACTCTAAAAGAGCAGTCACAAGATAGAACACCTGTGCTCCAATCAAAGTCAGCTGCGGCAGCACCACCAGGATTAGATTTCAGGTAGGCAAACAACTGACGCTTATTTTTTATCTCAGAACCGGAAGGAGAGATGAAAACCACCTCCATTGGACTTGGCATCCCCGGATTCTTTGCAAGGATCTGGTGCAGACATAAATGAAACATGCATAGCTAACTCATAAGCCATAGAATTACTTAAAAAAACAAGTGACAATCACAACAGCTTGAACTTGGTACAGCTACATACTACATGTTAACATGTAATTAGAGAAAGTTTCTCATGTTGATCCTTAGAGCTCATATATAACAAACATATTCACATTTTAACAAGTAACATAATAGATTTGAAACTTGTAGAAACAAAGAAAAAGAAGCAACAAACTAGATTTCAGTGCTTTCAATAGAACAAAAGTTCTCTTCCCAACTAGAAATTACTCCTTAACAAGACGTACACTACAAGATGATGTGTATCATATATGCCCTATGTGGACTCCATGCTGTTGGGGGCTCTATACGCTATTTGGCTCGATGTGGCCAAAAGCTGGGCACATCAATTCCTATCCAGGCAATTAGAAAACTTCATAGAAATTAATACATAGATGCATAGATACATGCATATATATAAACATACATACATTCATATGCATGTGTAGGCACGCACGCGTGCCCACACATATCCACACATATATGAAGAATAACACAACACGAGTATGAGATTTATGTACACATATGAAGAATAACACAAGTATGAGACTAGCCTAATGGCAGGCATTTTCCATCAAGTACGATGTCTCTAGTACATGCATCCGCTCAGTCACACACACACACATGAAGAATAACACAAGTATGAGACTAGTCTAATAGCAGGCATTTTCATCAAGTACGATGTCTCTAGTACATGCATCATTTCAGTCGCAGATCAAGTAACGGAAACATTTACTGTTTAGTGCATACAACTTCACATTGTTTTACTTAGCATGTAAGATAACATGACGTAATCCATTCATTTGATTGAATAAAAACAAATGTACACCAAGTAACTAAACAAGCAAGGAAGCATAATATGATACTAATAACATAAATTGGGAAATGTTAAGTATTCTCTATGAAATGCTTCATCAAAGTTCATACACCATCACAAAAGCACAAAATCTAATATGCAGCGTATAATCAAATACTAAGCACTCGGCGAGTACAACCAAAGCCTAAATTAATTTTTAGTGTTATTGGTTCAATTGCCTTTGAAGCCTTGATAGTTGATATTGTGTGCCTGACATCCTTCCAAAGTGAACACAAAATCAACACAGAACTTGCTAGAGGAAACCTACAGACTTTGGTCACAAAATCTAAATCGAGAAAAAATTTCATTCGGAACAGTTGAAGCTTAATGGCCTGACATGACATAATAGCCCTATTCGTACGCTACTTTTTCCACCCACAAGTAGCAGGGTGACATGATGTGTCTGCATAGGTTCCCGTCACATGCCAGGGCGATTGGATTAGATAAACCCCCCAATGCAGCCTATGCACTGCCTGGGCGGTTGCATTAGGCAAACCCACCTAGGCAGGCCAATAAAATGTGCTCAGGGCCCATCACAGCTTGATGCATATTTAGTAGCATTTGCTAATTGTGAATGATGTCAAAATTGTTCCCAATATTCACACACATCCATGCCAGGATGCTCCATGATGCATTCATGAGATCAAGCCCCACATCTTCACAAATCTATGGAAAGGCTCCCAATGGACCTAAATAAGCGCCCAGTTCAGACAGAAGAGGAAAACTAAGACCTCTTCAAAGGTGAAAATCAACCCTAACTTTTCAACTGTAATATTTGAAGTTGGATGAGATCATCACCAAACTTAAAGCCGAAGAAGAAAGGAGATTTTCTAGTGATTCTTCAGCCTTGAATGACTCCATAAATGTGGTAAACCTTAAGCCCAACTCTGGTTCATTCAAGAAGAAGAAAGGCATGGGAAAGAATAAAGAACAAAACGAATGTGGATAAGAGGAGAATAGTGGGCCTAATAGAAAAAGAAGGATTTTAAGAATACCCAATGCTATAATTGCAAGAAATTCGGGCACATTGCCAAGTATTGCAAAGCACCCAAGAATGCAAATCTCAAGGGCAATAGGGAGCATGCTTGTGTAGTCCTAGAGACTATGCTAGCTAACCCTAAAGTAGGGTCATGGTGTTTTGACTCAGGGTCCACTGCCCATGTGTCAAACACCAAGGAAGGATATAGAAATTTCCAGCCTGTTTCCCCTGGGGATCAATATATCTATATAGGTGGATATCAAAAGACTAAAATTCTGGGTATTGGAGATTTCATCCTTCAACTTGAGAATGGCAAAAGCATGGTCCTAAAGCAAACTCTCTATACTCCTGAGATGAGGAAGAGTTTGGTTTCGGTCGCTAAATTGGCTAAGACAGGTTACACCACCATTTTTACTGGTAACAAGGTGGAGGTGAATTATGGTGATGAATTAGTCATGAATGGTCATCTTGTAGAAGGTTTCTTTTCAGTTGCAATAAAGAATTCCATTTCTCAAGTCTCGAGTTATAATGATAACCATGTTGTATGTATATGGCACATGAGACTAGGGCACATAAGCCCTAAAATGATGGAGAGATTAAAGAAGAGTGAGTATTGAGTAATCCAAATGAAGATGTAACCAAACTGATTATTACACAAGGAAAGAGTTGTTTTAGAAATCCTTTCTGAAAAGCTCAAAGAACTACTGGCATTTTTATGGAGGTTGTTCATAGTGATATTTATGGACCTATGAATGTGGCCGCTAAGGGCTGCAAGAGGTACTTTATCACATTAAAAAGATGATCACTTCCATCTAGGCCACGTCTATCTGTCAAGAGTAGAAAATAAAAATAAAAATTCTGAAGCCCTAGATTGGTTCAAAGAGTATAAAACCGAGTAAGAACCCCAAACCTAGAGGACTATTGTATATATGTCAAGATCAATGGGAGTGACATGGTTTTTCATCTTTTTATATGTGGATGACATGTTAATTGTCAATATTTCGATTGGAGACAAAAGCTTTCTTGTCACATAATTTTGTTATGAAGGACCTTGGAGAAGCCATGCAAAAATTTCATACAGAACTGCAATTGGGTCACTTATGTATGATATGTCAAGGACAAGACCAATTTTATCTTCTACCATGAGTTACGATTAACAGGTTCCAGAATAATCCAGGTATGAAGCACTAGAAGGCCATCAAATGAGTACTGCGACATTTGAATGGAATCGTTAATTACGCACTCACTTATGGAGGAAGATCGGACATACAGATACAAGGATATTCAGATGAGGACTATCGGAGAGATCCAGATGAGAGTTAGTCCACATCTGGATATATCTTCATGCTTGCAGGTGGAGCTATTTCTTGGTGCTCAAAGAAATAGGATATAGTTGCATTCTTGACTATGGAGTCAGAGTATGTGGCAAGTTGTTTCGCGGCTAAAAGAAACAGTCTGGTTAAAGAAGTTCTTGAATCAACTCAAATTTGATCCAGTGAAGTGCCCGAGCATTAGAATCTTCTGTGAAAACCAGGCAGCTATTTGCGTGTCAAAAGAACCGAGGTTACTACTACATTTGCAATGAGATCCGAGCAGGAGAGATTCAAATTGCATATCTCTCGATTGTGACCATGTTAACGAATCCTTTGATAAAAGGATTGGTGGCAAAAGTTTTTTCTTGCCAAACATGTACATGGGATGGGCTTGAGAGAAATTGAGTGTGATTGTATGGCTTTCAAAGGTCAAGTGGGAGATGTTGGGTTTTTGTGGCCTTTAAAGGCCTAGAGAACTTGTAAAACAAATGATATATAGTGGAATATGCACTTCAGTGGGAGTGTACGTTGACTAACCAAGGGTTGGGCAGTTTAGGGCCCCGGTCATGTTTAAAACCCTTGGCCCTGAGCATGTGGCACATCCGAAAAGGGTTTGAAGTGAGTCATCCCTTGTTGAGGTCGGAGAGATGCCTAAGGATCATATTTGTAGGCTAGGAGAACTGTGTGATCTCTTGTGTACGGTTCTAGGCCTGTGAGAGCAAGGGTCAAATCCTCAACAAACTTCCACACAGCATGTACATATAACAGCCACATGGGAAGCGGCCCTTTTTACAAGGACGCGTGTACACGTGAATTGAGAGAACCCCCTTTGTACTGTAGTGACAAGTGCTAGACTTGCTCTTAAAAAGGAGGAGGACTGTAATCCACATTCCAGGATCATAGTCCCACTGTTTTATAATCCAACTTTGACAAGTCAATTATGAGCCCCTGCAAAGGGACTGTGGGTCATGGGACTTTTGTTGGGTTGGATAAGAGAACATTTGTGGATTATGGTTTCTGGGGCGAGTGGAGCGCCCTTAGTATTGCTTATTTTGACCCAATGGTACCAGTCCACTCCTGGTATATTTTATTTTGGTATTATAAATGTTTCTTTGATTTTTAAATATTTTTTTCAGAATGTTAAAATATTGTTTCTGTTGTAAATTTTCATAAAAGGGCATTTCTGGATATTTTCAAAATTTTAAAATAACACATGTGGGACCACGAAACCAGCCCGACATGTGGCACTCTGTGCACCCTAAGGATCACACTCTATTTTTGTTCACACCCTATTTTATTGGTGAAGGGGTTGTAGCTGAAAATTAGATAAGGCAAATCCTATTCAAACTAGAAGATAAGTTTTCTCTAGGTCTCCTTCTATTTAAAGACGAGCCTATTTGAGATCTAATAACAAGATTTTCTATTGCTCCCAAGAGATCTTTCTCCCTCACATAGCAATTATTGGAATCTCTCTCTTCCTCACGGACCAAATTTGGGGGAGACCTCTCTCTCTTCCTCAAATTTGGGGATCTCTCTCTCGTCTCCATGCCAATAAAAAGTTCATCTCTCTCTTTTATTTTACCATGCCATCTCTCTCTTAACCTAAATAGAGGCACGCCATCTCTCTCTAAGACATACCTTCTCTTTCTCTCCTCTATATTTTGGTCTTGAAAGAAAAATTAGAGGTGGCCTATTTTAAGAAAAATTAAAGGTGGCCTACCTAAGCAGAAACCCTAAACTAGGGTTTGCTGTATTTTTCAAAGGAAAAAGAGACAAGCTTAACTTAGAGGGATACCAACTCTGAGATCAGCCCTATTTTGTTCCCATAGGGTTTGTATAAACCCTAGGTTATTTTTTAGCTCTATTAAACCCTAGAGAAAGAAGGATAGCCTACAAAGCTTTCCTATCAAAGAATTTCCAATAACACCTTAAGGAGGAAAAGTGCATCATTGGTCTGGGAATCGGGTGTAGGGTGTACCAAGTCCTAGTTGGGTAACTCCAGGCATCTTCAAGTAAGTCTTCCCATTAGTTTTTATTTATTTTCAGTTTTATTTTCTATTTTTCTGTAATTTTTCAGGAATTTATATTGTGATTAAAATTGTTATAAAAGCTAGTTTAAAGTTCCTGGATGGTTTCTATTTCTCTTGGCAGTAAAATAAAGATCCTAGATTGTATTTAGGGCATTGTTTTTATTTTCCACCCAAGTCGTTCGTGGTCCAGCAACTTGCCAGTAGTCGGGGTTGCTTCGTTGATCACTTATGTCTAACTACCTCGGACTTCCTCTCTGCCTTGGTCTGCCCCTACTCTGACAATGGAGTAATATACTCGACAAATTTTATAGGAGGTTCGCGGGCTAGAAAGGCAGATTCTTGTCCAAGGCAGGAAGGCTTACGCTAATCACAGCTACCCTCACCAACACTTGGGGTTTCAGATGTCTCTATTTCTTATCCCAACCTCGGTGGCAGCTCGGTGGGAGGCTTGATGAGGAATTTAGTTTGGTCTGGGAAGCAAGGACATAAGTTTCATCTCATCTCTTGGGATAAACTGTGTCTACCTAAATCCCTGGGGGCCTGAGCATTCGAAGCGTCAGAGACCACAATAAGGCCCTCTTGGGCAAGTGGTGGTGGAGGTACGCCACCCAACCTGGTCACCTATGGATAGAGGTCATCAAGCACAAATATTGCTTTGGTAACGACCATTGGACCCCTGAATGCAAAACCAGTGGACATATTTCAGGTTTTTGAAGGTCCGTCCTCGAAGCCAAGACTCTTTTGTTCAACATATTCGATTCCGGCCATGGGACGGGACTAGGGTCATCTTTTGGATAGACACCTGGTGTGTCCACATGCCGAACAGTTCCCTAACCCCTTTCTTTTAGCCCGAGATTCTCAGTACTCTGAGGCCGACCATTTCAATGTCTCAGGATCAGTCAAATCTTGGACGCCTAATTTTAAGACACCTTTTTTTTGCCATGAGCTCGAAGATTTTAGTTCTTTGGTAGAAAGACTTTACTTTGTTTCTCTACCGTGATCTCGAGACGATAGGATAATTTGGGCCCCAACAGCCTCCGGCTTATTTTCCGTCTGCTCTTTCTTTCGAACAATCACTTCCTACTCCAACCCCATTGGCCCCAATTTTGCCATAGCCTCCAAAGCATGGAACCCTGTCATTCCACCTAGAATCAGATGCTCTGTTGGATTGCGCTCCATGAGAGACTGTTGACAGTTGATTAGCTCCAAAGAAGCGGAGTGCAACTCCCCAATAGGTGTACTATGGGTTTGCAGAATGAAGAGTCAAACGCTCATCTCCTTCTCCATTACGAGTTTTCTAGAGCAGTATGCAAAAGCATTCTGGTTTTGTTTGATTGGGCATGGGTCACCTCGAGATCAATTCCGCATTTGTTCCAAGCTTTTCTCTTCACACCTTGGCCCAAAGCAGGAAGATTTATTTAGAAAGCTTCGATCTCAGGAACTATTTAGGTAATGTGGATTGAAAGAAACCACAGATTTTTCAGGGGAGTGAGATCCATGGTCGAACAGTTGGCGGAGAAAGTCAGGACCCTTGTGGCCTTTTGGGCCACCAACCACAAGAGGATGATAATTAGGAATGGCCTTTTGGGCCACCAACCACAAGGATTCCTCTGATGGATGATAATTAGGATTCCTCTGAAGGCCATTCCTAATTATCATCCATCAGAGGAATCCTCTCAGAAAGACCACATGCCAGTGGGTTCTCGCTGACCTTGTGGAAGAGATTTGCAGCCCCACTTAGGTGTTCCTTATGTCATGTTTGCATAGACGAAAATAGCGTGGCAAATAAGATTGCCAAGGAGGGCACGAGCTCAGCTCCTTACGGCACGAAGACGCGATAATCCAAACTTTTCTGTTCTCTGTTTTATTTGTTTTTTCCTTGTCTTCTCTCTAGTGGTATGCATCTCTGTTAGTATGTATCTTGATACAGATTCATAAACACTATTTTGTATGCAATCTGGTTCTTTATTAAAAAATTGGTCATGCACACCTAGGTTCTTGAATATGACAAATACAAAAATCAGCATGCATAGCTCCAGATAAAGTGACTCCACATAATCTTTGATGCAAGTAAAACATCAATTAAACAGCAGCCATATTTGTTTTTCACAAGCCACAACCTCATGCTACTAACAAAAAAGATCCGATAGTCCCACAGGCACAATGCCCACATTGTCCCACACCCAAATCAACCTGTTTTTATTAGGTGAGGGACAGAAGAAGTGGACTAATCTTCTCCTCCACTCCAAATTCAGTCCCGCTCCAAAAAAAACTTGATTTACAATTCCAAACATGTTCCAAATTCACCACCTCTGAGATCAAATGTGGACCGTCCATTTAATAGACATTGGATATGGAGGCTTGGAAGCTTTTGAGCTCCAAATTATTTCTTATTTGTATGATACTGATTTAAAGGATTTTTGGAGCCTTTTTAAGTTTATTACTCAATCAAAAGTGGTGGATTTGGATGAGGGAGCATGCGGACAATGCTTTACTCAAGAGGCCACCTATTATGCATCATCCTGTTGTAAAAACCTTTTATGAAATTCAAGACACAAATAAAGTAGGAATTGAAACACTAATATGATATAGCTCCCCAACTTTACAAAAGAAAGAAAATGCATAACATTTACTGGACTCATCATAAATATCAAATTTCTGAAATGTGCATAAACATAATATTCAGTTTCTAAATTAAGGCATTCTAAGAAACCCATATAGCTTTCATTATATATTTCCTTTGCTTTATTTCAACAAGGAAACTAAAACAAAAGTTCCAAAACCCTAATTTAGTTCAGGTGGTAGCATGCTTCCATTCTTTTTCTTTTCCATCTTTTAGCTTCTCTTATTTTACTTCATATCAAACAAAATGTTTGCTTTTGAGATGGTAGTAATACACTAAACAAACAATGATAGATCATGGCCTCCTTACCTCTAGCTTATTTTATATTATTTTGTTAAAAATACAAGGGTTTATATGGCCCACATAGGGTTTTTTTCTTTTCTAGGGATTACTGACTTATATTATGGCCAAATAGTAATCCATGTAAACCTCCGGCTTTCTTTTTCTTTCTTGGGAACAAGGAAGGACAAAATAAAGATACATACCTAAAACAAGGAATAGTTACTTCTAGGATTTGACAGGCAATGCTCTACGAACACCTGTAACAAACTTCTCAAATCCTCTGCCTATCATCTCTAATGACCCTAGATCATACACAGGTTTGAGAAGGGTTGTGACTTAAATTCTCATATAAAAAGAGCAAAACTCAAATTAGGACAAAGTTTCCTCAGTCGTCCAGTAAAAAGTCATTCACATGATGGCAGTCTAGTCTAAAACCCTAAACCACACAATACCCAGTACCTATGTTAGCGAGATACCGAAATGGGTGTTTGTTTCTAACATGTTGTCGAGGTGCAATGGTGCCCGGATTTTAAAAAAATGTATAGACATGTCTGCAACTTAAAAAAATTATACAAATATAACATTAGTAAGGGGCTTTTATCAAACAGCACCTAAGAGATGAATTATTCAATATCCCACCCATTTCTTTTTATTTAACTTCAAACGAATAATCAATATATAGGTGTTTCTAATAAATGAGTGAAAATGTTAAATAGTCAATATTTCAGTTATGTTTTGATAAATTTCCAAATGAAATATCCCAAAATTTAAAAATAGAAGCTACTGGCTGAAAAATAGGTTAGATGAGAGGCATTATGAAACAATAAAACAAAGTGAAATATATACATTAAAACAAATATTTATAAATATAAATACTATCACATATTATATATTTTTTCTTTATAATTTTAGTCACTATTTTGATAGTTTTAGTTTTCAGTCATATATAATGATCACCTAGCCCACAGCGAGTACGTAGATCGAACAAGTGCCTTGTCAAGTTACAATTTTTAACACTTCTCAGTTAAAACCTATCTCCAAGAAGCAACTTGCATGCCAACAATGCTAACATGATTCTACATAAGGGAAAAACAAGCACCTGAATATTATTGTACATTGCAACATGTGCTATTGCTACTAGCATGACGCAATGCATGGGGGGGAACCAGGAACTTGAAGAGACAGCTTGTGCAGCAGCCATCAAGCGGGTTGTAATAACTTAAAATCATGAAACAACTACCCCAAAGCATCATGTCCTTCAGAGAGAGAGAGAGAGAAGGCGCAAACAGCAGATCAACAAGTTTAGCATTATGACTTAAACCTTTCTGCAACTATGCGCTACTCAGAAATGCAATTTGGGAGCTGTTTCACTTGTCAAACATGTGTTGGAATGGTGATACATGTTGACATACCTGGAAACGGGTCAGACACACACAAGTTGCAGGTCTTCCATGTCCAAGAGATTATGGGTGTCATGCTTAGACACATACTGTCTAATTTGGAACAAAGTAAATGTTTTAATCCATAACTACTAAATCAAGCCTTTAAACAAAGTAAATGTTCTAACCATAATTAATGAGGGGCCAGCTAGCCCGTCAACATGTTATTTTTGTAATACTACCACCATGGAATGTAATGGGAACCCAATATCACAACAACAATTAGTGGGGTCTAGTTTATATACCCAATCTTTTTCGTAAATGCATCAATTTTACCACATCACGTGTCACATAACATCTTATCAGGCGGAGGGATTCAATATTAAAGTTTACATTTTCCAAACTTGCCTAAGTTTTGGATCAACGTCTACATGGGAGTGATACAAGTTTCAGCATTACATTATTAAGCATGCCAAAAGCTGAAACTCTCCCTCCCTCCCTCCCTCCCTCAACCCCTCAAATTCAAATAAAAGCTCTCACTCTCGATGGACTAATATGTGGTCGAGTACCAAGAATACCCATTAGCTATATGAAATTAGTGAAAGCATAAGTGATTTTTTGGTAAAATAATCAGGAGCTTATGTATGGATATACATTCAAAAGAAGTCATGGGTGGATCCTGCATTTGTCTACAGGTGAGGATTTGGCAACTATTCAACTAACAAATATTCAAGTGAAAGAGAAACGGATGATTTTGCAGAAGAATACTCAATAAATTTAAAGGTTCTCAATTTTAGTGAACAAAGCCATTTCAAACTTTGAAAGTTCACTGCCCACGCTACTCTCTAATGTTGCAAAAAGGCTGCATTCATGAACAAACCATACGAGGCAGAAGCCAGTCTTTTGTGTGTAGGCTGCATTCATGAACAAACCATACGAGGCAGAAGCCAGTCTTTTGTGTGTGTGTGTGTGTGCGCTACTCTCTAATGTGGCAAAAAGGCTGCATTCATGAACAAACCATACGAGGCAGAAGCCAGTCTTTTGTGTGTAGGCTGCATTCATGAACAAACCATACGAGGCAGAAGCCAGTCTTTTGTGTGTGTGTGTGTGTGTGTGTAGGCTGCATTCATGAACAAACCATACGAGGCAGAAGCCAGTCTTTTGTGTGTGTGTGTGTGTGTGTGTAGGCTGCATTCATGAACAAACCATACGAGGCAGAAGCCAGTCTTTTGTGTGTGTGTGTGTGTGTGTGTGTGTGTGTGTGTGCGCGTGTGCAAGAGAGAGAGAGAGACTTGGGGAGGGGGGAGGGGGGAGGGGCAATGATTAAGAAAGAAAAACTATTAATGAGGGAGATAAGGGATACTACTAGGAATGTAGATCACCAGAAGTTGGGGCCATAAAATCTCTGTAAAGCCTTATAGCTTTGGTACATGGCAGTTGATCCAATTCTTTTTGTTTTTGGCAAGACTTGAAAGGGTTAATTTGAAAGTTTATGCCTACCAAATAAGTGGATCCATTTCTAGGCAAGTCTAAAAAAGGTTATTAAAAAATTGAACCACTCTTCCAAACCAGTCAGGTGAGTGAGGTGGCACAATGGGTGAAATTACACATTCTTAAGTGTATAAACTAGCCCTTTAACTAATACCAATCATTCTAAAAGGAGCTAATTGATTCCTACTCTAGTTTCCAGTCTAGATTAGCCCCTTCACATTTTCCCATAACAATGGGGCATACCTTAATGTTTTATTATACGCTAGTCCACAGCCTATGAATGCATAGGCTTTACCCATCAAGTTAACAATAATTTTTCAACTGAAAAAATATTATTATAAAACTATAAAATGCACAAATAAAAATTTTAAAGTACCATATTGCTTACTTTAATGGAAATACAAAATTAAAAGAATTCTTATAAATTTAAACTCATCATGTTAGAAATGCACATTGTTTACATTATGAGTATATTGTATGAGAATAACTTACTTTTGGAATCCCTAACCTTAAAATGGCAAAAAAATTTAAAAAATTAAATATCATCGTCATCATCAAAGCCTTTTTCCAACTAAGTGGGATCGGCTACACGAGTCCCGGTCTGCCATTCTGCTCTATCAAGGGCTATATCTTCAATGAGGCCATAAGTCCCCATATTTTTTCTCACTACTTCAAATCATATCCTTTTGGGTCTACCCCTTGCCTTTTTGAGCCTTCCACTTGATCTAACTCGCAGCTCCTTTAGGTGTTGTACTGGGGTTTGAGCCACACATTCACACCTAAATTCTCCCGAATGTAATCATTTTGAATTCTATCCCTTCTTATTTTGCCACTCATCCATCTCAACATTTTCATCTCAGCTATACTCATTTCTTGACCGCATAAAGTAAAGCTGGTCTCACAGCTGTCCCATAGAACTTACCCTTTAGCTTCATTGATATGCAACGATCACATAAAACTCTAGTTGCACATCTCCACTTCGTCCATCCAACTCTAATTCTACGTGCGCCATCATCTTCAATCTCTCCATTTCTTGTACTATCGACCCAAGATATCGAAAGTACGCTCTTTTTGGTATTTCTTAACCGTCAACCTTAACTACTTCCTCGTCTCTACTCCTGTTATCACTAAACTTGCATTCCATTTCCTCTGTCTTAGTCCAACTAATTTTAAAACCTTTAGAATTTAAAGCATCCCACTAAAATTCTAACTTTGTATTTAGGTCGTTTTGGGTCTCATCGATCAAAACTATGTCATCTGCGAACAACATGCACCACGGTCCCTCATCTAGTAGGTGCTTAATTAAGTCGTCTAATTGTTCGTACACTAGTTGTTCGTACCACGATCCCTCATGTTGTCTCTCTACTAATTGTTCGTACACTAGTTAGTGCTCCCTCGTACACATCGGTCCCAAGTCAATGTAGTGTTTGGAGACTCTATTCTTTTCCAACACCCACAAAATCAAATCTCTAGATACTCTATCATAAGCTTTCTCTATATCAATAAAGACCATGTAGAGGTCTTTTCCCTTCGTCCTAAACTTCTCAATTAGTTGCCTAAGTAGGAAAATAGTCTCGGTTGTTGAACTCCCTGACATAAAACCAACTTGATTTTTTGATACACTCGTTTCATGCCTTAGTCGTTGCTCAATCACTCTCTCCCAGAGCTTTATAGTGTGATTCATAAGTTTGATCTCTTGATAGTTCACATAATCTATCTCATGTGTTCTTGTAAATAGGTACGACATTGCTTTTCCTCTATTTGTCTAGCATTTTCTTTATTCTCAATCTCTTTATCGAAATATCATCTAGTCCTAAAAGGTTCGTATCTTCATCATCTTCAAAGCTTCTTTCGCTTCCGATATCCTAATCCTACGAATTTATCTATGACCTCCGCCCTCATTTATGTCAACAGTTCCTTCTACTGCTATGTTCCCATGTTGTTTGTCGTTTAATAATTTTTTTAAAATAAAATCTCTACCTTTTTTATGACCTCTTCAACCTTCACCTATACCTATACCCTTTAATCCTTACTCTTAATGCATTTAATATAGTTTAGATCCCCATACTTTTTCTCTCTCATTTTTGCTAATTTGGAGACATATTTTTTCAACTATCTTGTTTCCAGTTACAGTATAGATTATTATATGCCTTAAGTTTAGCCTTACTATTTGTCTAGCGTTTTTCGTAGCCTTTTTATATTCTTTTAAGTTTTGATCATTTCTATTATATTACCGAGCTTTATAACATCATTGCTTTTTACTAATAGCCTTCTTAACCTCATCATTACACCACCAAGTTTCCTTATAGGAGGTTCTTTTCTCTTTAGAATCTCTTAAAACTTCTTTGGTCACTTTCATAATGCAGTCACCATCTCATTCTATATAACATTGACCTCATGTTAAGAGTTCAATTTTCCTTCTTTAACTAATTTATTCTTAAACAAGTCTATTTTCTCATTTTTTAAAATTCCACCACCTAATTCTTGGACACTTATTGATTTCACCCCTTCTCTTCCATATCTTTATGTAGACGTCCATAACCACAAGCCTATGTTGGGTAATCAAACTCTCTCATGTAATAACCTTACAGTCTTTACATGTATGTTGCAAAATTATATATGAAATAAAATTATTTCATTGAGCAATATTGTAAGTGACATATTTATTCTTTTGTATTATATGAGCTTCAAAAAGTGTTTTTTATATTAGATTTTATAACTTGAAAATGAAAAGGTTCAAATCACATGATATTGTATAAATCATTTGATATTATTTAACATTTTAAGTTTTTAGTTTAATTTTAAAGTTCATAACTTTCAATTATATAAAATTTTCTATTTTCTTTATAATTTTAAATATCAAATTTTCCTACTTTAAAACTCATGACCTACATCATCATCATCATCAAAGCATTTTCCTAACTAATTGAGATCGGCTACACGAATCCAGATCCATCGTTCTGCTTTATTAAAGTTATACCCTCAGTTAGGTCATAAGTCCACATATCTTTTCCCGCTATTTTCAACCATGTCCTTTTGGGCCTGCCCCTTGCCCTTTTTTAACCTTCTACTCGAACTGACTAGCATTTCCTAAGTAGTGTTGTACCAGGTCTGCACTGCACATGGCCAACCCACCTAAATGTATTTTTTCTCATCTTATTACCTATTAGTGCTATACCTAAATTCCCCATAATGTATTCATTTCGAATTCATCTCTTATTGTCTTGCCTCTCATCCATCTCAACAGTTTCATCTCAACTATATTCATTCTATATGTATCTTGTTTCTTGACTGCTTAAGATTCTGTCCCATAAAGTAAAGTTGGTCTCACAGCTGTCCTATAGAACTTGCCCTACGGCTTCATTAGTATACGTGATCACATAAAACTCCAGTTACACATCTCCACTTCGCCCACCCAGCGCTAATTCTATGTGCGACATCTTCATCAATCTCTTCATTTTCCTAGATTATCAATCCAAGAAATCGAAAGTGCACTCTTTTTGGTATTTCTTGGCCTTCAACCTTAACTACTTTCTCATCTCTGCTTCTATTATTACTAAACCTACATTCTATATACTTCACCTTAGTCTGGCTAACTTTGAAATCTTTAGATACTAGAGCATCCTTCCAAAGTTCTAACTTTGTGTTGACGCCGTTTTGGGTCTCATTAATCAAAATAATATCATCCGCGAATAACATGCACCATGGTAGCTTATCTTAATGGTACCTAGTTAAGTCGTCCATAACTAAGACAAAGAGGTACGAGCTCAATGTTAACTTCTGATGCAGAAATTTTAAATGAATACAAACCATAATTAAAAATGAAAAGCTTGATAATTAGTTTTTAAAAAAAAGGAAAAATATACAAATAAGCTATTTATATTTGATACAAGGAGGTCACAATTACTTTTATCCATCAAATTTCAAATCGAATGGTTATGAATGTGTAATTGACTTGACTCCAAGTTCAAAAAGAAATTCTCAAACTTTGTGACAAATGTGACATGTAATGATTCGTAGTAATTGTGACCTCCTTGTAACATAGAATAGTCTCATAGTATAGAATCCCTTAATGAGATATACAAATCTTCACTCTTGTCATTGTAAGTTGGCAAAAAATTATGCTTTTTATTTCTTTGTAAAATATTTCTCAAATATTTTTATTCTTCAATAGTTTAAAAAAAATATGCTTTTTGTTTTATTGTACCATTTATTCATTGGTACTTTTTTTGAGGTGCCATAGCATCTATATGATGTATACGCTTGAAGGCCCCTCTCCTTGTAACATAGATAATAGTCTCATAGTATAGAATCCCTTCATGAGATATACAAATCTTCACCCTTGTCATTGTAAGCTGACAAAAAATCATGCTTTTTATTTCTTTGTAAAATATTTCTTAAATATTTATATTCTTCAATAGGTTAAAAAAAAATATGCTTTTTATTTTATTTTACCATTTCTTCATTGGTACTTGTTTTTACGTGCCATAGCATCTATATGATGTATATGCTTGAAGAGCCCACAAGCGCCCTTCAACAATTTAGATTTAACCTATTCTAACGAAATGGCCAAAAATAAATTTGTTTTTTATTTTATTCTTTACTGAAAAATCATATTCATATGAGATTTAGGAAGTAAAATTTATTTTTATATTATACACCAAATAAAATTAACAATAATATTTTGAATAAAAACTTTGGTCAAAATACCCATGAATATTTTAAGGGTATTTTGGATTTTTTTGGTTCAAAATGTTATTTTACTATTTTTATTTGGTGCATCGTATAAAAATGAATATACAACCCCAAATTTTAGATAAATATAATTTTTTAAAGTAAAAGATAAAAAATAAATTTACTTTTTGGCCATAGCCTAATTCAATTTGGACTGCTGAAAGGGTGCTTGTATATCCACATGATGTAGACACGATACTTTCCCCCTTTTTTTTGGTTATCTCTTATACACATTTCCACATGCACATAGCAATTTTATGGTTTAGTAATTTCACATGCACATATACTTCTAGAGCAAGGGTTTTGAGAACTCAAAATTTTGATTTTTTTTTTTTTTTTTAAATTATCCACAAGATGGATAATGGTCATTGCATCCACTTGCACTTCTGAAACATGGAATAGATGCAAACATTATATAGTCCAGCTTCATTTTTTGTTCATAGGCCTGAAATAGTCCTTCCACTCGAAGTCTACATCCCCAAGAGTATTTACTCTGAATTAACATTTGCAGTGCCTCCATGGATATTCTGGGGTTTATGAAGAATTGGGAAACCTACAAAAACCCGCGGAAAGAACAAGCAAGCAAGTACAACGACCCTTTAAAATAAATCTCAGGCAACCTGTAGAAAACTAATGATAAAGCAGATAAAATATGAACCACAAATCATGGGAAAAATCTCCTATTTTCTAAGCTGCCTGCGGCTTAATTCTATTTATGGCCAAGCCAAACCATACATCTAATTTTACTTAAAATATAGAATTTCAAAAATCCAAAAATTCCAAATTTATCTTAATCTCATGCATGCAAGAAATCCTTATTAGACTGAGAGAGAAGATATGCAAGGAAAACTTCTTCATTAAGACTGCAGTGTGTAAGGAGCCTCCTACTTTGTATGCAGAGAGGAAGAATCTAAAGACTATTGTTCGATCAAACAAAATTTGCAGCCTTTATTGCATGACAATGACACATACATATGCATCCTAATAAATTCAGTATTTGTAGTAAAGATTCAAGACCAAAATGTGTGTGTGTGTGTGTTTGTTGCAAAATTATATATGATCTAAAATTATTGAATGAAGCACTATTATAAGATACATATTTACCCTTATGTACCACATGAGCTTCAAAGTATTTTATATAGATTTAAATTTGGAGAAACAGATTAAAAGGTTTAGATTACATGATACTGTATATGTCATTAGATATTCTTTACATTTATAAACTTATCTTTATCGTCAAAGTTTATAACTTCTAGATATATAAAATTTTCTAATTATTTTTTTAAAAATAATTATTAAAATTTTCTAATTATTTTTTTTTAAATAATTATTAAAATTTCCTAATTCTTTGAAAAATCTTCAGCTTATATTTTAAAAAAAATTTGTTGCTTTCAAACTCATATACAAATGTTTTAACCATGTGTCTTGATTCAGTCTCATCTTATCTAAAACTAGAAACATCAAATCCGTGTCAGAATCTAGGTAATGTAGCTTCTTAGTCTTCTCTGTGAAAGCCGACCATATCTATATTACATATACACAAACTTTGTTTTTAACCTTAATAGCTCTTTAAGTATCTCCTTTAATACTTTTATAACTCCACTCCTAATCACTTGGAGCTTCATCTATAATAAGCAAATAATATAATCATTTCAAAATATAATAATAAAGTTCACAAACTTCTATTACTGTCGTAATATTCATAGAAAGTAATTGTTGACTTTTTTACACTATGTAAATGATTCACAGATGAAGAATGCATGGAATACAGACTAATATTTAATTGCAAATCAACACAAACTCTCATACATTTCGGAAAAATGAGTGATCATACATACAGTTCAATATGTTACCAGTGGAATCAGCCATCCGCAGTTGACAGCACACAACTGACATTAATGATACTCGCCGATCATTGTGGTAACCAGCAACAAAGCATACATCCATTTAAAACTAGTAAAAATCAGAAAGTTGGGAGAAATCAAGCAAATCAATCTTTAAAACATTTTGCCATCCTTTCCATGTTTGAATAATTTTTAGCACAGGACTGAAAAACGAAAAAAATAAGCAGTAGCTTCCAAAACACCACCAGGTTACTTTTTTCTTTTCCTTTTTCTCTTTTTCTTTTTGTTTTTTTTTTTTTGTGTGTGCGTGTGTGTAGAGGGGGGGGGGAGGGGGGTTGGACAATGATGGTTGAGTCCTAAAATGCATGCAAGGATATAAATAGGTTACTCGACCATCTGATGTCAGCAATGAATGGTTAGGAGGCTTGACTCTGTAGCCGTCCATTCTTAAGACTTGACACTAGATGGCACGGGGAGCTGTTTATATCCATGCAGGATATAAGAGACACACCCCAGCAATCCATTTTTAACACTTGACACCTAATGGCAGAGGAGCTGTTCATATTCATGCAGGATATAAAATCGCAGTGTCATATATTGTCCCACATTATGTTATAGTCAACTACCACCAATAATGAAATAGCGAATTACCAGTATTAGTAATTAAAAATATTTCAACGTCAACTTATTATTAAATATAACATAACGTGGAAAACAAATAATGAAATGTGCGAATTATATTGCAAGTGCCAAAAGAAAATGCTAATCAGTCACTAAGTCAAGTCAGTTTTGTTTGGACAATGACCTGAGTCAACTTAAACTTTGAAAATATCAGCATGCATACTTATATATCCTTCTTCACAAGCCATATATAGAACTCCTGTAATGACCTAGTCATGCCCGCACAAGAAACTCATATTTCATCAATTCAGTCCCAATACTATTTTTCCCTCTGATTTCTCTTGATTTCCATCTTTACTAGCATGGATACAAGCAGTATCGACCAATACTCAAAGCCCAACACACATCTTATATACAAAATAAAAATAAAAAATTCATTTTTTAATGAAGAAAATAATTACACTAATCTCTCTACCAAGTCAAAGAGCCAAATTGCCATCAACATTTGCCCTGTTACACATTTTTTTCTCTTTTGGTATTCAATTGAGCATTAATATAGCCCATACAAAAAATGGGAGGGCTTCATCTCATATGCTCAAACAACAATGACTTCTTTTGGGTAATGAAACAGCAATAACTTCAAAACAGCAGATAAGAATAGTCTACTGAATATGCCAAAAACTTCAATTGCATTGACAAAAACTAGAAGAGTATGTCGCACATGTTTGAACAAACATGAGACGTGCTATCTAGAAGTAAGGCTAAATCCCAAAATAAGGTACCAAAACTCCTAATCTGAGGTGCTTGCATTACCCACTGAAGCCTAAGCCCATTCAACCAATAAATGAAAAAGAATAAATGGTTGGAAAGGAAGAATCATGATCCTTTAAGTGGTATCTCAGAGCTACAGCAACTGGACCAAAATCCACGTCCTCTCAAGAAAATAGGCGAAAGGATCGGGCCTAATTTCCCGAAATATGCATCACTTTAACCCCAATTTACGTGGGAACAAGAGGGAAGAGAGAGAATAAAATGAATGATGGGTAGGGTACCTTCTTCTTCCATCCAGGTGGAGCCCGCAACTCTTGGCCTGCACCTTGATGGTGCTCTTCAACCTTACTGCCTCCCTCTGAAACTACGGGGCTTGCCATTGCGACAACTCGCTCTCTGTGTATGGATTATAAGCAGCGGCCCTTCTCTGTTCGGACTTCAGAGTTTGTAACTCGCTTTCTATTAAAAGGGTCGCCTCTGGTGGTGCATGCACACGCATACATATATTACTAAATTCTGCATTGACGCACCCAAGCCTTGCGTCGGAAGTCGGAACAGTCGGTCAATCATGATAGGATAATAAAGAAAAAGCTTATATAATGTTGAGACCCTAAAAAAGTCATGATCAGAAAAATTCTCAAATCTTATCGTCTTGGCCTTCTGATATATGAACATAAAAAAAAGGTAAAGAATAGAATGAGACCATTTGGTACAAAATCACATTAGTCTTGACCATTTTTTGTGAAATTGGATAGGTACAATTATTTTATTGATCAAATTTAAATTTCTAAATAAATTTTTTCGAACTTTGTGATAATCTAAGCTATTAAAATTCATATCAAATGGTACTAAGGAATTGTGACCATCTTGTATGATAGGTAAATTATCTCATTGTATGCAATCCCTAAAAAAATTGGACTTCAAGTTTTGAAAATAGTACACCTTCTGATGCATTATCTAGGCGGTCAATTTTCAATATTTTCTTAAGTGTTCATATTGCATGATCTACCTTATTTTCGAAGCTTTAAATTTTATAACTAAATATGAAAATACATTTTAGGCCATGATAAAGATGTTTAATATTGAAATAACATATTTTGACACTATTTAAAAGTATACCTTATTTTGACTGTTTAGGTCCTCAGCTTTGTATAAACCACATCCTAATAATAATAAAAATAATGTGAATAAAAGTTTGTCAGGGATACATCCTCATCACTATCCAATGGCAGCCTTCTATTTGGTCTGAGCGGTTTGACAACAATTCGGTACTTAGAAATAAAAAAAAAATTATATAAGGTTGCAATCTTAAACTGTAGAATAAAAATCGCACCTCAAAAATCTATTAGAATGTAATATTGAAAAACCCTCTAATTGATCATCTCGACATCGAGATGTATAAATATTAAAAAAAAAAAAAAAATGAGCATCATAAATAGTGCATCTTGCAACACATTAACTAGACCGTCCATTTTTAGGATTTTCATATGTTTATAAATCTACTTGATTTTAACTATTTTTTTAGTTTAAAGTTTTATAATTAGATATTAACAAATTTTTAGATAATTCAATTAATTTTTTGCAAAAAAATTTCATGTTATAATTAAATTTGGAGGTGCGCCTTAATTGGATTGTTTAAGGTTGAACCATTGTAGAAGACCCATTAGAAATTATCCTTTCTCTTTTTTTTTAATATTAACATATAACTAGTTAGGTGCATCGATCTCGCCTCCCCGGATCTAGGTGATCAGGTGACACGTGTCTCGGGTTTGAAAGACCCAAGACCTGAGACCGCACTCTCGGGAACCTCGTTCATAGAACAAGGGCAAGTGTCCAACTGGTGAGAGAGGAATTTTGAATGTGACGTGGGGACCAACCTCACCTAGGTCCGTGACTTACTCGAGCTGATTCAGAATCGCCTCCATTGACCTGCAATCTCCTTGTTTTCTGCACAACACTATCATAGTTAATTTGCAAGACAAGTGGGCCGAAGGACCCACCCTTGACTTAGGGCAACGCACATTCGTGAGAAGTTAGGGTGATGAAGAAGAGAGTTTGAATAAAGAGAGAAAAGGGAAGAGGACTTGATAAAGAGACGAGCCTAGCAAGATAGTTGGACCAGCGACCAACTCTAGTCGTAGCAAGATGGGCATGGTACTTAAGACCAGCATGACGGCAATACTACTCGAAACCGAGGCCGCTATGCCTGTCCTAATCTGGTGTGGCAGCAAGACATGCATGGTACTCAGGATCAGCACGACGACAATACTGCTTGACATCCAGACTACTATGGCAGTTCTAGACCGAGTCTACCCTCAGTCAAGTGAGAAGATAAGGAAATAAAAAAAATAAGCCGTGGAGTAACAATGTTGCGGCCCTTGGACAGCGCTGGACATTGTTGCTCACTGTCAAAGAGTGAGCAGTGAACTACAGACGGTACTAAGCATCGCCGTTGGCAACACGAGAAGGGCGATGGCTCCTTATGAAGCGTGCAGCAACAGCCTCTTGTAAAGCGCGCAGTGGTAGCTCCTCGACGAAGCACACGGCGATAGGTGTGGGACGCAAGAGAAGCATGTGCTCAGCAATAGGCACCCAGGGCACGAAAGAAGCTTGCGCACGGCAATAGGTACCGAGCGCACGAAAGAAACTAGCGCGCGGCGATCGGCACCGAGCGCACGAAAGAAACTAGCGCGCGGCGATCGACACCGAGCGCACTAAAGAAGCTAGCAAACAGCGATGGGTATTATCGCGACCCTTCGCGGGCAGCGATAGGCACACAACAGGGTGAGACCCCTACAGGCGGCAATGGGCATCGCCGTCTGGCTTTCGTGGGACGTCGAGGACGCATCTGCGAACGGCGATGAACAGTGTCATATGCGAACCTCGCTGAGAGATAAAGATGAATGAAAATAAGGAGAAAGAGGCTCGCGCATGGTGTTGCCATTGCCATGCGTGACCTGTGAAACCACACGAGAGAGACGAGAGAGAGAGGCATGCACAACACTACCACTGTCGTGCATGGCCTCTGAGAGAAACTCAAATGAAAGAGAAATAGAAGAATATAGGAAATAAGAGAGAGAATAAGAGAAGAAAGAATAGAGGAGAGAGAAAAATATTTACCTTAAGTCTAGGGGTACCATCTCAAAATTTTCTCCCTCCATCCTCACTCTCTCAAGCTGTGATCCAACAATGAGAAAAGATAGAGATTTTATTAGATTGCATAAGATGACTTTGACACCAGTACCGTATTCATTCCTAGCCCTGTCAAAGTATAACTCCCAAGTGGAATCCTCAATGACAAAGAGGTCCTCATCAGGGAGATCTATTTTGATGGGGACACAGTCAAGTAAGGCATGCTCAGCTAAATGATCGGCAATTGCTTGCCCCTTGATTGATTTCTAAGTAACATATTCGATGTCAAATTCACTTAGGAGCATTCTCCATTTGGCAAATCATCCATTTAGAACATGTATTTTTAGCAAGTACTTGAGTGGATCCATCTTGGATATCAGCTTGATGGTATGAGAAAGCACATAATGCCTAAACTTTCAAGTTGCCCACACTAAGGTTAGACAATGTTTTTCCACATCCAAGTATCGTATTTCATAGTCGATCATTGTCTTACTGATGTAGTAGATGGTCTTCTCTTTTCCTTAATTATTATATTGCCCTAGAATCACCCCCATTGTCTTATATGTCACAGCAAGATAAAATAACTAGAGGTTTATTGGGATCAGGTGGACTCAAGATCGGTGGGTTAGAAAGGTACTCCATTATATGATCAAAGACTTTTTGACATGCCTCATCCCAGATAAACGGGTGTCCTTCTTTAACAGACGATTGAATGGACCACATTTCTCAGTTAATTGAGATATAAATCTCCTGATAGCTCGGATTCTACCTTGCAACCCACGAATTTCTCGAATATTCTTTGGAGATAGCATTTATGAGATAGCCTTAATTTTTATTGGGTCCACTTCTATTCCTCTTTGGCTCACAATGAAGCCAAGTAGCTTGCCAGGCTCAACACCGAAGACACACTTATGAGGATTCAGCTTTAGTTGGTGCTCTCGAAGTCCGTCAAATACTATTTTCAAATTGGAAAGGTGGGCATCCCGAGTTTTGGATTTGATTAGGATATCATCCATATAGTATTCCATAATGTCATGTATCAAGTCATGAAATATAGTAGTCATGGCCCTCTGATAAGTTGACCTTGCATTTTTAAGACCAAAAGGCATGACTCTATAGCAGCATGTCCCTCATTGTGTGATGAAGAAAGTCTTTTTTTGGTCTTCTTTCACCATGATGATATTATTGTAGCCAGAGAAATCGTCCATGAAGGATAACATCTGCTGTCCAGCAGTGTTGTCAACTAGGGCATCTATATTTTGAAGAGGAAAGTCATCCTTAGGACAGGCTTTGTTCAAATCCCTATAGTCGATACAAACTCTGATTCTCCTATCTTTCTTAGGTACTACTAAGATATTGACTAACTAATCCGTATAATTCGCAGGTAAGATGAACTTTGCTTTTAAAAGTTTGTCAATTTATTCTTTATCTTCAGCTCCAAGTGAGGCTTTAGTCGACGTAGTTTATGTTTGATGGCTCTTGCCTATTCATGGAGTACAAGATGGTGTCGTACCAATTCGAGATTTAAGCCAGGTATATCTTCATAAGACCGGGCAAATATGTCAATACATTCTTTTAAGAGGGAGATCATCTTGCCTTGTTCTTCTGGTGATAGAGAACTTCCAATTATTGTGATCTTCAAATATTTCTCATTTCCTAGATTAATGTCTAAGGTCTCATCGACAATAGCAATAGGACTACCGTCGAATATCGTCTTAAACTGCTCAACTTTGAACATGAGTTCCTCAGTGGGAGGTTCTTCATCTGCCTCAAAGTTTTCATCGACAGGTGAGTCCTCATTTGTTTCATTTTTATTTTATTCCCTGGCTTCATTTAAGTTTTCACTGGGTTTGTCAAAGGTCTTGATTATATTTTCTACAATCGGAAAGGTAATGGTGTCAGAAAGGCTTTGCACAGAATGCCTGTTTAGGGAGCCTACGCCAACCCATTTTTTTGGCACAGGAACTTGAAAGTGTCGTTGTATCCCCTTGATGGATTCAATAGATAGGGGAGTAATGCTCCAATTTTCAGTAATTACCCTAGTTTTCTTGGGAGTCGAGGAGGTGGTAGCCACAATATGGGCTTCAAGTGTAAATCGGGAAAGTTGTCGTTCTAACAACTCTTCTTCTAGAGGAATTATGATCTTCGGTTTTGGAAGAGGTTCAGTCTTTCGGTGGTCAAGACCTTGAATTCCTCCAATAATTAAATATGAATACCGAGAAGATTTGAGTTTGCATTGAAGCTTAGAAAGTGTGCAACCCAACCCTCTTCGATTGTCGATGTCTACTTTAGCATGAGGGGAATGAGTAATTGCCTTAGCAACACCTTGCCCAATTTTTTCAAGGCCAAAGCCGGGGCCATAACCCTGAGCCAATAGCATATTTCATGCATGCATGAACCGAAATCGTAATGACTACAACAATTTTTCAATTTCTCAGGCTCTTCATGCGTTTCATGGATCATAGCACAATTTTCCTTATATGTTAGAAGTGGGATCTCTTGGATTTTCAAAATTTCAGAGGGATTCTCTTTTTCTACTTTGACTGCATCTGAACGTACGCGAGTCATTCCTCCAACAGTTGGGAACTTCAGGCATTGGTGCAAGTGGAAGCCACAACAAGATTTTCATGTAGTCATGGCTTGCCGATGAGTAGATTGAATGAAGGTTCAATGTCAAGGACATAAAACCTCACTATTTGGACCACCGGGCCAATCTTAATAGTGAGAGGGATGATCCCTAAGGTTTTTCTTTGAGCCCCATCATAGGTTGCAATTGAGATGTTTGAGACCTCAATGTCTGTTTGTGATTACCCTACTCTTATAATAGTTTTCAAGGGACAATGCTAAGAGATATCTCATTGTCAACCATCACTCTCCTGATTTCATAACCGCTCATGAAAATAGTGATATAAAGTGGATGGGTGTGAAAACAATCAAATCCCATAGGTATGTCATCATCAGTAAATGTAATGAGGGTCGGTGCCCTTAAAAGATTGATCATGTTGCTTAGCTCTTTGGGTCTAGTATGGGCAGTAGACTCAGTATTTGAGTCATCACGAATTATAGACATGACTAGAATACTTATGTTAACAAAAATATTTTCTTTGTTTTTTTAATCTTATTTTTTTTTGCCTTTTTTTTTTTTTTAGCTATGTAAAAAAAAAAAAAAACAAGATAAAGATGCGTCTAAAATAATTTTATTTTATTTTAAAAAAAAAAAAGATAATGTCAATAAAATTATAAGCTATGCAAGTAAGGTTTAACAACAAAAGATAAAATAAAAAAAAGATGAGATCTATTTCTAATCTAAAAAGATAAAGTAGAGAAGGCCTAGATCTATTTTTTCTTCTTCTTTTTTTATTTAAGAAAAAAATATTTTATCAAAAGATATAAAGATTATTTCTTTTTTTTGTTAGAAAAGAGATAAAGATGCTTTTAAAAGATGTATTATATATATAAAAAAAAAAGATGCACTTAAAAAAAATTAGAAAACAGATAAAGATTATTTTTTATTTTTTTAAAAAAATATGTATTCTAAAAAGATGAAGATGCACTTTAAGAAAATAAGTATGATCTAAAGAAGATAATAAATGATCTAAAGATGATAAGTATGAATAAAAGGAGATATGAAAATATGATAAAGATGACATAGATGATATCAAGATGAATCTAAAGATGTTCTAGATGAGAAAGATGATCTAAAAGATTATCTAAAAAGATGATCTAAAGATAAAGTTGAGATCTATGAGAAGATTATCTAAAAAAGATAAAGATGATTTAAAGATTGATAAAGATTGCTCTAAAGATGATTTAAAAGATTGACCTAAAAGATGGTCTAAAGATAAAGATGATCAAGATGGATATAAAAAAAGATCTAAAAAGACAATAATGATGGATCTAAAACATTAATCTAAAAGAATATGATCTAAAAGATCATAAAGATTAAGAGAAAAAAGATCCTAAATTTTTTATGGAAAGAGAAACAATAAGATCTATAAAGAAAATATTGAATCTAATAAAAAAAGAAATATTTCAAATCTACCTTGTTTTTCTTCTTTTTATTTTTTTATTTTTTCTGAAACAATAAATATGAGAAAAAAAAAGTTTTTTTAAGTCTAAAATACAGATCTGAAACTTAAGGTGCCCCACGGTAGGTGCCAAACTATTTACGATGAAAATCTAACAGATCTTTAGATAAAGATCTCTCGAATTTTAATACCTTAAACTAATTAAAAAGATGTAAATAAAGTGGTAGAGAAAGTGAGACTGATCGAATTCAGATCTACCCAAAAACGAGCAGATCTACTCTCAGATATGTGACAGAGCCAACTTGATCAAAAGAATTAAAATACGATTTTAAGACAAAGTTAACATGTCAAAATAAATAAAAACATAAATAAAATAATAAAAGAATAAAAGGAGAGAGAAAAAGAGACAAAACAAACCTTAAAAATTCCTAAAATTAGGAAAATTACCCAAAAAATAGGAAAACCCTTGAAAAATTCCTAAAAATTTAGGAAAAATCCCCAAAAATTCTAAAAAATCAGAGAAAATTTTATAACTCATATTCAACATTTGGAGATCCCAAAATTCTTATAAAACTAAAGAAATTCTCCTCCAATCTTAAGAAAAGCCTAGGTAGACCCTACTTAAAATAACTCAGTTTTTGCCAAGATTTGAGCAGATCTCATCACAAAGATCGACGCATATCGGAGTGTAAACAACTTGAAGCATTGGTGGAGCGTAGAAGGGACCACCCCCTGATCATAAAGCCAAGGGCGGCCAAGCAAGACATTATAAGATGTATCATTGTCGATTTCATGAAACTAGGCGTAATCGTTCAGGTCACCGATCTTGAGGCGAAGATGAACTGTCCCAGTCGGCTTTTCTCCTTATTAGTAGAACCCTTGCACAGTGATGTGGGTAGGAGTTAGGTCGTCATATCCTAATCTCAATCGGGTGAGGATCCTTCTTAGGATCAGGTTGACTGTTGACCCTCCGTCCAGCATAATCTGGTTGATAGGGCAGACATGTAATTCACCATTCATGAAGAGGGGGCAATTGTGAAATTTGCCTCCCAACTACAGGTCATCTTCGAAAAAGGTGATTGTCAAGCACACATTCAGGATGCTTGGGTCTACCTCAATAAGCTTCACTTCAGTCTCGTACACTTCCGGATTAGAAAGGGCTTGAACCAGGGCCACACGGTAATCTCTGGATAGCATAAGGACGTCATAGATGCTTAGAAGGGCTGGAAGCTTTTTCAAATGCCCAATTACATCATATTTCACCTTATCCTCATTAACCTTTTGTGTTCCTGATCCAGTCACTGGTTTGGGTGTTAGGGTAGGTTTAGGAGCAGGTTTTGGTTGAGTTTTGGTTTGTGACACTAGCTGACTTTGTTGTTCGGTTGATGTAGTCTGGGCTGATGGGGAGGTAATAAGGATTTGTATTAGGGATGTATAGGTTTGAGGCTGAGGTTTTGGGAGAAGTGCAAGATCAGGAAACTTGAGGACCTTGAACTTTTGAGGTGTGGGTTGTAGCTTCTTCCCTGATTAAGCTCATTTACCCCATGCTGAATGGTACTTCCAAAATCTGCACCATATGGGAGGCCTCCTTGGAACAGGAACTTGAAGATGGCTCGGTTTTGGCTTGGGTCGCCAGGGCATCGGCAATGGTCAAGAATCCCGTCGCCTGTGCCAACATCTTTCTTAGGCGCTTCCGCTGCGATCTGCTGATGTTGGTGCCTTCGAGCTCTCTGTTTAGAGTGTCAAAGTCTGGGCACTGCCAACCTGCACCTGTAAAAGAGATAAAAGAGGAGGGAGGAGGAGAAGAAGAAGTGGAGTTAGAATGGCTGGGTTGCTTTTTATGTCATCATCAGAATTGGACGTGTGCACAGGGTGTTTTAGGTCTTGCCCCGGCTCTGACCGTTGGGGGGTGCTTTTAGCGTCGTTACCCGTATTGGACAAGGTCTCGAGTAGCAGATGACTCAGAGATATCCACTTGATCGGACGAAAGGATAAGGCGAGTTGCGCCTGGGATGAAGTCTCGTAAGGTCGGTAGTGGAGGAAAGGGCCTCAAGAATTCTTCCTCGACTGGTGGCTAAGGAATATGATTCTTTCAGTGAGCCGACTTAGGTGCTCATCTCTTTCTGGATCCTTTAGACCATCCTATTGGGCTGATGAGTAGCCCTAGCTTGATGGACTACCTCACGTTATAGGGACTTCCGTAGTAGACTTCCCAAGGATGAGAAGTCGAGAGCTCTGAAGGGTCTAATGCAGGCTCATAGGGGACCTGCAGTGGGCTTTCCTCTTGGATGGGAGCGATGGCTTGGGAGTGTTTAGGGAGAATGGCACAAACAATGTGGCCTTTATGTACCTTCTCGGCAACGATAGCTTTGAACCCAGAGCATTCCACGAGCTCATGGCCCCATACTTGATGATATGGGCACCTGAGATTTTTCGTACCATGGGCAAGAAGCTTAGGTTGTCTAGCGGGCTTGGGAGTGACGAGACCCTGTTAGAGTATCGCCTCGAAGAGGGCCTGCAGAGGGTCTAACTCAGTACTTCCCTGAACTTGTGTCGGGAGGTCTTCTTGCACTGGCAAAGTAGGGGCTTGAGGGTGTCCTTTTGGGTTACCATGAACTTCTTGGTGCTGCTGCATCTTCTTTACCAAGAGCTCATGGAAGTCAGTGCATTCGCTCAGGTCATAGACTCGTATCAGATGATACAGACACTAGAGATTCTCGGTTCTTGAAGGCAGGAACTTAGCTGCCTTGTCGGCTTTGGTGTGATAAGACCTTCTTTGAGCATCATCGAGAATAGTGCACGGAGGACAGCAGGTGCCTCATCATCCTCTTAGATTGTCATTATGTGGGATGCCTCAGTTGCCCCGAATGCTTTCTTTAACTCTTCAAGCTTTATCTGGCCCTTGTTAATAAGGGCTTCGATAATGTCTTTGAACGTATAACACTCTTTAGTGGGGTGGCCTACTCTCCTGTGATAAGCGCAGTACCTCTCCTGTATCTCCTGTCCAGCCTGTTTTGGGGTGTCGACCTCCGGCAGCTAGATCATGTTTTGCTCTAGTAATAAACGAAGCAGTGCATGAACCCACTCCTTCTCAAAGGGGTACACATTGTTCTTGTGCTGAATCTAGTAGTCGCTTCGATTTATATTTTTAAGAGGGGGGACTTTGTTATAGGACTGCTGCTGCTTGCCTCTAGCTTGTGCCTTGGTTACCCCTTTGGAGAGGTCCAAGGTTTCTTAGTGTCAGTCATGGTGACAACCACACTAATCACCGCTTTTTGGTTGCCCCAATTGTTGGAGCGAGAATTGCCATTGCCCCATTTGTTTCCCGAGTTAGAGGGCTATTGATGAGATCTGCCATGGTGCTTGGACATACCTTCTATACGAATTGCTTCAGAGATGAGCTCTGACATGGAGGGTGGATTGGATGCTTCGACATGCAGGGCGATCTCGGGCAGCATATTCCGAGCTTGGAGGTAGCCGAGCTTACCACTGGAAGGCTGACCCTTCAAGAGTTTCGATGAACTAACGAAGGAAGAGTCGCCCATCAGTTGCCGTCTCTCGACAAGTAGCTTGGAAGTGAGCGGTATGCTAGTGCGGGGATGTAGTACCATTGAACGAGGGGAGCATCCATTTTTTATAGTTCAGAGGAAACGGCACCTGGTCGATATATGAGGGGTACAACTTTTGGTAAAGCAATTCTTGAGATTGTGGGTCACCATGGCATCTATGTCGGTTTGCGAAACCATGTGAGGAGCAGAGCTGCCTTGGGAGACCGGCGGGGGAGTTTTCCCGGGAGTTGTGTCCTCTCCACGCTGGGAGTTAGCCTCATGGTGAGAAGAAGAAGCAATGGGCCTGGAGGCCTTCAAACGATCCATCTTTTCGAGGATGGACTACATCATCTGCACTTCTTGGGTGTCGTCCGGCTCATTGATCACCATGATGCTGACTGTTTCTTCTGGAGGGTCAAAGCCAGGTGGAGTAGGGGACTGCCAGGGTTGGAGAGTCCTACGCAACAAGTATGTCCATAGGGGCTCGGCATGCCCCGACTGGACTCGAGCCTTGTACGCCGACCGTGTGAAGACCGGTTCTGGACGGTCTTGGGACCATGATTTCTTAGCAACTCGGTCTTTTGCTGTGAAGGTGACCACCGAGCAATCTTGGACTTCTTGTTCAGGTTTGGGAACCCGAAGAGCGAAGAAGGGATTGTGAGGCAGGAGGTCATCAAGAGTGGTAACCTCATCTGCCTTAGGAGCCTCTCTAGTCAGGAGCTGGGGGCCTCTCTTTTGTTTGGTTCTGAGACTGTAATAGATTTCATTTCAAAATCGAGCCTTCGAATTGGACTGCCCTGTCTTTCTTGAGCATGCGAGGGTCGTGTCCAACAGCTGGGGCAGAGAGTGCAGTCTAAGGATAGAAGGCAATCTGAGATGCTGCCTTAGTGGCTGTAGGCTTCTATCTGCCATAAGACCCTTGCCCCGAGTTCCCTTGTGAGCTCCAGGTGCACGACTGACTTGAGGTGGCTGGCTCAAGATGGTACTCTTAGGGAAAACCTTTGAGTACTAGGTCTCGAGGTGCTTGCTTGACGAAAGAGGAGCGACAGAAGAAGGATCTGGCTCGTGACTCTGCCTGAGTCAGGAGCGGGGAGGAACCTACAAAGTCAGTGCGTGTGCACCTTTAGAGTTAGCTGTCCCAGTGACTTGGGGGTCAACCCGGGCTCGATCAATCGGTTCGACCTTAGGAGGTCGAGACCCACGAGCTCGTGTCTGTGAGGGACCGAGTGGGAGCTCATCTCTCACAGGGTGAAGTCGTGTGCACTGAGAGGGAGGACGAAGCGGTCGACCCTCGTGCGCTCGAGTTGGTGTAGAATTGGCACTGCCCCGAGTTGTGGAAAGCATATGCATGTTGTGTGCAGGGTTTGGCCAGAGAAGGCCGAGCCCTGAACGCTAACTCAAGGCTGCATGAAAGTTTCCCTGAGGTGTGGCTCGAGTGGTCAGACCACGAGCCATCAGATGTGTGCGAGAGGTGGAGACCGTAGGATCCCTGCCTCTATGTCCGAGCTTCCAAGGATAGAGATTCGGGGTAGTGAAGGAGTATGGGGAGTAGCCTTGTGGCGACTCTCAGGAGCATTGGCAACCTGCTTGCCTTTCACGAAAGAGCAGCCTTTCAGTGTACCTCAGCAATATGACCGGCAAGGGACTTGCTAGTAGCAGGGTGCATGCTATGTGTAGTGGCATGTGTGCCACCAATGCAAAGGGCCTTGGTGGAGTTCCACCAGTGCTAGGAAGCGAGGAGTTAGGGACCTTCAAGTCCCTTCTCGCACCAATCCAAGACAAAACTTGGGAGCCGGGCTGCAAGTCCTGACTCAAGAGGAGTGTGGGGAACGAGGCTTGAGAAGCTCACTTCCTTGGGACGATTACGAGTGCATGGATGAGAAAATCCCCAACTTGGATGAACGGGTTGAATAACCCATATGCCATAAAATATAGTGCAAAAAGTAAAAGGTGATGTTAATCAAGAAAGAGCAAATCGACAAAGGGGTAATAAGTCACCAATGGAGTCTCCAAGCTGGTTAGGTGCCTTGATCTTGCCTCCCCGGATCTAGGTGATCGGGTGACGTGTGTCTCGAGTTTGGAAGACCCAGGACCTGAGACCGCTCTCTCGGGAACCTCATTCACAAAACAAGGGCAGGTGTCCAACTGGTGAGAGAGGAATTTTGAATGTGAGGTGGGGACCAACCTCACATGGGTCCATGACTAACTCGAGCTGACTCGCATGGGCGCCCTCTTGGATCACGACGGAAAGCCCCCTAACTGCTTCAGCTGGTTTGGAATCGCCTCCCTTGACCTGCAATCTCCTTGTTTTCTGCACAGCATTATCATAGTTAACTTGCAAGACAAGTGGGCCAAAGGACCCATCCTTATATCTTAAGGCAATACACATTCATGAGAAGTTATGACGATGAAGAAGGGAGTTTGAATAAAGAGAGAAAAGGGAAGAGGACTTGATGAAGACACAAGACTAACATGATAGCTGGACCAGTGACCGACTCAGAGTGGTAGCAAGACGGGCATGGTACTCAAGACCAGCACGACGACAATACTACTCGAAACCGAGGCCGATATGCCTGTCATAATCTGGCGTAGCAGCAAGACGGGCATGGTAGTCAGGACCAGCACGACTGCAATACTACCCAACATCCAGATTTCTATGGCAGTGCTAGACTAAGTCTACACTCAATCAAGTGAGAAGAGAAGAAAATAAAGAGATGACGCGAGACGGTGAAGAGATGGGGTCCCGACGGAGTTAGACATCGCCACCCGCAGCCGTGGAGTAACAGTGTCGCGGCCCTTAGACGACGCTAGACACTGTTGCTCACGGTTAGAGGGTGAGCAGTGAACTTCATACGGTGCTAAGCATCGTCGTTGGCAACACGAGAAGGCAGCACACCCCTCCGTGGGCGGCGATGGCTCCTTATGACATGCGGTGTGATAGTCTCTTCTAAAGCGTGCGACGGTAGCTCCTCAACGAAGCACACGGCGATGAGTGTGGGACGCAAGAGAAGCCTGCGCTCAGCAATAGGCACCAAGTGCAGGAAAAAAGCTTACGCACGGTACGCGGGGCGATAGACACCAAGCACACGAAAGAAGCTAGCGGGCGGCGATGGTTATTGTCCCGACCCTTCGTAGGCAGCGATAGGCATTATCGTCAGCGATAGGCATGTAATAGGGTGAGAACCCTGGAAGTGGCGATAGGCATCGTCGTCTGGCTTCCACGGGACGTCGAGGATGCATCTGCGGACAACGATGAGTAGCACCTTGCCAAGAGATAGAGATGAATGAAAAGAAGGAGAAAGAGGCTCACGCATGGTGCTGTTATCGCCATGCGCGACCTGTGAAACCCCAGGAGAGGGAAGAGAGAGAGAGGCATGCACAACACTACCACTGTCGTGCATGGCCTCTGAGAGAAACTCAAACGAAAGAGAAAGAGAATAAGAGAGGAAATAAGAGAGAGAATAAGGGAAGAAAGAAGAGAGGAGAGAGAAAAAGATTTACCTTAAGCCGAGGGCTACTGTCCCAAAAGTTTCTCTCTCCTTCCTGTCTCTCTCAAGTTGTGACCCAACAATGATTAAAGATGGATATTTTATTAAGCAAAGTTCGGTCTATGTACAATGAGAGTACGTGATATATATCGAGTTTTGCCCAAACATGGGTGGATTGATTAAAATTAAACCTAATTGCTGAAAAGTAAGACTTAATTGAACTAAATAAAATAGGAAAATATGGTGCGAAATGACTGATTTGCCCCTTCTTAAGAATTGTGCAAATTCCATAACAGTTCCTATTGCTGCCTTAGAACGTTCGTGATCTTTCATGGATGATTTGAGGTTGCTCTGGTGCCTGTTTATTCGAAAGATGATTGTTTTCTTATAGGACTCGACATGGCGATAGATTTGATACCGACTTCGAGCCATGGATCATGTTTTTAAGCTACGATCATACGATTTGAAATTTGGATGGATCTTGTAAACTTCGGATTGATAGTGTGCTCGTTCTTTAATTTTTTTTTCATGATTTCTTTGCTGTATCACATTGAGCATGCCATCACGGTCGCGTGGCTACAAACGCAACTTGATTTCACATACGGATGAAGATTTCGCAACTTCTGAGTTTTTACCGAATCTGGAATTCAAACGCTAAAATTTGCAGCCACTTCATCGACTTCGTTTGCAAAATCTAGCCGTTTATCATGTGTGGGGTTTGAATCAGTGATAGCCATGGACCTTATGCACGTGATGCAACTAGTTTCACGTCAATGAGTTTCACGAGCACCGTGATTTGGCCGCTCGAGCGAGGCATGTCGCTGTTGATTTTCCTGCAACTTCTTTCATGGATCGACAACTTCTCTCCAGATTTTCTTCGTGCTTAGGCATCGTCACGGGGCGTACCACATATCGAAACGTTCGTCTTGACAAGACGAATACGCTCACCAAATTTGGGTGTGATCCGACTTTGGACAAGTGAGATATGAGCAGCACAAGTCACTATTCGTGACTACCCCTTTAATGGTAATTACGTGCAGGGTGGCCGCACAAGAATAATGTGCGGCTCCTCCTGTTTTGATCTTTTACCCCTAACTTCTTCTTGGAGTGTCTGTTTAAGCTGAAGTTTGACCCCTGAGGGTTTTTAACCGTGTCGGATCCTATGGCGGTGGTCCCACAACTTCTTGATGCACCGAAGGTAAGGTTCCAGTTATAAGGGTCCGTTTCAGGGTGCTAGAGGCTGGTTCTGTCGGAACTATTTCTCAGCCTGCATTGCCTTAGATATATCGGAATGTAATGAAACTTGGTAGGAGACTTTTTGGAGTCTTTATGAAGATTTTGACCTATTTTGGGGCCATTCTGAGACTATCGGAATTTTCACTGTTTGTCAGGCTTTAATGACCGGCTTCTCTTTTTACTCTGCATCGGCGATCCATGATGTTGAAAAATGTCTTCAAACAATGACTTTTATTAACTATAAACCAGTGGCGTTACAAGGGGAGCAAAATACGTAAAGATACATCACACGAAATTGGTAGTCACCAATGAGGATTGAAAAGCACCTCCCTTGGCTAAAGAATAAGTTTCAGTGTTTGCTTCATAGTAACAATGGAGTATTTCAACCTCATGAAAAATGGAAGAGAGTCTCCAATGAACTCTCGCTTCTCTTTTACACCATGCTATAATATTCGTTGAATCCCCTTCAATAAACTTTCCTCCATCTAATTTTGAAAGCAATTTAATTCCCTCAAATAGACCTATTGTTTCTGCTTCATTTACTATTGTATTACAACAAAGACCAGAGTAAGACAATATGATCCTCCAAATATGATCTATGATAAGCCCCCCCAAAACCGGCTGTTCATGGATTTCCAAAGGAACTGCCATCACAGTTGAGTTTATAGGTGTTTGAAAGAGTGAGGATCCATACAGCACTTTGGATTGCTTTATAGCTATAAAGATCAGCTACTTCATAAGGATGCATTATTACAAAGCTTTTGAGAATACATGCACAATCCTTATTAGTAGAAAACCAATTTGCAGCCAATGCTGAGATATTGGATTTAATGATGCATTGTTCTTATACAGCTCCCTGGAAAGACTCTTCTATTTCGCTCTTTCCAAATTCCCCAAAGCACGCTCACCCAAACTGACCTCCATAAAGCAATACCTATCTTAGAGATCCCTGGTATTATCCACTATTTAAGAAGAGATATAGTATTTATTGGTATGGGTATTTGAAGGTTGAACAACTGACAAGCCCAACTCCACAAATTCAAAGTAAAGGAGCACTCCAAGAAAAGATGAGGAATACTTTCGTTGTCAGCTTTGCATAAAATACAAACATTCACGATATTGAAGCCCCTTCTCTTACGATTAGCAACTGTTGCCAGACATTTATGACAAAGGATCCATAAGAACATCTACATTGATCTTTCTAGTCATTCGTAGCCAAGGATCCGATGCACTGTGATGATTTTGAAATAACAAACATTGGGTTGATTTAACTGTGAAATCCCCAGACTTCGTGCATTCCCAAACAATATAGTCTACCTCATTAGGTAAAATGTATACATCCTTCAGCCTATTCAACAAGTTTCAATAGGCCTCAACGAAAGAATCAAATACCCTCTTCTACCTACAAGGTAGAGGCCAAACAATTTTACTAAAAAAACCCCACTTGCCACTTTTATAGTAGCCAAGGGTTCAAAACTTTGGTAAAGACCTTTGGATATTGGAGTCTCAATGGCTAATCCCCCAACCATTTATTAAACCAGAAGAAGGTTTGATCTCCATCACCAACTGCCTTCTTGCTGTGGTTCAAATAAATTCCCCTACAGTGATCAATGCATCTCCATAAGAAGGAAAAATTAGATTTATTTCTTGGACTCTTAATGAGTCCCTTGAGGGTATCTTCTCCATATTTATCTCTTAAAACTTCTACCCAAAGGCATTTTGCTGAGAATGTATCCTCCACCACCACTTTGTCAATAAATTGGAGTTCATGAAATTTAATCTTCTGATACCCAAACCTCATTCTCTGATCGGATTGCAAATTATTTCATATTTCACTAGATGATTTTTCTTATCTTTGTCCACATCCCCCATTTGAAAGTTTCTCATCAATCTCTCAAGACATTTGATAATTTGCATGAGCATAAGGAATAGGGACATAAAGTATACTGGAAGTTTGGATAAGGTGAACTTGATTAAAGTATATCTTCCTTCAAAAGAAAGGGTCTTAGCTTTCCATAGGTTCAATTTTTTCTGACATCTTTTAATAATTGGGTCCCAAATTGCTTTTGAAGGTTTAGTATACACTAAAGGAATGCCCAAACCTACAAGGAAACTTTGATTACAACAACCCAAAAGGTTTGCCAGCCTACCCACCAGATTGTCTTGACATCCTATCCTAATAAGCTTAATCTTGTTTAGATTGACTTTCAAGCCTGTCGTCATTTCTACATGCTTAAGAAAAATCCAAAGATCAGTAACTTCTCTTTCACATGGATCACAAAAAATAACGGTATCATCTGCATATTGCAGATGGAATACCATAATGACTCTATTTTCAATTTTCACACCATAAATATATCCATTGGAAGTAACTTCCTTGAACATGACACTGAAATATTCAGCCATCAAAGTACATAGGAATGATGATAGAGGGTCCCCTTGTTAGAGGCCTCAAGAAGCTTTAAAGAAACTAGTAGCCTTTCCACTTATCAATAATGAAAAATGTGTAGAACTCAAGCAACCTTCAATCCACAACCTCGAGTGAGACCTAAAGCCCATACCACCCATATGCTTTGTAACACCTCCCAATTCACTTTATGATATGTTTTTTCAAAGTCTAACTTACAAATTCACCCTGGATTTTATCTTTGATTTTTTAGTGGATACATTATTGAGCCACCAAAATACTATCCATAATTTGTTTCTCTTTCACAAAGACTGATTGTGGTACTTGAACAACAAAGTGTAAGACCCGACTAGCTATAATTTTATACAAACTGCTCAGCAAGCTAATTGGTCGTATATCTTTCATCTCTTGAATAACAGATTTTTTAGGCATTCACGCAATGAAAGTAGAGTTCATGGATATATTAATCATTCATCTCTAATAGAACTCCTCCATCAAACTTAACATATCATCTTTTAAAAGGTCCCAAAAGGTTTGGAAAAAGGCTAAGGGGAATCCATCTGGTATCGGGGCTTTATGTCTACCTAAGCCAAATACTGTCTCTTTGATCTCTTCCAATTCAAATTTTCTTTTCAGCCAAACAACCTTTTCTAAAAAGAGTCTAACAAAAGGTACATTAGTGTTCCTGGCTCCCACCTTTAACAAAAGGTACGTTAGTGTTTCTAAAAAGGTACCTTTTTTATAAAGAGTCTAACAAAAACTTAATGTTCTTGGCTCCCTCCTTTAACCATCGAACCCTCGATCCCTGTCTCCACTAGAAATTATCATTTAACACCGATAAAAATCATAACACTTCATTGCATAATTTATCTCTCCTTGTAAATTCTATTTTTGCTTATAATAAGGTTGTACGTAGAGTTTCATTTCCTCCAAAGATACATGATTGAAAGACAAACCCTAAGTCGTAGTTCTTCCATAAAAATACTACATGTTGTAATAAGAAAATTGTAAATAATAAACAAATATTTAAAAGCACCCGGTTGTCCAAATTTTATCTTTCAAGTATTATTTCTAATCTCCTTCAATTTGATTGATCTTTTCTATTTCATTCACTTATATAGCTCGTATCGTTGGATTTTTCCAATGAATCTCTTTTTTTTTTTACTCTCTCTCTTCATTATATGCATTTTTTGTCTTTATCTCAATCCATACAAACTCTCACACACACACATTATAGGCACACTTCATCTTCTTCCCAACCCTATTCACTATGCCTGAAACCGCTCCAAATGAAGTCTCTCTCTCTCTTTCTCTCACGGTTATTTATTGGATAATTATCTTCAATAAAATATGCACACTCTCATGCAATCTCTCTCTCTCCCTCTTTATCTTAAAAATATATAGTCTCTTTCTCCTTCAGTAGTGCATTTAAAAGACATGCAATCTCTATCTCTCACACAAAAAAATGCATTCAAGAGGCATGTGTTTCTCTATCTTATAAAAAAGTATCTCTCTTTAATGCATTTAAGAGGTACAGTCTCCCCCTCCCCCTCCCCGTCCCCCTCGAGTATATATATTTGTCTTTTTAAAAAAATGTAATATTGCTCTTTGCATATACAATTTTGATGCATTTAAGAAAAGGACCTATGTATAAACTTATAAAATCTCAAGGACAAGTAAGTGCTGCTAGAATAAAATGATATTGACATTAGTTTCTTGAATATAATATGGTAGGGGTCAGATACATTATTGTCAGGTTGGAGAAAAGCCATTGAAACCAGGTACCACAATCTTGTGGGGATGTTCAGGTATCAAATAGAAAACTTTTGGGTTGAAATAGTAACCTAGAAAATATATAGATAGAGAAATGTCATTTAAAATTTCATAAAAAAATAATTTAGAATGAAACATTCTAATGATATAAATATATATTTACCTGCATAATGAATTAGACGTCCAAATTTGGTGTTCCACCTTATTTCTATAATCTCAATCACTTTACTAGCAAAACTATACTTCTCCCCAATAGCTGATTTGACCCTCTCAATACCTTCATAAATGATGCTCATGGTAGCTTTATTGTCAGCATTCACCATTCTTAACATTGTGACCAAAGGGGCAGTGGCCTCTACGATACTGGAACATCGAGACCAGAACCTCATATTTGAGACAATACCGTCAACTTTTAGCCCGGTATTGGACTTCGAGAGGCGGTCATTTAACTACTCTTCATTGATAAACAATCTCTTTATTGCACCTTCATATTCCCGAATGGAGTCCACAGCCAAGCAATCTGTCGCAAACCGGGGTATGGCAGGCCTAATTATCTTTTTTTTCTTAGACTGTTATGTGAACAAAAATAAAATTTTATAATGGTTATATATAAATCTTGACACCAACCTTGCTTCCTGTAGAGTCTCCTTCACAATTTTGATCTCACTGATCTCCTCTAACATAAGATCGATGCTGTGCACATAGGGTCCATACTAGATGCTTCCTCTTATTCATCAACTTGCTGCCCGTAGAAACACATGCACGCGTATTGTCCGTAATAAATTGGATTACATGCTTATCTCCCACCTCCTCTACTATATGATCATATAGTTGTATGTAGAAGTTTGCATCATTTTTCATCCCTGGTACGTCTTTCCTAGACAAAAAAACTGTACATTTTGGGGAATAGGCCAAAAAGTTTAAAAACTCCTTTTTGCTAACTTTATTCAACCAACAATCACTCATGAGAGTAATGCCTATTATTGGCCAACTCTATTTATATTATTCAATCCACTTTCTAACTTCTTCCACATCTTCATCCAATATTGGCCCACTGAGCTCATATGCCATCGGGGGTTTTACCCTGGGCCTGGCTCTCTGGATTGCGTTGACCATATGTGAAAAATATGGGCTATTAGCTACATCAAAGGGGATCCCTTTATCGTAGTATCACTTACCAATATATCTGCCCAACATGTTTCTCGTACCTTTCGTCATGCCTTTGAGGGTCATTTGTTTTGACTTAGGCTTTTAGAGAAATGGGTATATACCACTATGACATGCAATATTAGCACTGTTAGATAAGCTAGAAACAATTTCTTCAACATCTGATTCTTCTTGATACATATTGCCACCAACCCCTCCATACATATTTGAGTTTGGCCTATCATACATGCTCGAGTTGGGTCCGCCATGCATGTCTGAGCTAAGCCCACCATGCATGCTTATGTCATAATCACCAGGCATTCTAAACCCGCGTTCCCTCTGGTATGTTTCCTGTAAACTCATTCTTGTGGCCATCTCTAAGTCAGTATTATATTGCTCTTCTGGATCATTCCCGATTGATGGCGCATATAAACTAGCTATCTCTTCATCCATCATCTTCTTTTGCAATTTTTTTACCTTTGGTAGCCATGAGAAATGCCGCCATTTGCTTTCTTACAACACTATTGCATGCAGAAACATCTTCCTTAACCCCTGCCAAGTGTTGCTTGAACCTATGTACCCTATTACTTATCACTCTTTGGCGGTGATAACAAATAATTTTGTTTTTTTTTGTTGGAATTAAGTCTGACCCCATGTTGCCATGCAGGGTCTTCCGTAGATCTTGCCATGGTTCAACTGTTTTAATATGAAAATGGTTAAAAATTAACCTGACAGTTCAACATGAAAAATAATCACCATGTGTAGTGATGATATATAGGGATAACTAATGAAATTATATTTGTTGTTAATGCAAAATATTTCTATTGACAAAAATATTTTAGTTCCTATTGGAAAAATAATTTATTTATGTAACATTATATATAAAAATAGCCTATATCAGCCAGTACATATAGAACAAAAAAATTACATTGATATAGTATCAATAAAAAATATATTTATAATGGTATAGTAATTCACAATGCCAATACATATGGACTTGTCACAAATCTTCATTTCGACAAACATGAATTAGTTCCTACTGAGAAAAAAAAAAAAAATTATGCAATAGATAAAAAAAAAGTCTGTATAAGTCACACTTAGAATAAAAAAAAAATTACAATAATATAGTAATCCATAATGCCACTGCACGTATATTTGACACAAAACATTTACAATAATATAATCATTCACAATGCCACAAATAAAATTTACAATGATATAGTGGGCACAATCCCAACTTAATTAAAATGATCGCAAATAGTCGTATATCTCAATTACAAATATGTAAGATAGTATAATAAAAAATGCAAGTTCCAAATATAGCTATAACTCAATTATCAAGAACATACATCTTTTGCATTAAAAATTTAATAATAAAATTGAGAAATGCAAGATAATATAATTATCATACATGCGACGATTTTTTTACAATGATATTCACTTTAATTCCTCATGATAATACAGTTTAACAAACATGTATTTTTTGCATTAAAATTTTTAAAAAATTAAAATACATTTTTAATGCAAAACTGCATTAAAAATATAATACAGTTTAACAACATGTATTTGTTAATGTATTTTTTGCATTAACAACAAATTAAAAAATACAGTTTTGCATTAAAAATATAATAACATGTATTTTTTTGCATAAATAATCTATCAATATGCAAATTTTTGAACTAAAAATTTAACAATAAAAATTAAAAATATTGTTTAATTCTTCATGATAATAAAAAACTGGTCACAATTTTTTGAAAAATCAAGGTTTTTCAAAAAAATTGATCATGAATTAAAAAAAAAAAAAACGTAGTTCTTCACAGACCCACCTAACATTAGTCATTCCAACTAAAAAATCTGCCTCAAATCGAATAAATTACATCAAATTGAATACATGTTTTGATAAACAACACTACAAGGAATAAAAGCCCTATAATATTAACACATTATTATCAAAATACTAAATAACATTGAGGAAAAAAAAAAAAAAACGCAGTTCTTCACAGACATTAGTCATTAAATCTAAAAAATCAAGCTCAAATTGAATAAATCAGATCAAATTGAATACATGTGATGATAAACAAGACTATAACGAATCAAAACCCTATAAATTTAACACATTATTTGTAAAATATTGAGTGAAATTGATATAATGGTAGAAAAAAAAAAAAAAACTCGGTAATTTTTTTTTTCACAGACATCAATCTTTTTTTCTAAAAAATCAAACTCAAATTGAATACATGTGATGATAAACCATACTATAACGAATCAAAAGCCTATAAATTTAATATATTATTTGTAAAATATTGAGTGAAATTGATAGAATGGCGGAAAAAAAAAAACAAAAAAACGTAATCCATTTTTTTTTCATAGACATCAGTAGTTTTTTTCTCAAAAATCAAACTCAAATTGAATAAATATAATCAAATTGAATACATGTGATGATAAACAATAACGAATCAAAAGCCTATAAATTTAATATATTATTTGTAAAATATTGAGTGAATTTGATAGATGGCGGAAAAAAAAAAAAAAAAAAAAAAAACGTGTTTCTTACCTGTTTTTCATGCACCCGTGGCTTCAAATTCAAAGTTGATATGTATTCGTCCAAAATACTCACAAATTATGAACAAAATTGTATGAACAACACTGTTACGATCATTAACCCTCAAAATTTAGCAAAAATGATACCATCTTTTGCTTGAAATCAAAGAAATGATGGAACCCTAAAACTTTTTTAGGGTTCTTCACAGATCCAAGTTTTTTTGATCAAAATCAGTGATTTTTACTACATTTTATTGACTGAAATGGTTGAAAAATTTAAAATAAAGTCTGCAAGATTCGATTATAAAGCTGAAAAAGATGAAAAATTATAAGAAAATGACAAAAAACCATGAAAATCGTGAAGAACACTGTGCAGCCCGTGTTATTGGACGAGTCTCAACAGGCAATTCCTTGTTGGGAATCGTCCGGTTCTCTCTAGACAAGGGCAATTCCCGGTATTGTAGTGGAACCGGCACTCCCTCAGCCGATTCTCGAGTCCAACCGGGCGAGTTCTGTTCGACTCGTCGAGTTTTCAAACCCTGATATAAACTTTTCTTTTTTTTTTTATACAAAACATTTTTACACCTTGGGCATCCAATCCTCTATTGAACTCGCACCAATAAAAAAAAAAAAAAATTATAATAAAATAAAATGACAAAAATGTTTCTAAAAGTTTCAAAAGTATTTTGATCATTATATTTTATTAAAAATATTTTTTAATATTTTATTGAGGTGCTCCTTATTGAGGTGATGACACATAATAAATTTCATATTCATATTCAATATTTAAAAAATTAAAAATAAAATACTACGAAGTGTTTCATCTAGATTAAATAATTAATAGCTCCCTTGATGTATATTGGACGGCTGGATGTAGGGGAAGTATATATCTTTTCATGTTGAAGGTTCATGTCTGAGAAGGTAAACTCGAGGAAAGTGGAAACTCCCGATTTGACTGTTCCTTTGAGTAAAGTGGCGGACCATAGGGACCCCGCGCTGCTACTTTGTGAGAAAATAGGAACTCAAGCGAGCCCTAAAACTAAACCCATTCAATTGCCCCACGTGCGGCAACTTTGTGAGAAAATAGGAACTCAAGGGAGCCCTAAAACTAAAACCATTCAATTGCCCCACGGAGGTTAAAACCCCAGTCTCAATCCACATCGGCTTACAGAGACACAGCCCTGCAACTTCTCTGCTCATTGCCCAGACCTCTTTCTCCTTGTCGCTCTCTCCAGCCACGAACCCTACTCTCTTGCTCTGGACGGGGGAAAATAGGTACGCTTATACATCTCTCTTTCTCTCTCTTGGTATTGGTCTCTTTGTTTTTCTCTCTACAATTTCTGAGACTGGCTTTGCTCAGCCTCATTTTGCGTTGTCTCTAGATTTTATTGAATCTTCAGATGAGTTTGAGTTTCTTTCTAGAACTTTGAGTTGATTTTGGTCTATCTCTCGACATTATGGCTGGAGGTATCATTGATCTCCCTCTAGAAGTTTAACAGGGTTCTTCTGTCAAGAATACCCAAATCTTAAAGAGATTATACGTACGGAATATCAATGTCCAACCTTAACAGGTTTAAGTTGGTTTATTCTACTCATTTTACTGAAGAATCATTCACATGTTTGTTGTCCAGTTTCTTATTTTTTCTTAAAATTTCTGCATTTTTTGACTTTTTACCATGAATGGCATGTTCACATTGGTTTTTTTTTTTTTTGGCACTGTTTTGTGAGGTGTGATTATTTTTTGACTCTTTTGAGGTACTGTTCATTTTCCTCTTTTGAGGTGCTGTTCATTTGCCTCTTTTGAGGTGCCATTCTTTTTTTGATGTGTTATTGAGCTGAAATTCGATCATGTTTTAGTGTCTATGATTCTAGTTTTTCATGATCTGCTAATAGCTGGCGACCTCGTTGATCTGTTATTCATCTCTTTATTGTTTGATTGTTTTGCTATTTCTGTAAATTTTCACATATTAGGATTCTTCCATGAATATTTTATTCAGTTTATCCATGATTTATTCATCATTAGTGTTCATTTTTTCTTATGCACTTTTTTTGGAATTTCTACCATGGAAAATAATTGACTGATCAACTTATCCATCGTAGAAATTTCAAAAAAAGTGCATAAGAAAAAATGAACACTAATCATGGATAAACTGAATAAAATATTCATAGAAGAATCATAATATGTGAAAATTTACAGAAATAGCAAAGCAATCAATCAATAAACAAATGAATAACAGAACAACGAGGTCGCCAACTATAAGCAAATCATGAAAAACTAGAATCAGACACACCATAACATGATCGAATTCCACCTCAAAAACACATCAAAAAAATAATGGCACCTCAAAAGAGGCAAAATGAACAGCACCTCAAAAGAGGCAATTCTACATAATAATAGCAATAATTCGCAACAAAAATTATGGAACAAATTAATTGACTGATCAACTTGGGGAATGCTCTTTCGTCTGTAATCTATATATATATATATATATATATATATATATATATATATATTTTTTTTTTGTGTATCCATTTTTTGGTTTATGTATTGTGTTTGTCTTGTAGTGTACAATTAGCTAAAAAAAAAAAAAAAAACAGATAGGGGTTTTATGCAATGCATGTTTGATTTAGTTCGAAATCTGTAAATCTTTGTATCTTTACATAAAAAAAACAATTAGTGAAAGTGAAATGAATTTTGCTGTGATCTCTGTTAAACTAATAAGTATTTACATGCTTTGAATATTTGTAATTTTTTTTAATGCACTAAAACCAGTAAAACTTGGCTACTGTTCTGTATTTCATGTTTTTGATTTTGTAGTTGGTAGATATATATTTCTATTATCAACTAGTATTTGATATTTTTCGTTGGTAAAATCTTTATTTAGCATATGGCTCAATTTTCTTATTTTGCACCTTTTTTTTTTTAAATTATTATCTGCATATTGCTGCTTTGAGCAGCTGTGATTTTTTTTTATGCTCTAAAACCAATAAATTTTGGGTATTATTTTATCTTTACGAGATATTTCCTGTTATCCTTTTATTACTGATTTTGATTTATAGGTGTTGTTTGTTAGTTTTATATAAATAATGTAATGTGTAATTTTTTTTTTTTAGCAATTTTGATTCATAGGTGTTGTTTGTTAGTTTTATATATCAATGTAATGTGTAAATATGATCATAGGCGCATCAACAAAAGATACTCTTCATCCATTCTCAATGTCAGAAATCTAAAGAGTCCTCTTTCTCTCTCTCTCTCTCTCTCTCTCTATTTCAACTCGCTGATGTATCAAAAATCTCATATGTAAGACCAAATTGAGGAAATAATACAGACTCCATTTGGCTTCAAAATGTCTTCAAGTGAATCTTGCATACCTTTTGAGGAGATTAAAATATTATGATATAATAATTTATTTTTTTAAAAAAAACTGATGTATGACATAGAGTAAGTTTGCAATTTGAAAGTCCATAGATAATCTGAAGTTCATATATGAATCCAAATGGGTTTATGGGCAACCAGGATGTATTTAAATGACTTCCACGATGAGCATGTTTGTTCGATACTAATGAGCATGTGACTTAGTGTTATGTGTCCTATAGAATTCAATCACCGTTATTAAAAATATTGATGATGTGTGAATTTATTTCCATTGGGCTCACTGTATTGGCGGGTATGTCTAGATACCATCATACTAATTATTAGAGAGTGACTGATGTATGTTTTTGTGAATTCCATTGATATACCAATTCAATTCAATAATTTTGTGGTCTGCGTCGGATTTTATATATAAGCCGAAAATACGCGGTGGATCCTCCCTTTTTTAACTGCACTCTTCATCCCTTACAGGAGGCTTCTTTCATTGCACTCTTTATCCCTCACAACCTCTGTTTCCTTATACCTCTACATTGTGCTGGGCTCTTTTGATCTCATGGCGGTATGTCTCTCCATTCTTTTTAAATTCTCTACTTTTCTAGGTTTCGTGGTTTGCTTCTCCCCCCTCCCTCCCTTCCTCTCAGTTTTTATCATTTTGTCTTTTTTTGAGGTTTGCTACTTGCCGTCTTCCCCCCTCCTTGTTTTTATCATTTTCTCTAGTTTTTGAGGTTTGGCCAAGTTTCGTGACTTTACTCCCCTCTCCTAATCTATCTGTGTGTGTTCTATTTTCTCCCCTAGCTTCTAGATCTCTCTCTCTCTCTCTCTCTCTCTTCATGTTCTATTTGCTTCCACCAGTTTCAAGGTTTCATGATTTACTACTTCATGCTTCTCTCTATCACACATTTCTACTGGCCTAAGTATTCCTCCAATGCTGCAGATTGAGAAGCTCCTTAAAGATGAGGCTACTGAGGAAAAGGGGGATCGGGCCAGAATGGTAAGTGTATTTTATGCTCCTTTTTTTTCTATGTTAAGAGTTCATTCTGATGTCTGCCTTTTTTGTGGAATGATCCATGGAGATATTGCCTTTTGGCATTTTGATGAGCCCTGTTAAGGCGTGTGACTTCTAATCGTAGTCCTAATGTGTTTAATGGCTTTGGTAAAAAATACAAAAGAAAGATGTCATTGAAGTTCTTTTCTTTTTTCTTTTTATTTGGGTAGGTAGTGTTTTTGAATTTTTGAGTGGTCAATATTTTCAAACTCCTAAAATGCATTAAGACTAGGTGGCAATGAACGCGACTCACTGGATCATTCTTCCCCTTTAATTTATGGTTTTTCTTTGATCCTAGAACTGTATATGTGCAATCCCAGGTATCCGCACATCTTTTTAAATGGCCTTGTTTTTTGTTCAGCAAGATGGGAATGCTGCGGATAGTAAATATTCCATATGAATATCTTAGGTTGTTATGCAGTGGTAGAGAGATGCTTGCACGCATGTTGCATGTAGGCATACGAGAGACACAAATATGGTCTCCTATAAGGATTATCAAACATCAATTCTTGAATATTTAGTGATGCTCCTGACAAAGTGAAGTGAATTCATGATTTGTATGTTTGTTAAGATTTTAATGGTCTTGTAGATTCGTTAAAGGAGTATATTTTGTATTTGTAACAGGAAAGATATTGAATAATGTACCAATAACTTTTTGTTCAAGGTTTTTCATTTTTTCTCCAGCACAAACTTATTGGCAAATTGCATTAGAGTTAAGTCAGCCCATAGCAGTCAAACCATGGATGAGGTTTATTTGGTGCTTTTGTGAAACCACATGTAGATTTCTCGTACCAAGAAGGATGCATATGTTTCTTTCATTTGATACTTCAACTACTAGGATATGACTCTTACGTTTTTGTCACCAAGAAGGATTCATAGCAGAACTCTTTGTCTGGATGACTAGTAGAAAAGGTTTCTGTGGTAATTGTCAGAAAACTAAAAAAATACACTTGTCAACAGGACTGCTAACATTATTACTGCTGTTGGGTTCTGTGCCTTTCCTAACAAACTTATCGGAATTTTGTTATTGTTATGTTGATTTTCCCATTCTGTGAAATTATCTCTTTCTTAGATGGCAAAGGAATATTCTATGTGCTTAGTCTCATTGGTACTGAAGGAAAAATAGGAGAAGAAATTGATTTACTTTGTGCCAACCTTAAACAACAAATTTCATGTCTTAAATGGTTTGCTTTGATTTACTTAGAGTTTGCTAATAAGCTTCACAAATTTTGTATCATTGTCCTTCAATGTCCTCTGCATTATCATTCTTGTTCCATTCTGTTTTGATGCAGGCATCTTTTGTTGGTGCGATGGCTATTGCGGATCTGGTTAAGACCACTTTGGGGCCCAAGGGAATGGTAATCTTCTGGACATTTTTCACTTCCACCCCCCCCTGCCAAAAAAAAAAAAAAAAAATAAAAAAATCTAGGAGCATAACTATTTAGGAACCAGAGATATGAACAAGTTTATGAGCAATTGAGCATTAGGCATCCAGGGCATGGCCACTTTGGGGACCAAGCGAACGGTAATCTTCTGGACATTTTTCACTTCCATCACCCCTCCCCAAAAAAAAACCTAGGAGCATAACCATTTAGGAACTAGAGATATGACCAAGTTTACGAGCAATTGAGCATTAGGCATCCATGGCATAGATGTTTCTTCTGTTTTTGGCATTCAATATCCTTTTTTACTATTTTATTTATTCCCAATTCACTGGCATACTGTATTTTTCATGTTATTCAATTTTTCTTATGCAGGATAAAATATTACAATCCTCTGGAAGAGGTTTTAATGTTACTGTTACCAATGATGGCGCGACCATTTTGAAATCCCTACATATAGACAACCCTGCTGCTAAAGTTCTAGTTGGTATCCTTCTTTCTAGTAAGACTCCGAGTAATGTTTGAAGAATCTTGTTTTTTTTTTTTTTAAAATAAAATTTTTAATTTGTTCTTTCTTGACCAGTACAAACAGAAAATCTCTTTGGTCATGACTAAGTTGTATATGCTATTTGTTGAGCTATATTTTTTCCTATTTGAGTTCAAACCTAAATGTTAGTTTCCCTTAGTTTAGGTCTATTGTTAGGTTTGCACTTAGTTCCAGGAATTTCTTTTTAGTAGGTTGTTTTATTTTAGGTTTCATTAAATGTTTCCATGAGAGAGAGATAGAGTTTATTTTTTGTTTCCTTATAAGTTTAGGATTATTTGGTCTTTTATATCTTGGTTTTTGTAGGGAGGAAGATATGTTTATTAATCTAATTAGTAGTCTTTTATTAAATACTAGAAGGAGAAACAAACAAAACAATATGGGCCTTTTACATATACATCGTGCGAAGGAACAATTTTTATCAGCTGGATCAAAGGAAGAAACTTCATAGGAGCCGAGATATGAAGACATTGATATGGCTTATATACTGATTTCTATGGATAAAAAATCCCAATGTTTGAGAAAGCACTATAAAGATCAATGATTGAGGTTTCGGGCTGATACAACAAGACTTGCTAACTCATGTATAGATATGAAATATAAAGTTAGGAATCAACTTACTTAATAGAGTCGATCCACTAAGGTGGTGATTAGTGGTGTAGCATCAGTCCTTTCTTATGAAGAAAGATATTTTTCAAATATTTTCATATATGATGCGCATGTTATTGACTTGTAGCGGGTTATACAATTGTTATTCTTACCACTTTCTTCCCTATACTCAGTGCCTTGTCTTAATATTTGCTTGTTGTTTCATAGCTTATGTAATTACCCTGACAATGGATATTCCATGGTATTATTTCTTTTTCTTGATCAGTTTTATTTCGTGGTATTTTGAATTCTTTGCATTGTGCCATTAGTCATGTGCCTTTGTATCCTGCCTTTGGTCTTCCTTAATTGTTGCCCCAGATATTTCTAAAGTTCAAGATGATGAAGTTGGTGATGGGACAACTTCTGTGGTTGTATTGGCTGGAGAACTTTTGAGGGAGGCAGAAAAATTGATTATGTTAAAAATTCACCCAATGACGATTATTTCAGGTTAGTTCGAGTTCCTTTAATATTAATCACAGGGGCCTGACATATTTAGGTCTTCTAAAGTTTAATGTGTGTATAGATTTTTTTTTTTCTGGTTTGAGGTTTGGCTGAGCTACTTTAATATTAGTTGCTGGTGCTGATTATATCTTGTTTTAAAGTTATTCATGGATATGCATAACAGTTGTTTAAGTTTTAAATTCTGTTGGAGAACTACCATTTTTGAAAGTTGTTGGTTCATGAAATTTGCATAATGAATTGATTTGATTAGTGTTATTAACGAATGTTTGGCCTTTATGTGCTCTGATTTTGATTTGATCTGCATTGATTTGTGACCCAGAGATGGCACCGATCAACAATTCAAGGCACTGAAGAGTTCTATGTCATTTACTCTGCAGTAACTTTTGCATATCTATATAGTGTGATATGTTAACAATTCTGGAAATGTTCTGCGGTGGGATTGTTAAATCTAATAACTGGAATTGCTTCAGAGAAACTTTGCTTTTTCAAAATGGTTTCTCTGGAAATATGTATTATGTCTTGGTGTTAGTTGTTATTATTTTATTGATTTTGATAAGCTGCTGCAATTTAGCTCAACTGGTTTTTGAAGTTGACCTTTCCAAAAGATAAACGTGTCACCTGGCTACCTTTGTTTGTTCACCATTTTGTTTTGGTGATGTGTGACTATGAATAGTTTGTGTTGACACTGTAGTACTAGTATTCGTTGATTTCTCTTGGGGGAGATGATTCTGAGCCATAGAGGCAGTATGGCGCATGACGGGGCAAAGGCATACAGCATGAAAATTTTGATTGAGTTGCAGCTTTAGAATCTTGCAGTGTCTGCGGCTCAAGGGACTCAAGATAAAGCTGTTATGGTCTATGTATTCAGCTTTTCAAGAATCGTGCAAAATAACAAAAACTAGGGAAAATTGAGCCCAGAGCTGTGACCTTATTGGATATGAGTCGAGAAAAGAAGCCCGTAACACAGTGAACCTTTTCAATTTCCCAACATATTGCATAAAGTTTTTGGTGGCATTTATTTCTGCCAGAAGTATAAAACACTATAGTTATTTAAAGATATTGGAAAACATCCATTTTAGGGCATAGCTTTATTAATTCAAAGTTTGTTTGTACATCCGCTTGATTTGCATTTGCACTGTTGTACTTTAATAGATATTTGTTGGAATATGTATTAACTAGGAATTCAACAAATTAATATTCTAATTGGTTACTTGAGGATCGCTAGATTATATAGATTGAGCTTTCATTCATGACCTATTTGCAACCTTGATAAAAGTGGAAGAAGTAGTAAGCCATTTATGTGCACATCCATTGTAGTCTTCTACATTGTGGGATTCCAAGAAGTATCAAACATCTGTGCTAGGGCATTCGTAATTACTTAAAGATTGCGCAAAGTACAATCACTTACAATTTTTCTCAGACATACAGAATCTTGTATATTGAAACTTGTTGCGACTCCATTTTTATCCATTGGATGTAGACATGTGTTAAAATCTTCAGCAATGGTAATAGAGCATTTCAGCTGAGAAATGTTTGCCATGGATTATTTTAAGCACACACATTGGGAGGCATGGGAGTAGAAGTCTGAAGGACGTAGCCTGGAGTAGTTTGTTTGGTTATTTGGACCTAATTATCAAGTCTATAGTCTCAAATAGATTGAAAAGCTCTATGTTTGAATCCTCTTGAAGATCACGCTGGAAGTTAATGATCATGTTTTTTTAGTGTTAAAAGGTTGCAATTTACCAATTTGACATCTTTGCTTTGATTCTGGAAGGGAAAATGTAATTTTGATGGGGAATGATCACGTATATTCTATATACTATGTTATGGTGTATGAGATTTACTTGGTGTTCATTAATTTTTAACTAGAACTGCTTTTACCCTTTGGCCCTTTCTCCCCCCCCCCTCCCCCTTTCTCTCTCTCCCATTTTCACCACTCTCTCCACTATCTCATGGCGAAGTACTGGAGTGCATGCTATGAGTCAGAAATTTCTCAAAAGACAGAAAACCTATCTCACAATCCATATTAAGAAACAAGCGCCTGATCAATATTTTAACAAAAGATGAAAACGGAAGCCAACCCTCTAGAACCAGAGCATTCATTTATTGCAAAAGAGAGATAACATGATAAAACTCATGGTACGAGGGTTCAAAGTGTAGAATTTGGGTTCATGACTCCTAAGAAAGCAGCCCTTGAAAACCGTGTAACATAGGATAACTCTCATTCTTACAATGAGTTTGGTGGGGAGGGGGTGGGGGGGTGGGGGGGGGTGACATTTGCTCAATGACCAGTGGGAACAAGATGCTAAAGGGGCAGCCTTCACTGACTGAATGAGGTGTCTCATTTGCGCTTCTCCTTCTCTAGCTCTGCTGGTGGATGACGGAGATCAATATCAATTGAGAGTACCACTTTTGAAGGAGATGGGTGCTGGAGGAGTTGGAAAAGCTGATTTTTTCTCTAGTTTTTAGTTGCGGTGCTCCCTGTTTCCGTACCGGCCTAACAGGATTAGAGAAATGGAGCTCTCTTCCTTTGGGGTTTTATGAGTGACGATCTTCTCTTTCTCTCTAGATGTGCTGTCTTTCCTTTTCTCTACATTGCCAGTTGTTTGTGCTTATTTCGAGAGAGAGAGAGGAAAAAACTGGGGTTATGAAGGCGGGGAGAGAGGCACGAAGATACTAAAGAGAAATTCCAGTGAGTGCAACAAGATACAGATTGGGACTTTGAGAGAGAGAGAGAGAGAGAGAGAGAGAGAGAGTAGGGGCTTATGGTGACAGTAAAAACTTATTTCTTATAAACAAGGGTGAAAGGGACTCTTTACGCTGTAACACGGTGTATTTAAAATACATGATCATAACCCACTTTTGTTTTGATGAAAGAGGACTTTTTATTCTTATAACGTAAAGTAAGGTCCTAATTGGATGTGCATATTAGTATCAAACAAAGCGGGGGTTTATATGTGCAGGTTGTTTGGTGTTAAGATATTTGCCACCGATAAAGTGTTGCACCAATTTTTGTGCCCAAAAAGGGATATATCAGGGATGGTGTTATCTTTCATAAAAGTGTTTTGCCTCCATTGCTATTAAGCCCACCTTGTGCATCCAGACAGGGCCTAGTAAAACTATTGTACTACAGCCATTTGACACCTCTAAGAGCCCATTGGGCTTATAGAAAGAAAGAGAACATTTCAGGCACACCACTCCTTCCTTGTAAACCATCTCATTAGCAATGAGATAGGAAAGTTGCAACCTTGGAAGTCATTTTCACTTAAAGAGTCTTTGAACTTGTATTTGGTTTGATGGACTTCTTAGTGAGACATTAGAAGTGATAATTCACTTAATCAAGTGCAAGTTTCTGTGCTTAGGCTTCCATTTTGTGATTCCTAGTGTGACCTTTATAAGGATCAGATCGTCATCTGAGCTTTCATAAGCTAAGTCATTGATGATCTTCATCGACAATGCTCGTCTTTGAAAGGATGCCAATTTCTTTGTTAAAAAAAATTATAGATGGAACTGCACCCAAGGGCAAAATAAATAGATAAATGGAGAGGAATGGAGGGAACGAACTGACTTCTACTTCCCTATAAGCAGAAGAGGCCATCTTCTGATAACCTCTCATATGGAACATTTTGTCAATTGGAAGCTCACAATTGGTGAACCTCCATGTACTTCTATTGGAAACAATGTTCCCCGGTTGTCAAACTTCACTAAAGAGGAGCCTAAATGAAAGGCCAAAGGCCTAAACCCATTTTCCTCCCCCCTATATGAGTCGACATTCCCATCATCCTGTGATGCCTTTCTATATTGCATCTGGCATAACTAGGGCATGACCCTTTTAAGGTGTTACATTAAATAAGAATCCCCTGGTCTATTTGGTAAAAATGCATACCTTAGTTCTCTAGGAAGATACCCCACACAGGGGTAAGTTGCACTCAGACTGTCACCTGCTCCCTTGATGTGATTACACTGTCACTGTTGTATTCATGGGTTTCCTGTGTAGGCCATTTTGCCCTTGTAACTTGACACCATGTGCCACTCCTAAAATGTGCCATGTCCAAGACCTGACCTTCCCTTGCTTTTACTGTCCCTACTTGCCAAAAAGCAGACTTTTTGGTTTGCCTGGGACACCTGTCTCCTGCAGTTTTAATTGAAGTAGACTGATGGCTTGAGAACAAACTGCACTTTTATATTTTACTTTTTAAGCTCATCTACTTTTCATTAGAAAAATGTGGAAGGAAAATATTTCATCCGTTCTTGTCAACATTCTGGGCATGTTGATAGTTGTGATTCAATGCTCTTGGATTTGACAGTTCTTTCAGATTGAGGAAATGAATTGCAGAAATCGTGTGACTCTTGCATGATAGTTTAATTCTCCGTGGACTTACAGCATGAGAACTGATGTATGACTGCTGGAAGGGTTATGTATATTTGTGCTGGATATCTTCTTTGTGCTATGACCTGTCCTTGTCGCAAAAAAAAAATGTAGAAGGGAATATTTGATCCATACGTGGCTCATTGGTAGGTGCAATTTAATGCAATCGGCTTTGCTTCATTTGACAATTATGGTTTTCTTAAAAGATTGGAAAATAAATAACAGAAACGATGTGACTGTTCGATGATATGCATGGTATATCAGAATTGCATGATATGGAGTTGTAATGGAGTTCCTATTCTTGGTACATTTTAGTTCTCCATATTACAATTTACTATTGACTATGGCCAATGGTCATAACTCTTTTTTAACCAGTTATTGGCGGGCGTAGTTCAAGATAAAGCTATGTTGTTTATATTCTTGGTATAATTAAAGTCTCCATCTTCATCATTGTTTCAAAAAACGCCGGGCGGTGCCCGGCGGCCGGGGGTTTCTAGGCTTCAAAAGGGTACAAGAGGTGTCCAAAAATCTTGTTATAGGTCTAGAGTTTGTATAAAAAATGCATATTCATTTATTTTTTATAATCCAAACAAAAAACAAAAACATGAAAAATACCTCACCCAATAGGTATTGTTTCACCTAGGCGGGGGCAGTTCCTTGGGAGCTCTCACCTAGGCGGGATACTAGTCGGGCGCCTAGGGACAACCTGCCTAGTTGGTCTGCCCAGGCTTGGGCAATCTGGCCAGGCCCCCCTAGGCACCGGGCAGACTGCTTTTTGAATCATTGATCTTCATTTGATAAGAATGTATTAAATGAGCCAATGGGCCTTCAAAATACTCTTGGATCTAATATCTATGTGCGCCATTATCCTTATCTCCACATTTGTATACAGCACGAACTATTTGGAGCTCTAGGTAGCACGCAACAAATCCATGCAAACATCTGTTTGCTGTGCGTCAGAAGTTTTCAAAAGTTTTGCATCATTTGGTAGGGCCATTTAGTTTGTGAAATGGATATCTTTCTCTATTTTGTTTTGCCTGTGAGTTTGCAGTATAATTGCAATCTAGAGATTTCAGCTTGTAATATTTGGTAACTTAAACTTGGAAAAGCTGGCCAAAAATATTTAATCAGATGCTGGCATTTCCAATCCCTATGCTTAAGGTGTTACCCATTCTCCTGTTGCTTGAGGGCAAATAGATTTTTACTTCTTATATTGATTAAGGCAGGTTTATCTTGTTGTTTCTTGAAGAACTCCTTCACATTGTAGATTATTTTCTTTCCCAGTGGTCTAAGATGGTTATTGTTTCCTTGCTTGTTTAGTGGAATATCAGTACATTTGGTAGTCTCTGTTGTACTTTCAAATTTGTAAATGACATTTGATTTCCTTTGCGTGTTTTTTCTTTATCTTTAAAATCATAGGTTATAGGATGGCTGCAGAGTGTGCTCGCAACGCTTTATTACAGAAGGTCAAAAATAACATTGATGATCCAGGTAGCTATTTATCATTGGAATGGAGACCATGTTTATATTCCTTCTATTGATATCGTGATAAATGTCAAACATTTCCCCTTCAATGTTATGCGCATGTTCCTGCAATTTTTCTTCTAGGGCATTCTTTTATTTCCGTTTCTGATTGTTTTTGTAGAGTTCCCTGGCTAAACTCCCTCCACAGTAGAAGTTTCCTCCATGAGTCCATGTTAGTCAAGATAGGCAAAATATAATTAATTATATCTCCATGTTAGACACAAGTTAAATGAAATATAGCTTATATAATGTAGAAGAAGCATCCTGCTAGCACTCTGCCTTAATTTGATGCTATGGTGTGCATGATCTTCAGTTTCCTAATTAAGAACTATTCCTAATAGCAAGTCATGGTAATATTGTAGTATTAGACACACACAACAATTGAATGTGTGGAATGCCCTTACAGGCAAAAACATAATGATGTTTACCTGTGTAGAGCTATAATTCTGTCTTATTTTAAAATACTACAACAATATACTTCTTTTATATGTACAATTTCTACATCAGAAGAGATGAGGTTCCATTTGGAAGTCCCCCTTCACAGGACCCTCTCCACCTGTCTTGACTGCTTAACTTTAGCTTTTACCTGACTTTCTATTGCATTGTTTTTTTCTGAAATGATTAACTTTGTATTTATAGTATACATACATCAAGAGGAAGCAAAAGATGGCATCCCACATTTTGGGTGCTCAGACTATAATATATACAATATTTATATCTCATTGTTAAGATCAATATTTATTCAATGTGATGTTTGTAATTTGACATTGTGTTTGTTTGAAGTTCTGTTTGCGCTAACAGAATTTATACTGTCTTCTGGGTTGTATTTCAGAGAAGTTCCGATCAGACTTAATGAAGATTGCGATGACGACTTTGAGTTCAAAAATTCTCTCCCAGGACAAGGAACACTTTGCTAAATTAGCAGTGGATGCGGTTATGAGGCTTAAGGTATGGGAATAAGCTTGTGTTAGAGATACTCAACCTCAAGTGGATGCCTATAATATTTATATTACGTGTTTGGTTTCATTTATAAATTACTGAGTTCTCCAAACCGACGTGTTGATCCCGCTTTCAGATCTCGCTCATGCTCCCTGATAGGAATCTCCCTGGGATCTGAATCCCAACTTTTTGAGATCTCAATCCCCACTTTTTGGGTATCACTCCTAGGGCAACAAGAGGCCAAGAAGATTATGTGGATCTTAATTGCGATCATAATATATCTCTCTAATTCTTTTGGATATTGTAAAGCGTAAAATTGCAAATAAAGTAGCTTGTTATGTTTTTGGATGTCATAAAGTGTGAAATTATAAATAAAGCAGATTTTTATCTATAAGAAATGACTCCATTGAATAGTTATTGGTTATTCCGATGTGCCTCATGATAATATTTTTTTATTTGTATTTTGTGGAATTGTTGTTACATAAACTATGTCTCAAATGAATATATAATAATACTTTTTATTGCCCTTTCTTGTGCCCCCTTTTTATGGTATTTTGTGGGTTTATTATTTTTTATCTTTAATAAAATTTTATAATTTCTAATTATTTATTTATAATTTCCAAGTTCATGTCAGCAAATTGCTTAACAATTAGTGCTGGTGACCTTGTGATGGATCCTCTATTTAAAAGGACCGAATACTGTACTTTGTACGATTATGATATTTGGGTAATTTAACCTATCATCAATGCTTCCAGGGGTGGTAGAGTTGAGTAACTGTTCCTGCCAAAAAGACTGGTTATAAAAATGGGGAACAACTCATCACCCACGCTCTATAGATAGACCTGGAGGGTGGATATTGGGTCTGGGTACTCTATTTTATATACAGACTGGTTTGGAATATTTTTGCTTCTTTAAAATAGTAATGTGAGAACATTTTGTGAATGACTGGACCTCAGTCTCTCCTTACCTCTACATAATTATATGGGAATAAGGTGAACCTGGGTGTAGTGCTGGGTTATGTGTGCTACCATGTTCCGTGGAACCCCTCCCCTCACTCTCTACTATATCTCATTCGAAACTTCTATTTAATTTCTCTCTCTGATTTCCCTTTGCTGCTTGCCATGTGAATTACTGATGTTGGAAAAAAACTGAAGGAGAATAGAAAGCAACAGTAATTTAGGCCCAAACACACACAACAAGTTCTCTAGAGTTCCTTCCTCAAACCCCAATAAGGGAGCAAAAGCTTCCTTTTCCTCATTCCTCTTTTCTTTTAAGACAATCCCATGGAAGGATGACTCGAGGGCCCCAAGCACCTCTTAAATGATGATGTTGATGATGATGATGATGATCATCATCATCATCATCATCCGAGCCTTATGCTAACTATTTGGGGTTGTCTAGTTTATCAAAAAAAAACTATTTGGGGTCGTCTACACTAATCCTGTTGCCATTCTGTTTTATCAAGGGCCATACCCTTAGTCAGACTATGAGTCACGATATCTTTTCTCACTACTTCCATGTGTATCTTTTTGGGCCTTCGCCTCTTTTAGAGCCTTCCACTCGAACAAATTGCCCCTCCTAACCAGTGTTGTTCTAGGTCAACACTTCACATGGCTAGACCACCTAGGTCTACTTTTCTTCATTTTATTGCTTATTGGAGTGACCATTAAGTTCCTTCGAATATATTTATTTTGAATTATATTCTTTCATATCTTACCACTCATCCATCTCAACGTCCGTTTCTCAGCTACACTCATTCTATGAATATGTTGTTTCTTGACCGCTCAACATTCCATATCATAAAAACATAACTGATCTTATAACTGTCCTATAGAATTTTTCCTTCATGTTTTAAGATGCGGGATGTGGTCCCAATGTGGTTTAGATGCGGGGGCATCACCCCGATGTTGTCAAGAAATATAAAAAATTCTAAAATCTTAAAAAAATTGGTTAATGCATGGAAAAAATATGGAAGTGATTTATGTGATAATAGGTATAACTTCAATATTATCAGTTGTCAGAGACTTGAATCCCTTGCTAGTAGACATTAGAAAGTAGAAACTAGAAACTTAAGTATCTTTATATAAGACATTAGAAGACATCAATATTATCATAATTCGTAAACATCCAAAAACCATAATTGCAATTGCAAACTTTAAAGTTGCAAACTCCAAAGATACATACAACCACAAAAAGTCTATGAAGAGTTCAAGAGTCACGACAAAACATAGAAGACTAACATTATTTCAAAAAAAACATAGAAGACAATAGAAATCAAAAGATAATCTTATCAACCATCAACTCTCAAGTATCCGAGTGCGAGGATATATAGGCATCATCATCATCAACATCGTCCTCAGTGGCCTCCAATATACTACGTCTACCTTGTTCTTCTCTGAGTTGTCCTCCTTCTCGACCTTTGATACTGATATGCGACTGGACCCAACTTTTCTCTTTTGTGTTCTAGTGTTAGGCCATACTCCTTCACAATCCTGCTACTTGAAGATTGTGAAGACATTGCCAAAAAAAAAAAGTGTTAGGAAATGAAAACTTATCAACTAATCGAAAAAAATTTCGATATCTTCTCGGCCTTGAAACCCTCGATGTTGACAAATCCATTCTTAAAATGACGCCCAAGCTAATCCCAATCGACAACCCAACCAACAAGGAAAGCAATCCGATGATTTTGTGCGATGGCCAAAATTCTTTTTTCTCCTTACCGAGCTATCGTGGCTGTATTTTCGGTTTGGGGGGGTCTAGTACCCCCCAAAACACTTATCCCCCTTTTTAGGGACGAAAATGACCAAATTGCTGACACTCGTGGGCATTATTTTCACCCATGAGCGTGGGAACACTATGTGGGCGCATAGCACTATGCGCCCGCATATGCACCTAGCAGCGCATATGTGCATATGCGGGCGCATCCCTACAAAGCGCATATGCGTCCAGAAGCGATGTGCCTCAAGCCACATAGCGCATGATGCAGCAACATTTTAAAACAAGCTTTCCCTTCAGTTTCATTGTTATGCGACGATCACACAAGACTTCAGAAGCACATCTCTACTTCATCTGCCCAGCTTTAATTCTATCCGTGACAATTTCCTTAATCTCTCCATTCTCATGGTTTATCGATCCAAGATATAAAAAATAATCTCTTTTAGGTACTTCTTGGTCATCAATTTTAACTAATTCCTCGTTTCTACTCCTAGTGTTACTAAATTTGCATTCCATATATTTGTCGTCTTACTAATTTAAAAACTTTTTGGTTCTAGAGCGTACTTCCAAAGTTCTAACTTTGCATGATGCCGTCTCTAGTCTCATCAATCAAAGCTAAAGTTAGACGCCGTCGTTAGTCTCATCAATCAAAGCTATGTTATCCATAAAAATCATACACCACGGTACCTCATCCTATAGATGCCTAGTTAACTCATCGTATTATTCTATACGTCTCTTTTGTTCTTGTTAATAGTAGAGAATGCTGAAAATATTTTTTTATTTAAATAAATGGAGAGCAATACTTATCATTCAGATCTGAGCATAGCCCACTTTTTCACACTTGAACAAACTAGGGCAACACCACATTATCCAATTTTGAGCATCATCACACTGCCACTTTTTTGAGTAGACTAGGGCAACACTATCCACACAAAAAATTAGGTTTTTTGGGAGAAAGTTTCGGCAAATCATCTACAATTGCCCACAAACCTCAAAAGTAGGCAACAATACACAAAAAAAAAGAAGGAAAATTAGAAAACGACTCTGGGGTTTAGATCAAACAACCCTAGGAAGTGTTCCCCTTTTTTTTGTTAGGGTAGAGAAGAAAATCAAGAGGAGAAGATTAAAAGGGATGAAATATTTTAGGATATAAAAGAAAACCAAGAAGGAAGAAAAGGATCATTGCTCTGATACCATGTCAGAGAAGGGAGAGAGATGCAAGGAAAGAGGGAGAGGAAGGGAGAGTGATGTGAGAATTTCAATTGGGTCTCAGTCTCACACACCTCCACACCACTTTTATATTAATAAAAAGTCAGTGAAAGGGAAAAATTGCCCATACAAACTGAAATAGGACATATAGGTCCTATTATCTTAAAGTAAAAGGGATATAAGAATTAGAAAAAATGACTTTTAATAGTTCTTAAATATGAAATGAAAAATATTGGAATTTTTGTTAAAATGGGATCCTTTGTGAATGTAGTGTACGAGGCTGAGTTCCAATTGAGTCTCAGTCTCACGCATCTCCACACCACTTTTATATTAATAAAAAGTTAGTGAAAGGGAAAAATTACCCATACAAACTGAAATAGGATGTATAGGTCCTATTAACTTAAAATAAAAGGGATATAAGAATTAGAAAAATGATTTTTAATAGGTCTTAAATATGAAAAGAAAAATATCGGAATTTTTGTTAAAATGGGATCCTTTGTGAATGTTGTGTACTAGGCTGTATTCTATTCCAATTTTCAAGCACCTGAAGTGAAGTCTGCCTATTGATGGGGATAGAAAGCTGGAGAGGGAATGAGCAGGAGTGCAATATCAGTATTTAAGAGGATTCACGTGGGAGAATTGCTTGAAATGAGATTCAGGAATAGGAGCAGGATTCAGGTTTTGCAACTTGAATGCTGCCTTAAGTACAAGCCAAGATTAAAAGATGGACTTGGCTCGAGAGTGTACATTGTCCCAACCCCGGTAGATTTTGGCGAGACTTCAGCCAAGTCTCATCCAAAAACAATATGAAATTATGGAAATGGCTGAGTGAGTGGACCGGCAATGTTTGAACACATAAGATTCCTGCGATTAACCACATTGGGAAAAAGAGTGTTCTTTATGGTAATTTTTCGTGCTGATTCTCAAATGCATTTGTTTGACTTACATTAACGTTCTCTGAATATGAAAGTATTTGGTTGTTTTTGTTGCACTATGTGGTGGAAATATGGATATGTGGTGGAAATGTCCAAATTCTTTGTTGCTAAATGTGTCAAGTTTGTTGTCGAATTCTGCAACAATACAATTCAATATGCTAACTGACCTGTTGGACCTCAATCTTTGAACAATTATTTGAGATTTGTATACATGTAGATTTCCTTATACAAGCAAGCATTTGGAAGCTCGGGTTCCATGTTTGGTTGTTATATCAATTGTTATGTTGATGCTTTTTGATGCTTCATATTGTTTGTAATTTGCTTAAATCATTCTTTGATACAGGGTAGTACAAACTTAGAGTCCATTCAAATTATCAAGAAAGCTGGTGGGTCTTTGAAGGATTCATTTCTTGATGAAGGGTGAGTGTGCCATTTGCTATTTGGCAGTACTTCCATTTGGAAAAAAAATCATAGATTTTTCACTGAATGATATTTAGAAGGTTATGCATTACATTCGTCTGTGTTCTCTGTGGAACTGTGAATTTTATGATGTTTTATCTCGTTGTTTCTTTTTTTTTGTTTTTTTTTGAGAGAGTTAACAATGTTTTATCTCGTTGTTTCTTGTCCATCCCTCTTGCCTTAAAGAGTTATAGGGATCCTAATAACTGAAACCAACAAAGGTGACCTATCTATGATCATTACTTGATTCCTGCTTTATACTACATATTTTTTTCTCATTCGTAAAATTCTGGTATTTTTAAAGAAAAACTCAAAAAGGGCATGTTCCAGGCCCTTTAGAGTCACTAAAGGTGTGTTAGCGTCTGATCAGTTTTAAGTTAAAACTATGAAAACAATGTTTGGGTGTAGATCTAAAATTTGATGATGCCAAAGTCGTGAGGATTTCTTAAATCTATGCTTCATTCATCACAAGTGTCTGAGCTTAGGAGACCATTAGATCATTCATTGTTCAGAGGTTTTACGTATTCCCCTACATCAAGTCTTGCCAAGAACCCCCAAGTCCCCAACTTATCAGAACCTGTAAATAAAAGTCATTTAATTTTATGTATATATATATGTCCACATTGTGGACCTCTGTTATTATAAGCGAAATTAAAAAAGTTTCAAACTAGTTTCTTATTCCTACTGCAAGAGAGTGATTAGAGAGGAATATGTTTGCTTTTACGTGAAGTCCATATATTTCTTACATTTTCAACTTTTGTGTTAAAAACTCAGTATTGCAGTTTTAAGTTTCATATGAAAGTAAATCACATAACTCTGATTCGAGACTTCAGATCACATTCATGTTTTGAAACTCTCCATAATAATTAGTTTAGGTTGTGTTAAACTGGTCTTAGTCTTCGTTATTATCACCATTCCTTAGCGACAATTCCAAGATCAATGTTCTAATTACTACTTCCTTATTGGGAATAGTCCAACATTTAGCCTTTTTAGCATTTAAAACTGGATCAGGTTTTGGTAAGTCCGCTGACTCACCTATTCTTATGCGTCCCCCCTTCAAAATTCATCTTAAAGCTAGAGTTGGATCCAAGGTTTTAGGGATCAATAATCTTGACCATAAGGATCATGAATATGGAAAAATAAATATTTTTTAAAATTTAAACGTGATTTTATCCTTTTTTACACAAATTCGAATTTTGATTGGGTCCCTTTTTCTGAATCCATCATAAAGATGAGCGTTTGATGGTTAGGGGTGTCCCCTGGCTCGCCAACTGATATCCCTTTTAACACTTCATGAATAGTTTTTGTTTTCTATAATCAAATTTATTCGGATGGTGAAATATGGGTGTTAATGTTTATGGCTTTTATTTGTTAAAAAAAAAGAATATTAACTGAATTTTATTGAAGTCAAAACTGGATGTACAAGTATAATCCATGCAAAAACAATGAGCCCTAGATAAATGTGCCTCTACAAGAAGTAATTGGAAATAATCAAAGAAGCTTTATGAACCCCCTTAGCAGCCAAGGAATCAGCAAGCTTGTTAGCCTCACACTATGAGTGCCGGACGGCTATTGACAATGTCAAACTCTTCATCAAAGACATTAGTATGCTTCTATGTATAATATCAAAGGCTGGTGGCCCATGTGATTATTTTATGTGAATTCCTGTCAATAAGAATATCGTTCCCATGTTTGATCCAAACAACACAGCATTGTGAGGAGAGGATTGGCCTAGGCTGCATTGGGTTTAAGTGGTGGGAGGAGTCCTGAGATTCTTTTGAAAACTACCAAGATGGTCTCCGAAGACACCACCAACACCAACATTGCCCTGCTTAGCGTTAACACTCCCATCGAAGTTAGCGCCAAGCAGCTGCTCACGGCAAGTAATACTTGGTTGAGAGACTTGCGGATGTCACCTGTGTGGTGGTCCGCTAGGCTGACATGGAGCAGGTGGCATGAGCAGACACCAAAAGATCTGAACCTGTAATAAAACGAGGTTTCACCTTATCAACTGATTAACTGTCTTTTTTACCCTGTATAGTGTGCTTTTTCAAGCTTTTTTTTGGTACGTGAACTCAAAACTGGCCCTATCGCATAGGCTTCCAATATATGTTTGTCAACATAAGGCTTTCATTATATGTTGAAAACATTTACAGTACTAGAGCTAAACATTCAGCAATTCAAATTTTTTTTTCTCTCTTTTTCCCCCTTTATTATTTCTTTGTTTTTTCTTTCTTTTCCCCCCTTCCTTATTTCACCTTTTCATTCTCTTTTTATTTCTTCTTTTTCCATTTTTCCTTTTTTTTGTCGGCAATTTTTTTTTTATTTCCTTTTGGAATTGCTAGATGGTTTCTTTTTTGCCCCATATACTGGATGTTTATGACTTCTATTTATACTTCTATCAGAGGGAATCCTGATCATCTTGTGATGGTTGGGCAGCAGAACTTTTAACTTAGTGCAGATGTTATTGTATTTTCTCTTATGTCATTTATTTTTCATGTCTTTTAATTATGTAAAGAATACTGAAGTCTACCGCTGGAATGGTCAAGGAATGGAAGTGCTTTTCTTTCCTTGGCCGATTTGGGCTTTGAGCAAATCTAACAACATTAATGCATAGATTAGTTTTAGCTCATCATCTCTAGGGATTGTAAAAAAGTTGAAGACCGTATCAATTGCTGTATTGCAAGGCAAATTAGTTTTAGTTGAGTCTGAGATTTAGAAAGTTGGTTCAGTTTGTTTACCGGTTGTATTTTGATATCTCTCCATCCATGTAGTTATTGAGCGATGTTCCAGAGGTTTTGCTTAATTTAAAGGGAAAGCTTTCTATGTCCCCTACAACATAGAAGTTCTATCCTCCCCTTTATCCAACCGTCCAATTTTGAAAGGAGGGCTAACATTGCCCCAATCACAATGTCACGTCTCCACACTGTTTTATTTTTAATTTTTGTTCTATAAACTATTTTGACACCAAATTTTGGACGTCCATTCTTCTATTAAACTCGCACTCACAATAAATATAAAAAAAATAATTTCAATAAAATAAAATGACCAAAATACCCCTGAAAGTTTCAAGGGGTATTTTGGTCATTATTTTTTATCAAAAAAATATTGTTTATATTTTTTATAGGTGCGCCCCAATGAGAAGATGGCACGTACCAAATTTTATATTCAGAAAAATTGTATTAAAAAAACTAGAAATAAAATACTTTCAGACATCGGATCTAAGATCAAACGGTGAGTGACTCTCTTGATTAAAAATGGACGGCTGGATGGTAGGGGGAGGATAGAACTTCTATGTTGTAGGGGGAACATAGAAAGCTTTCCCTAATTTAAATGCAATAGCTAGTTGCCATTTGTGGACATGCTGTTTCAATCGTATAGCTTTTCTTGCTTTGATTCCTTGTTGCATGTTGTTTATGGAATCTCTGCATTTTTATTTTGTGAATAACCTTAAAATGTCCGCAAAATTTGGGCATTGAATTTTCTAAGAGATGCAATCAGTATGGGACACATACAAAAGAAGTTCAAAAGTTATCCTTCAGTTTTAAGGATTACTGCATTAGCATGGGAATCTGATTGTACATTGGCCTCTCTACATGCCTGAAAGATATCGGCACCTAGTCACTAGTGAGAGAAGCTAGAGATACACTTTAGAGGCTCACCTAGATAGTTTTTTACTTCAGTTTTTGTAGTCTACTGAAGTGAAGATGTCCTTAAGAATCCTTGACAATTCCTAGAGATGATGCGCACACCTGAAGGGCTATATCAATAAATTCATTTCAGAAAAACAAAAAAAATATCACAATGGTATGAATCGGATAAGACATATCTCCTGATATTCCTAGAGGAAATTTGTCTCTTAATCAGGATGCCATTGCTGCTGGATTGTCTGTATGTATGAATTTCCCTATTTCTTAAGGGAAGTATAAGAATAGAGCCTTATGTTACTATTACTAAAAATGGGTACTGACATTCATATAGTGCAAAAATATAATAGAGAGCTTGGAGGCGGAAATCAAGAGAAGGGATTAACTAAAGTTATGAACATAAAAAATATAAAAAAAAAAGAATAAAATCAAATAGCGCATAATTCATCTGTAAAGCTTAATAGTAATGCAAGGACATGACTGGAAAAAGGCAGTGGCTTTGGTGGTTGTGGTAATGAGAGGTAGTGCCTGGGACTGATCTCTGTGTGTCTGAGTAATAAATGTCCTCAGGAAAACCCCACTTTCCATTTGGTAATGCAGGTTGTGCATCATGTGCACAGCTCGCTTACAACTTCCTTCAACCTTTAGAAGATATATCATCACCAACTGTCTTGATTGTATTCTTCTTGGAAACCTTCTGTTTTTTGCCTTTTCCTTTGTTTCTCTCTCTCTATCTCTATTTTATTTTATTTTGTGTATTTTTTATGTGTAAGAAACTGTTGGTCATTCTCCTATCTATTGAGTTGCTTAGAACAATGAATGCAATGAACAATTTCTTTAGTGAATGGATAATAATCAGAAGCCAAACAGAAAAAATGGTTGATTATATTCCGTTTCATATGGGCTAGGATCTTAATAATCTTTTTCTAATCTGTCTATGCAGATTTATCCTTGATAAGAAAATTGGTGTTGGTCAGCCAAAGCGTATAGAAAATGCAAATATTTTGGTGGCAAATACCGCTATGGACACTGATAAAGTAAAAATTTATGGAGCTCGTGTCCGTGTTGATTCAATGGCAAGGGTCGCCCAGATTGAGGCTGCAGAAAAAGAGAAAATGAAAGACAAAGTGCAGAAGATTATTGCTCATGGGATTAATTGCTTTGTAAATAGACAGCTAATCTACAATTACCCAGAGGAACTCTTTGCTGATGCTGGCGTACTGGCCATTGAGCATGCCGATTTTGACGGCATTGAGCGGTTAGCGCTAGTGACTGGTGCAGAAATTGCGTCCACTTTTGACAATCCAGAGTCTGTGAAACTTGGCCATTGTAAGCTCATTGAAGAAATAATGATTGGTGAGGATAAACTGATTCATTTCTCTGGCGTCGAAATGGGTCAGGCATGTACCATTGTCTTAAGAGGGGCAAGGTATTCTTCCTGCCCCCTGTCATATGCATTTCTTTTGCAGAATTTTATGCTTTATCTGTTTTGAATTTTGACTGTGAAAAATACATATTAGTTTTGGGTCAAAGGATCTAATCTGGTGAAATGGATTTTTCTGTAGCTGATGCTTATGTGCTATGCTAGTTATTCTGGTTTAGTGTTCCATATACTTCCTTGATTATTTTTTAAAAGTTCCTATAGCAGATATACTGTTTGGATTTGGATCTACTATCCATTTAGAGGGTTTAAATCCAAATTCCAAAATATATGAACTAATTAGTGTATCTGTTTGTTTTACCACTTGGTACTCTTACTTGTTTTGTTTCTTATTGTGCCAATTTTATGTTAGTTAGTGCAGGGATAATGCTCCTTTGAGTTGGTTTTTTCGTGTATATGTGCACAAAACTTGTACATGGATTTCAATGTTTCGTGGCATATTGATCTAGTGGTTTACTGTGCAATATTAATTGGCTATACTTTTCTTTCCTATCATTTGTCTTTCTTTCCCTTATTGTCTTCAAGAGAAAGATAACTTTTTTTTTGGATAAATGTTGACTTTTGTATTTCTATAGGAAGATAGAGTACAGTTTTGGGTTAAATCCGAGAGTACCCTCTAGACGGGACTCTCGTTAAAAAATAGGTCAGCAGACCCTGTACCAAAAAATGGGCTTATACGATTGCCCCCTTACAAAGTTTACAAGAAGTTGCAAAAAAAGGCTTATAAGAGTGCCCGTACACAGTTTACAAAAAAACCAAGAATGGTAAAAGAAAATATTAAGTACAAGAAGTTCAAGTTCAGGTTGAGTTCCACTGGTCCAGCGCAAAAAGAATGTGGACCCGGCTTGAGTGACCTGTCTCTGACTTCTAGCTCCCTCTTTCGCTAGATGGTTTGCGGTATCGTTGGACATCCTCCACGTATGCTGCCATGAGACTTCCATAGCCTTGCAAATGTGATGAACCTCGTCAAAAACTGGAGTCAGGTGCCATGGTGGATCGCTTGTTTTACTAGCCCAAGAGATGACATTTTTTGAGTCTCCTTCCACTATAAGATGTGAGCCCCAAGAGGGATTGAGATTTCTGAATGCTAAAAGGAGGGCTAAGGCCTCTGTTTGATGAGAGTCCTTTAGATTGGGGGGTATCCTTGAGACCAAGGTAACCCACTTTATGCCAAATAATTGCAACACACTGCCCCACAGGTCAAAGGAGAAGTCATAGAGTAGGAATAAGTGAGGGTTTTTTTCCTCCTCACATTCACACAGCACACCTATTAGGGATGGGGACCCCTCTCTTTTGTAGGTGCTCAACTATGAGGACCTTTTGAGAAAAAGCGAGCCAATTGAAGGTCTGCACTTTTGGTGGAGCAATAGTGGACCAAACTCTGGAATAAGAATCATGGGTAGTGGGCAAGAGGGTACGGCTTTTACAGAAAGAAGCTACAGAGAACTTACCCGAGGTGGACTAGTGTCCAAACTATATCATCTCTTTCTTGGGATAGGATAAAGAGGGAATGAAGGGTATTCAAGAGCTGCTGGAAGTCGGTGGTTTCCTCTTCGGTTAGGTTCCTTCGAAAAGAAGGATTCCAAACTCTACGACCTCCAGAGAGGCTTAATTCCTGAGCAATGGAGGAATCTTGGTCTCAGGCAAGAGAGAATAGAGTTGGAAAAGCCTCTCGCAGGGGGGGAAGGTCCTAACCATAGGTCTTGCGAAAATTTCACTCTCGAACCTTCTCTTGGATGGAATCTAATGTACCTCTTGAAAGTAGCTAGGACAGTTAAGAAGGACTTCCAAGCTCCTGAAGCATTATAGACTTGAGTTCTTTCTGTCAGCCAGGTATCCATAGGGACTTTATACTTATGCCCTTAGAACCTGTGCCCAAAGAGCGTTTGGCTGAGTGGCTAGGTGCCACCACCATTTCCCTAGCAATGCAAGTTTCTGTTTTTGAAGAACTTTGATTCCTAAGCCACCCTGATTTTTGGTTTGACGGACCTTGTCCCAAGCAACAAGGTGATATTTTCTCTTATCCGCCTCATGAGTTGATTAAACCGGTTTGCCACCTGAGCAGGCATATGGAAGAGCGACATGAGGTAGATCGGGGAGTTTGCTAGGGTAGCATTTATCAGGGTAGTTCTTCTTGCCAAAGAAAGGAATCTACCCTTCCATTCTGCCAGGCATCGATCTACCTTATCTAGGACATGGGATCATTGCCGCTTACTAGGCTTCCCCAAACCCAAAGGTAGGCCAAGATAGGTAGTAGGGAAATCTTGGACTTTGTAGTCCCAATCTGGAATGAGTGCTCTAATTTCAGCAGATGACAAGGCTACACCATGCATACTGGATTTTTCCATATTAACCTTGAACCTGGTTGCTGACTGGAAGCAGCTGAGGAATCTTTTGAGGGTTCTAACTTCAATACGGGTGACGTCTAGGAAAACCAAGGTATCGTCCGCGTATTGTAAGTGAGAAACTATAGGGCAGATGACAAGGCTACACCCTGCATACTGGATTTTTCCATATTAACCTTGAACCCGGTTGCTGATTGGAAGCAGCTGAGGAATCTTTTGAGGGTTCTAACTTCAATATGGGTGGTGTCCAGGAAAACCAAGGGTATCGTCCGCGTATTGTAAGTGAGAAACTATAGGGCCTTGCCTACTGGTTTTGAATCCTGAGAGGAGGCCTACCTGATAGCCACGAGAAATGGACCGACTGAATACTTCAGCCGCAATAGCATCAGAGGAATTGATAACGCGATTTCATTCAATATGTTATAGAATCAGAGGAATTGATAATAGTTTTATTTTCAACAGTGATTTGGTGCTGGGCCATATATTTAAGCTCTTGGAGTTCTCCATCTCGTCATGGTTTGTTCGAAAGTTTCCTAGGCCTGCTGTTTCCTAATATAGTATGGTGTAAGACGAATAATATCTCCCTTCCAAAGTTCAAGTGAAAAGTTCCTTTGAGATTTTTCAATCTTCTTGGAGCATGTTTTGATGGAAAGAATTCATTAGTGGTGGTGGTTGATGTTTATTGTGATTTGGAGGTGAAACACTTGATTTTTGGGTGCATTCGTTCGCTTTTTGCTGGTTCCTTCATATGTTTTCTTTTTTCATGATTGCTTTGATTTTGTAGCAGGGTTGATTGGGATATGCTTTAGAGAGGGACGTACATGAACATAGGTAGAGGTAATGCTTAAAAAACGATAAAGGACTAGGTAGATTACTGGAGGAAATTGATGATTTGTCTTTAATTTTAGAAACTGTGTGAATGCATGGAGGTGTGGTAGTCAGGCTGATTACTGCCATTCTATCAATATAATGTGTGTGCATGTCTTTGTGTTTGCCTATGGCAAATTCTGTTGCTGTTCATTGCTAAATGTTAGTCCCCTCGGCCTTCTATTTTATTGGAACTAGATATATGATGGAAGTTTTGTTAAACCGATTTTCTTTTGACTTTGTTTAGCCTGGAGCTATGATGGTGAACTGAATTATCTCTTGTTTAAACAGTGATAGGATATGATCCCTTTCTTCCTTTTTTCTGTAAGAATTGCTTACAAATTGTTATTAATATAAAGCACGAGTACAATGAAGAAGAGAATAGCATCAAAGAGATGCCAATGTGACATGTCATGATGTCAATGATCTAAGAAAGAAATTCCTCTATCAATGACAAATTCCCCAAGTAGGGTCCATTTCTTCCTTTGGGGCCTGTATTGATCCCCGGAAAATATTGGCTGGAAAAAAACTGTTTCTTGTGAAATATATTTATTGTGGAAAACATTTTCCCCAAAATATGTTCCTTCTTTTTGGATAGCATCTGGATGCAACCTTGAAGATACATTTTACCTGGAGAATGGGTGGGGTGCGAGGAATCTCTAGAGAGGGAAACTTGGTAGACATAGAGAGAGAATGCAGCCTGGAAAATGCATCTCTACCTAGAAAAGTGTTAAATGCAAGGGACACCTAGATTGGAAAACATGGTAGAGATATTGAAGAAGAAAATTGCTAGAGCAAGATGGAAGTAGAAAGACATTTCTATGCAGGGGAGAGAGAGAGAGAGGCGAGAACTAAGGATATAAGGATTTTTGAGAAGGAAAATTGTTTCACGCAGGCTGGACCGCATGACTACATATGCTGTCCAAAAAGAGTAAAGCATCCATCTTAAAGATGGATGCAAGTAGGTGTTCCATTTAAAAACAATGGAAACTAACGGTCCAAATGTTTTGTTACTAGAATTATTATTTCTAGTTTTTGAAGTGTACTTATTTTTTTATATTCATGATCTCCATGTTAGAATTACATTTTCAAATCCAAAAATCCATCTCAAAAATAGATTTATTAATAGGCCCACATTTCTACATATACGGGCATGGCTGCATAGAAACCGGGTCCTTTTGAGAAGGAAAAAGTTTATATAAGGTTGCAACCTTAAAATGTAGAACTACGGATGCACCTCAAAAGTCCATTGGAAAATATTATTTGAATGTTGAAAAACCCTCTAATTGAGCATCTCGACATCGAAATGTACGATTATGAAAGAAAAAAGGATTTTGAGTCCCAGAAATAGTGCGTCTTACAGCACATCATCTAGACCATCCATTTTTTAAATTTTCATATGTTTATAGATCTACTTGATTTTAACCATTTTTGGAGTTTAAAATTTTATAATTAGATATGAAAATAGATTTTGAGATAATCCTAAGAATATTTTACATTAAATTATATGTTATGATCAAATTTGAAGGTGCGCCTTAATTGGATTGTTTAAGGTTGCAACCTTGTGGAAACAACACCCTTTTGAGAATGAGAAGAAAGAGAGAGCTATGGGTAGGGAAGGGACAGTTGGTTTTTTTTTTTTCTTGGTTGGGTGTTGGTTGTGGGGTGGGGGAAGGAGGAAGGGGGAGAGAGGGGAGTTGGGTTGACATGGAGAGAGAAGACGAGGGAGGGAAACAACAAGGTATATGCTTGTTTCAGTTCGGTTCAGTAAGGAAATCTGATAGGGAAATTAACTTTTTAGCTTTTGGGATGAAAACAATTTCTAAATTTTGGGCTCAAAATCGAGAAAACAGTTTTTGGCAGAAAAAAAATTTCGCCCCACATTTTGGATTCAAACCGCCTTAATGAGCAATCTACCTGGAAAACCATTTCCTGGTCAATCTTTTTTCAGGGATCGAAAGGGCCCTTAGCTTAAAAGTTTGCTTTTGGCATTGTTTTGCTTTTGCAGTTCACATGTTCTGGATGAAGCAGAGAGGTCTTTGCATGATGCTCTGTGCGTATTATCACAAACAGTGACAGACAGCAGGGTGTTACTTGGTGGTGGGTGGCCTGAGATGGTGATGGCCAAGGAAGTGGATGATCTTGCGAGGAGGACCCCTGGGAAGAAGTCTCTTGCAATTGAGGCATTTTCACGCGCACTGCAGGCCATTCCCACAATCATTGCTGACAATGCCGGATTGGATAGTGCTGAACTGGTTGCTCAGCTTCGTGCTGAGCACCACAAGGATGAAACCAAGGCTGGAATTGATGTTATCTCCGGAGCTGTGCGTTCTCTCTCTTACCACATTTGGTTTTAATTTTTTTGTATCCTTTATGATTTTGATTATGAAAATGCTGTAGAAGTTTGTGGCATGCATCGCTCTCTCTAGTTACTACATTTGTTTTTGTATCCTTTATGCTTTTGATTGTGAAAATGCTGTAGAATTTTATGTGACATGCATCTCTCTCTCTAAGCCCACCCCATTTGGCACTTTATTTCATGCATGCTTCTCTTTGAGGAACTCCATTTATTCATTGGGTTTTATGTCGCATATAGGTGGGAGATATGGAAATACTTGGAATTTCGGAGTCTTTCAAAGTGAAGCAAGCAATATTGTTATCGGCAACCGAGGCTGCTGAGATGATCCTCAGAGTTGATGAGATTATTACTTGCGCTCCACGGAAGAGGGAGGATAGAATGTAGCCACTCCCTTGTTCAGTTTTGTTAGGCGTTTGCTTTCGATCTCTCATTTTGGCTTTTGAGATGGGGAATCAGAATATAGAGAGGATTCCTAAAATTTATTACTCCAATTTAGATGTCCGCAAGCCCAGTCTCTTAGAACTCTACGCCTTTTTTAATAGTTGGTTTGATTCGATGCTACTGTGAAGTTGAAAGCTTGTATCTTATAACATCTTACTATATTTTAAGGTTGGATTGCATGTGTTATTATTTTAAATGGGGTGTAGTTCGCCTAAGGTTGCAGCCTTAAACAATTAAATTACGGTGCACCTTTGAATTTCATCATAAATGTAATTTTGGTGTAAAAAAAAATAATAATCTGAAGATGGCTCAGGAATCTATTTTCTATCTCTATTTATAAAATTTTAAGTTCTAAAAATAGTTTAAATCAAGTATATCTATGAGTACAAGAAAATCTTGAAAATAGACGGTCCAGATAATATATTATAAAGTACACTATTTTGAGACTTGAAATCTATTTTCTTTTTCATATTTATATATCTTGATGTCAAGATGATCAATTAGAGGATTTTCAAGTATCAAAACAATCATTTATGATGGATTTTTTAGATGCATCTTAATTCTACATTTTAAAGTTGCAACTTTATATAAACTTTTTTTTCTTAAATATGATCAATTTTGATAGGCTCTTCGTTTTTTTCATTCTCTGGCCCGAAGTTGCTTGGATATTTGACACACAAAAAGCAATATTGCGTCTCTCGCTGCTCTTAACAACATTGTGTGCTATTATACTTTTATTCACGGGTATCGTGACGTTTACTTTCCAATGCGAGAACTTTAATATATGGAATTTGATGACCTGGAGGATATGGACACATAATATAGCCTTCTTATCATTAATGCAACAACGATGTCGTTCATGTAGTATTCTTTCCCGTGTTTTAAAAAAGGTTGGAAAGAAAAATAGATAGTTTGGGTGGACTGTGCACCCCTTGATCCTATATCTTAAAACTAAAAACAATAATAAAATAAGGAAAAACAAAATTGAAATAAGGTTTCTGGGCCATGATGTATTAAGTTATTAAAAAAGGTACGGTTTGTATATGTTTGTAACTTTATTTGCCGAAATAAGAATGTGATACACATTACCCATTTTATTTAAACAATCCAGATTAGAAACGTATTTAAGACAATGTCAATGTGTGGCATGTCTTTTAAGATATTATTCAATTTACACCATTCTAAATAGATGGTATAGATTACTACTTTATTTCTACAAATAAAGTCGCAACATTATCTATAAGCTTTTTCCTTTAAGAGAACATTAGAGATATGGAAAGCCTTAAGCAAGGTCTATGAGCAAAAAATGAAGTGTTTTCACCTATAGGTTGGTCGTCATATAAATTTTTTGGATGGTGGGAAAAAATCCACCGCACACGTATATTATGCCTGGTGTGGTCGATTTTTCATGCTAAGTCGCAACGAATTTACGAAAGCCATTGCAGGGTGAAAACGCTATTCATTTCGCTTATAGGTTTTGGAAAAGGTTTTCATATATATATGGATAATCTATAATTCACGTACTTTCAAATTATAAAATTTAATGTTAGAGTGAATTGTGAACGGTGGATTATATATAAGAATTGTTTAAAGTTAACAAAAGTTAATATGAGAATGAGTTGTGATGTTGGATTTAATAAAAAAAATTATTATTTTTGTTTAAAAATTATTTTAATAGGTAACTTAATAATTAAGTAAGAAAATATTTAAAATTTTTATAAAAGTATAAAATTTATTACTTTTGTTCTTTATTAAAAATTTAAACTTTACTTTTTATAGAGACGATAAAAGTATCATTTGTCTTTTAATGATATTTACAAAAAGAACTTTATTTACTGACCATACATTACAAAAAGTAACTTGTTTTAAAAAATAAACCACAGAGTTAGCAAATCTACCTTTCACAAGTCATTTTTCTAATCTACTATTCAGAAATCATTATATCATTAACCTTTGCAATTTGAAGGGTGGTGAATTGTATATTATTCGGGCTTGGCAATAGACCCGGACTTGACAAGGTACCCATAGGGTAGGCTCGACCTGGGTTTGGATATGGGTCCAAAACCTGAACCCTACGGATTAGGTTTGGGTCCAATATAGTGGACCTAAAATGGGTATGAGCCCTATTAGACCCAACTCATATATATTATATAATTTCATAAATAATTTTTATATTCTATTTTAAATAAGTATTAATTAGTTAATTAATATAGTAGTTTTATATTTTAATTAAACTTATTAAGACAATATTAATAAGTTAGTTATTAAGTTATTTAAATTGAGTTTAGGATTCATAATGGATTACGGTGAAAATGGTAAAATTGAAAATTTGAAAACTTCAAATCGATCGAATACAACCGTACCATTTGACTTTAACTATCGTTGTAAAATTTTATAGCTTAGGTGTATTATAACGTTCGAGAAATTTATTCTAAAAGTTTGAGCTTGTTCGGGGGAATAAATGCAGCAACCCAATTTCAATTGTGACCACTTCGCAAATTTTGTTATTCTCGCTGAGCTTTCTGCGACTAGCCACTCTCCCACTCGGCTTCACCCTCACCCTCACCCTCATATCAGGCTTCTGGCTGCTAACGAAATCAGGCTCTCTCTCGGTGTCTCCTACCGTTTCGGAGGCTATTTGCTTGCTCAAAAGGTAAGGTTTTTAAAATGCCTCTCTTTCTCATCGTTAAATCTCTCTCTCTCTCTCTCTCTCTCTCTCTCTCTCTTTCTGTTTTATGGAATCTCTTTGTCTTCCCATTTTTCTCAGACCTCCCTCTCTGTTTTTTTCACAAATGTGTCTATGGCTCTCTCTTTTCCCAAATCTCTCTCTAGCTGTTATTTCGTCAAAGTGAAATCTCTCTCTCTCTCAAATTTGTCAAATCTCTTTTTCTCCGTGTTTTATTCAAATCTCTCTCTCTGTTTTAGGGCTTTTGCTAAACCTCCCTCTCTTTCTCAGTTATCTCTGATTTTGGCAAACCTCTCTCTCTCTCTCTCTCTCTCTATATATATATATATATATATATATCTCAAATTCGTCTAATTTGGGGTTTCTGAGATGAATTAATGGCGGGACTCTCTTTTTACAGTTGCATGAACTTTTTCCTGAGGTTTTGGGTAATTGGATATTTGGGTTAATCGTGCAGCTATTTGGATTAAACCAGGTAGGAAAGTCTATTTATTTTTTATTTATTTGGATTTTTTTAGTTCTTCTGTTATCTTCTTTAACTGTTATTTGAATGTGTTTAGCCTTCTCATGCTGTGTATTCACTAGGAATGGGTAAATCAATTGAATCACTCTACTGCAGTACCACTCTCTTTTTAAGTACAACAATGTTTTTCTTGGATAATTTTGGTTCAGTCGTTAATACACATTATACAATTAGTTGTCATATACATACTGTGAACTGCCCTGATTATCCTAATTATAATGAGCAAATTTTCTCAATTGATGTTTTCTCTCTCCTTTGATACTACTGTTGTGCTATATTCTTTTTTGAAATTATTATGTTCTTAATTGGATCAACATTTTTTATAACGGATGTGTATTTCGAACTATGGTGTTTTTTTGTTTTGACACAGGTCATAGGCACTATAGTATTTTGGCTGTTTTTGAACAATTTGCTTCTTTTTTTTTTTTCAGCAAATCATGTATGTTCAAGGTGAAAATCAAGACATTGAAACAATAGAGATGCCATTGTCACCCCATAGTACCTCTGACCCTAAACGTAAAACAACTTCTTCAGTTTGGGAAGGTGATATTCTAAAAGCTGATTGTAAACATTGTTTTAAGGAGTTAGTTGAGGCTAGTAAACATGGGACTAGCCATATGAAAGAACATAAAAAAACATGTCTTGAGAGAGTGTGCCTAGATGCAGGTAAGCAATTGTTTTTTGAAGAAAGGTTAAATTTGTGTTGAATATTGGAAAATTACATAAGTAGAGCAAAAGAAGACCGCGACCTACAAGTTAGGTGCTCAGAGAGCATACTAGAGGGAAGAAGTAGAAGAAAAGAAAAAATAATCGAGGGAGAAAATGAGGACAATTTAAATAGAACAAAAAGCAATAAAACGATAAAACACTGTTGGTAGACTGTCGGATATCCTCAGCGGGGTTTTGGTCGATGAGAAAGCAGATAACCACTGTGGATCTGTTGCACTTTCTGCTACGAGCACTGGTACTTCAGTAGGCAGGCTGACTTTGTTAGCGGCCAGAGTAGCACTGTGGGCTGGTTGCATGCTGGTACCTCAAGAGACGAGGTAAGTTTGGAAGTAGCTAGCTCCGCTGAGGGGTCAAGCCTTGTATGGCCGCCAACAGTGGGTCAGCAGAGGTATAAGTGACCCTCCGGCGAGGGCTTTCTATTACAACCCCAACTTCAGAAGATAAAAACTTGGGCAGGACTATATTCTATAGGCACTGCTACTACTAGAGGTTGGCTGATTATGGAAAAGACTGTAGTGGCCTTCCCTGAGGAGAGAAAGCTTCCGTGAAGGAATTGGCAGCCAAGGAATAGTTGCTGCTAAGCAGAGGGTCTTCAGTGGAGAGGCGAGAGGGTCTTCAAGAAATTAAGGCTTGGGCAGTTTTGTCTTCGATGGGTACTGCATCTTCAAAAGGTTAGCTCCAAAGGCTTGCTGCTCTTTGGTGGGTGGACCAAAGGGGAAGTTGTAAAGATGATGGGATTGAAGATTTCTATTGGTAAATCTTGTACTCTCTCTCTCTCTATATATATATATATATCTTTTTTTTTTTTTTGTCGGGGCAGGTATGGGATAGAAGTTATGAGAGTATGAGTGGAGGAAGTATAGAGATAGAGAGGGTGGGGGAAGCTTATAAAGGCTAGAAGAAAGAGAAACTGGGACAAAGTTTAGGTTGAGGGGAATAGGGGAGAAAATATATGATTGTATATTAGGATAGGCATGATGGGGGGATTAGAGAGAAAGAGAATGTGAATCTTGAAACGAAAGAGAGAGGAAATGGGGGGATGGTAGAGGAAAGAGAGTGTGATTGTTAGCAATTGTTAGCACACCTTCTTTTAAAAGAGGTGAAGGGGGTTTGAGCAATTATAAATTTGATTAAGAGCGAAGTAGAAGTAATCTAGCGAAAATGATGTCTTACTTGAGTATCCGTTTTCAATTGTGAAGCATATTGCTTGTAGGACTTTTGTAAGAAATCTACAACCATTATTTAAAACGGTTAGTCGTAATACTATAAAGTCTGATATCTTGGAAATATACAAAAAGAATAAGAAATTGCATGAGGTTTTAGAGAAGGTCCCTAGTCGCATTGGCCTCACCACAAACATATGGTAATAATGTCGTACAGTGTTTCAAAAAGCGCTAGGCGGCACCTAAGCGGTCCGGGGGGGGTCTAGGCCGCCCAGTGCCTAGGCAGGTGCCCAGAACCTGCGCGGCCCAGTAATTTTTTTTTTTTTTGGGTCTTTCTCTCTAAAAAATAGCCTCTAATGGGTTTTAGGTTCACTTGAAACCTAAAACCCACAATTTTGCACCTTTAGGATTAAAAAAAAAAACCCAAAAATGGCCTTAATGAGCGGCATTTCCGCCCTTGGGCAGAGCGCAGGCCCTGGTTGGTGGCCACCTAGGTGGGTTCCCGGGCGCCTGAAGATACCCGCATAGGCCTGGGCGATGCGCCCAGGCCATCGCCCAGGCCTTTTGGATCTCCTAGGCGGCCACTCAGGCGCTGGACGATCCACTTTTTGAAACACTGATGTCGTAACCAAGGCCATCTATACTTGACTGGCCATTATATTGATAATGCATGACTTTTGCAAAGAATAGTCTTTAGTTTTGTTTTTGTGTCATCTCCTCCTACTAGAGATGCTATTGCTATTGTTGTTACGGATTTATTAATGCAATGAAATACTGAAAAAACGTTGTTTAGTGTAACTTTAGACAATGCATCATATCTATTTATTCAATTATCTTGAAAGACCGTACTTGTATTTGGTGGTAAGATGTCCCATGTGCGGTGTTGTGCCCATATTCTAAATCTTATTGTGCAATGTGGAATAGGGGTGGGTAATACACGAGATAGTTGATGAGATCAAAGATACTCTCAAGTTCATTTAGGAATCCCAAGGAAGGCAAGAAAGATTTAATGAGGGACTCAACTTCTTTGGGATTGAAAGCAAAAAAAATATCTTTCCAGTTTGGATGTACCCAAAATTGCAATATTTTTAGATTGCAATTCAAAAATCTTGTGAAACATATTTGAACCGTTTAGACAACCTCAAGATTTTGTTAGATTTTTAGATTGAAATAAAAAATACTGCAGTGTCAAGGTAAAAGTTACCGTAAAAAAAAATTCAATTCAGACTTGAATTTTGTTAGAATTTTTTTTGATGAAAGTGCAGCTCTTGGTCTCAGGGTCCTCTCGTTTTTGAATCTCTCGTAATTCCATTTCAGTAATACAAAGGTTAATACTTATCAAAAAAAGTAAGTGCAGCTGTCTCACCCTCGTGCAAACCTCAACTCATGACCCAAAAACTCCGTGAAACCTTAGAAACCCCAAATCTACTCTCTCACTGAATAAACCTAGCATTTTATTTTTTCTCTTTAAAAAAACCAGAGAAGCTCAAGCCCCATCCATGGCAGCCTTAGCGGTGTCTTTGTAAAGCCAAGATCCTTTCTCTCTCTACAAAAGGCGAGTCTTTTCTCTCATACCACACCCATGGGAAGCTCCTTCTCTTCATGAATAAGGAGAAGCTCGGGTTGCAAAAAGTCAGAGAAGCTCAAGCCCCATCTATGGCAGCCCTAGGCGGCGTCTTTGTAAGGCCAAGGCCCTTTCTCTCTCTACAAAAGGTGAGCCTTTTCTCTCATACCGCACCCATGGGCTTGGGCTGTAAAAAAAACCAAAGAAGCTCAAGCCCCATCCATGGCAGCCCTAGGTGGCGTCTTTATAAAGCCAAGGCCCTTACAAAAGGCAAGTCTTTTCTCTTCATGAATAAGGAGAAGCTCGGGTTGTAAAAAACCAAAGAAGCTCAAGCCCCATCCATGGCGGCCCTAGATGGCGTTTTTGTAAGGCCGAGGCCCTTTCTCTCTCTAAAAAAGGCGAGCCTTTTCTCTCATACTACACCCATGGGAAACCCCTTCTCTTCATGAATAAGGAGAAGCTCGGGTTGCAAGTTTGCTTATTGTATGGACGCAAATTGTTTACTGCTGTGAGAGATACATGAAAATCTTTTGGATTGGCAAGAGAATTTTGGAAGGGTAAAATGTGACTTTGTTTTTAGTGTGTGAACTCCATCCAAACAGTCTAGCATAATGATAAAAAAAGATGGCAATGTTTAACAAACTTATGATATTTTTTTAATGTGAAGGTTTTTTTATTTGACATCCAAACTGGCCCCTAATGTTGCAACTCGATGAAACTCAACATATAAAGATGCTAGAGGTTGCCTTAGAGCTAAAAGAGATATTTTATTACTTTGCTCAATGGGAATCAATGTCCACTTTGGTTCCATCTGAGGCTGATTGGCAGAGAACAAGAGAAATTTGTAGTTGTTTGAAAGCTTTTTATGATGCTACAAATGTTTCGGTGTTTAAGTATCCAACTTCTAATCTCTATTTCTCCGAAGTATGTGAGATGATTTTATGTTTGAGACTTTAGAGAATGGTGTTTCCCAGAGTTGAGATCTATTTTTTCTCATGTCCATACATCTTGAAGTCGAGATGATCAAATTGAGAGTTTTTCAATTCGAGTAAACTGAACCCCCCACCGCTAGGCCACTTGAAGTTGAACACATTAGGTAGCCTTGGTCCCTCGAGATACTGATGCACAATGGCAAACTCAGAAGGCATTATCCTCTCTTTCTCAGGGTATATTGGAATCACATTTTCCACTACAGTAGATGCCTTGGTCCTAAGGAAAGCTCTGAAACAAATCCAGCTCCTTCAATCACAACCCGAGGGTCTCATCGTTGAATTAGACTCCAGCAGCACAGGTTCTTGGGCCACACAAACATCTCAGCCCCCGTGGCGCCTATACCACATCTTTGAGTACATTCTTTTGCTATGCAGCTCCTTCCCTCAAATATCCTTCAATCACATTCCTCGTGAAGCCAATTGTGAAGTAGACAGACTGGCCAAAGAAGGTGGTCACAATTTGTCTGGTGCACCTCCCCTGCTTTAAGCCGCTATTTCTCTCTCCTCTGCCCCTCCCCACCCAAAAAAATAAAAAAAGATGCTCACAATTTGTTAGGTGCACCTCCCTTGCTTTAAGCCTCTATTTCTCTCTCCTCTCCCCCTCCCTTGCCCCCCCTCTCAAAAAAAAATTAAAATTGAATGAGAGCAGGAAACGTGGTAAAAAAAGGAACAAAAAGAAAATAAAAAAAAGGAAAGAAAGAGAAAAAAATGAGGAAAAAATAAAAAGAAGGGTGAAAGAAAGAAGAGGATTTTTAATTTAGTACCTTTGTTTCCTTTATCGAATCTCTTTTGGCTTTCTTTCCCTCTCTCTCTCTCTCTTTCTGTCTCTTCTCTTAACCTTTTCTACCCCTCATGTTCTTAGGGGTGGCACAGGACGGGAACGGGTCGGGTCTGGCTGGACCTGGACTCGGACCCAAAATACCGCTAGATGGACCCATACCCGATAGGTCCAACGTTCCCCAAACCCATATCCGGGATATGGATTAGGACCCGAGACCCGACCTGTACTTGAAATGTTACTGTTTGGGTCCCCTTGACCTGACCTGAAACTTGGCCCGATAGTTTCAATCCACCCAAAAAAAAAGAAAAAACATTATAAGAACTTGTAAATTCAATGCCCATTACCAATAACAAAAGGGATTTGAAATAAAAAGATATACTATGGATTCTCTCTCTCTCTCTCTCTCTCTCTCTCTCTCTCTCTCTCTCTCTCTCTCTCTCTCTCTCTCTCTCTCTCTCTCTCTCTCTCTCTGTTAACACAAACACAAATTCATCTTTCATCAATATACATCTCTCTCTCTCTCTCTCTTTCTCTCTCTCTCTTCCCCTTAAAACCAGTTCAAGTCTTTCCTCAATATACATAAGAACACAACTTCAAAGAAGTCCATCTGTAACTATAACAAAGAACTTAAAACACATCATGATCATCTCAAAAGTTTTTTGCTAGATTTCTTGCATCATCCCTTCCCTACCAGTAGCAACCAACAATTACTTTTTTGTTGAGGGAAAATTACTCCAAGTGCTACGGTCCCATTCTTGATTTTTCCATTCTTCCACCTTCAACCCAACTATAACAAAGAGAAAAAAATCAAACCACCATTAACAAATTTATATATACAAACACTTGATGATCAAACTTATATATACAAATACCTGATGATGAAATTTATGCTTCGTGAGAAATAAGGCTCAGATGCAAGAATCATAAGACATAATAACATAGGTGAAACTGAAAGCAGAATGATAAACCATGAACAACTGTTAATTAATCGTGTGCATTGTGAAATACAAGAAAAAATATTAGAGAAGACATAGAAAAAAATCACCTTTCCAATGTTCAATCACAGTCCTTAACTTTATCATCAATAGTAGAAGCGGGAGCGTTAGAAGATGATGCAGATGTATCCCCTAAGACTGAAACACAAATAGAATGATAAAATTGAAGTTTTAGAAATCAACAAATATGGAAAACAATCAACCAACAATTTTGAAATTAAAATTGTTTTTCTTTTTAAGTCATTCTGCAGCCAATTTTGTGTACATATCAATGCTTGCACAATTGATGGAAGTAAGGAACTGCGATATTGGCCTAAAACTCGTCCCCAGTACTAAACACTGACTCAGATTCTTTTGTGGAAATAGGAATCACCAAAATATCTCTAACCATTTTTGAGAGATTGGGGAACCTAAGTGCATTGGCTCGCCACCAAATTAAGATATTGAACTCTTTATTCAACAATGGTTTTGGATAGATAGATTCCTTTCTTTATATGTCCAATTCTGATCTTATTAGCATACTAGTGGAACGCTCTTGAATGGATCTTTGATATTTTATCTCTCTCATATGACAAGTATTAGAGCCATTGTGGGAAGAAGATTGGTCACCAACTGAACTACTTCCAATATTGGAACTAGATAAATCATTTGATTCATACTCCTTGTACAAGTCATAAACCCCTGTCGACCCATCATAATTTCTTGTGTCACATCATCACCACATATTTTTGGACAGTAGAAATCAACCAATGCAAGTTTGTACTGAGGATCAACAACACTTGCAATTGCCAATGTTAAACTACTTATCCTCCTACAACATTTGTTTTAACTGCCTTTTTTTCAATATAAAAAAAAAAACTACATATCCTCCGATATTTGTCAAACTTCTTTGTCATTTTGGTGGCCGTAGAACTAATTTACTCAATATGGCTCAAACACTATTTTCTCAAACACAAATGAATCTCATATACTTTGAGGAAATAGATATTAGAAGTTGGATACTTGGATTTTGAAAAAACATTTATAGTATCATAAATTTTTTTCAAACATTTAAAAATATGTTTGCTCTCTCTCCCAATCAGCCTCAGATGGAAGCAAATTCTCATTGAGCAAAGCAATAGAATGCCTTTTTTGGCTCAAAGGTGATCTCTAGCATTTTATATGTCGCGCTCCATCAAATTGGAACATCAAGACGTTTTCTTTTTGCTTTCAATCCTAAGGACCTGGATTCTCTTATTAAATCTTTTTTGTCTTCCTTGTGACTCTTTAATGAAGTTGATAATATGTTAAATCTTGTCAATTATCTCGTGTATTTGCCCTATTCCATCTTGCACGATGAGATTTAGAATATGGGCACAACAACACACGTGGAACATCGTACCATCAAGTACAAGTGCGGTCTTTTGAGATAATTGAGTAACTAGAAATGATACAACTACGTCCTTGTATGATGTGCATTGTCCAAAGTTAGACTAAACAACTTGTTTTCAATATTCCATTGCATAAATAAATCCACGAGAATAGTAGCAATCGCATCTCCAGTATGAGGAGATGACACATACGCAAAACTAAGGACTATGTTTTGCAAAAGCCATGCATCATCAATATAGTGGGCAGTCAAGCATAGATAACCTTGGTTACGACATGTTAACCATATGTATGTGGTGAGGCTAATGCGACTAGGGGTCTTGTCTAAAACCTCATGCAATTTATTCTTTTTCTTTCTGTACATTTCTAAGATGTCAGATTTTATGGTATTGCGACTAACCATCTTAAATAATGGTTGTACATTTCTTATAAAAGTTTTAAAACCAATGTGCTCCACAATTGAAAAGGGGTATTTATGTAAGACACTCATTTTTGCTAGATCACTTCTACTTCGCTCTTGATTAAATTTATAATTGCTCAAACCTCCTTCTCTTTTATCAAAAGAAGCCATTATCATTTTCTGACCTGCACCTAGATGCATTCTCTTAAGACATGTCATTTAATGTTTTTTTCAAGTGGCTAGTCCCATGTTTACTAGCCCCAACTAGCTGCTTCTTACAATGCCTACAAACAACTTTTAGAATACCCTCTGCATCTGTAAATTTTCAAAATCTACCCAAACTGAAGAAGTAGATTTACGTTCAGGGGATGAAGCACTCTAGGGTAACAATGGCATTTCCATTGTTTCCATATCTTGATTTTCACCCTCAATAGACATGATTTGCTGAAATTGTCCAAGAATAAACACTATGAGAAGAATAAAAAGATTCATTGTCTGGCGAAATACATTGTAAGCATAAAACAAGCATTCCATAAGCCATAACCCATAAACAAGTGCGATACCCAATACCAAAACAATGTCCTAGATTGATGCAAATGACCAAAATCAGTAACACATTATTGCATAGGGAGAAGATACATGTCATATATTCAAAATTTAAAAATTCAAAATATATTGGAAGTAAACATCAAAAAATCAACAGAAAATTAGAAGCAATACACAAAAAATCGTCAATGGAGTGAAACATCTTAATGCAACCAAATATTAGCAAAAGAATCAGCAAAGAAAGAGAAGGGAGAAACACATATTTTCATAAGAAAAATCAGTTTGTCAGTGGAAAACTTTCGATGCCTCATACCCTGCACCTGGTTCTCTCAAAGTTACAAGAAAATTACGCTTATCAGGGTTTTTCGAATAATGGGTTGAATCTGGGTTGAATCAGGGCCCATTTAAACCTGGATTCTGAGAGTAAAAAAGTTGCCAACAATGGATAAAATATACTTGTTTTTGCAAATCCGGATCTGAGAAAGAGAGAAAGAGGGAGAAAGGTTACATATAACAGATGAGAGAGAGGGGGATTGATTTCTTACCTTTTTCAATTTTTTTAAGGAGCTTCCGACGTCCGAGCTAACGATCTTTCCTCTTATTGATATCGATAGCAAAGAGTAAGAGAGCTTAGAGGGAGGCATAGCAGAGGTTGGGTTTGACCGTTTGGGGGTTGGATATCTAACTTCAAATAGAGAGAGGGAGAGAGCTCAGAGAAATTGAGAGAGGCAGATCATGAGAGGAGCAGAGCTGCAAGATGATATGAAAGGCCAGAGGCTAGGGTTTCTGGCCTGGTTTTGGCTTTTGGACTGAGAGAGGGAGAGAGCAGTGCAGGGGTAGAGAGGCTAGGGTTTCTCTAGCTGGCTTGGGTTTGGCGTGATGCGTCTTAGCGTCAGGGTTTGGGCCCTGAGAGAGGGACACAGCAGTGTAGAGGCAGAAAGGTTAGGGTTTCTTTGGCTGGACTGGGTTTGGAGTGTCTCAGGCTGGGTTTGGGGTTCATTAGATTTAGGGTTTGGACATTTGGTAAAGTAAGTCGATGAGTTATTGGATTGGGAGGGATTAACTGTAATTAATTAAGTTATAGTTATTTAGGCTAATTACATTTGAAAACATTTAATAAGTTTTTAATAGATTTAATTAACAAGCATTTAATCTAAATTATAAATATAATATTAATATTTCTTTTTTTATAATAAATCGGGGTTGGGTCCACTGGAACCCGTACCCGACACGTATCTATTTCAAGTCCATAGAGATGGACTCGGACACTACCTGCTGGGTCCAAGTGCTGGACCCATACCCAGAACCGTGTTAGGTCTACCCGGCAGGTCTTGGGTCAGGTCCGAGTCCATTGCTGCCCCTACCTATTCTCCCCTTCGCCCTAGTCTCCTCTATTCTCCCATTCCCCTCTTATCCTCTTTACTCTTCCCCCGTCCATTCCTCCCTCTCACAATCTTTTCACCAACACCTCCCATCCCTCTTTTCCATGTGTCACTTTTTCTCTCTTGCATCTTTATCCCTTCCTTCCCTCTTCTCCTCACCGTCTTTCTCTTTCTCATTTCACTTCTTCCCCTCACCCACACTTCTCCTCCCTCACTACTCATCTTTTGTTGGCCTTCTTGTTCCCGCAAATTGATGGATGTGCCCCGATGTTGTTTTATATCACGAGAAGAGTGGCTCAGTCCAAGTTCCTACCCCAATTCGACGATGCTGTCGAGAAGAGCCAGCTTCACCCAAGTTGCAGCCCTTTGAATATCAGGCTTTTATTTAAGCCTTTTAGACTATTGAGTTTATGGTTTTTTTAAGTCTCTCTGTATTACTAGTATCACTTTTATTATCTTTTATTTGGTTGATCTCCGTTCTCCCCCCCAAACCCCCCTTCTTCTAACCCCCAATGTTCTTCTGTCTCAACACCCCTCTCAAATTTGTATTATGAGCACCCAGCTTGTGGGCTGCCTCTACACCTTTCTTATTTTGCATATAATTTCCCTTCTTTTATAAAGTTAGTTGTTTCTCAAAAAAAGAAAAAGAGAAAAACGAGTCCACTACTTTAAGTAAACTAAAAGCTAGCAAATCTTAAACTCAAGATCTCCAAACCATTTTCTTTTTAAGGGTGAGGTTTGTTTAAGGTGTCAATTTATACTATTGTAGTAAGGGGTGTGTTCTGATACAACTTGTTGTGCACGGAAGCTCTAAACCCGATGGGTCAATATTTGGCAAATAAAGTATGAGAAATAAAGCATGAAACACATACAACAAGAACATAAAGATTTACGTGGTTCACCCCAAAAAGGGCTACATCCTTGGGCACGACAAATAGAAATCCACTAAATCAAAAGATTTTGGAACAAACCTCGACAAAAACCCCAAGTCGAGCAAACCCTTTTAAACTTGCTCTCCCAAACGGCACTACTGCCGATCTCTCATCTCTATTCCATAACTAGGTCACTTTCTATGAAGCGAACAACTTTGAGAGCAAACGAGACTTTATCTCACTAAAAGGGAAACCATCCAAAATCTCAATGGGAATTGCTTCTCTACAAGAAACAAGCCTCTCAATTTTTCGGAGTCTAAAAGAGGCACCATCACAATGTTTCTTTCCAAAGGTAGCTCTCTTCTCTAAGAGGAAATCGCATCTTATGCACAGGAGGCTCTACCTCCCTCTCTCTCTAGAGGAACCACCATTCCCATTGGTGACCCAAATTGGGCACACAAATTCTCTGCACTTTCATCCCATATATATAATTAGGAATCCACACAAAATAGAAAACTTCATATTGATATAATATATATCTCAAAACACCAATAGATAAATCCAAGAGTCATAATCTTTGTTTTGGATTTCTATTTCTTTTAGGAACCTTATCAATATCAATCCCATAAAATATGGGAATATCTCAATCCCATAATATGATAATATCTCAATCCCACAAAATATGGGAATATCTTAATTCTACATAATATGGATCAATCTTAATCAATCCCACAAAATATGGGAATACTTAATTCTACATAATATGGATCAATCTTAATCAATCCCACAAAATATGGGATTTTCTTATGTGGGTGATTTTGGATAGCACCAAATCCAACAAGGAGCATCCCAAAATTCAGCCGAAATATACAGTTTCGATACCAGAAAGCCTTGCGATGGTATGAAAATCTATTGTTACCTTTACCCCTAGTAGGTAACCAAGTAAATCTCCGTTCTCCCCCCCAAACCCCCCTTCTTCTAACCCCCAATGTTCTTCTGTCTCAACACCCCTCTCAAATTTGTATTATGAGCACCCAGGTTGTGGGCTGCCTCTACACCTTTCTTATTTTGCATATAATTTCCCTTCTTTTATAAAGTTAGTTGTTTCTCAAAAAAAGAAAAAGAGAAAAACGAGTCCACTACTTTAAGTAAACTAAAAGCTAGCAAATCTTAAACTCAAGATCTCCAAACCATTTTCTTTTTAAGGGTGAGGTTTGTTTAAGGTGTCAACTTATACTATTGTAGTAAGGGGTGTGTTCTGATACCACTTGTTGTGCACGGAAGCTCTAAACCCGATGGGTCAATATTTGACAAATAAAGTACGAGAAATAAAGCATGAAACACATACAACAAGAACACAAAGATTTACGTGTTTCACCCCAAAAAGGGCTACATCCTTGGGCACGGCAAACAGAAATCCACTAAACCAAAAGATTTTGGAACAAACCTCGACAAAAACCCCAAGTCGAGCAAACCCTTTTAAACTTGCTCTCCCATACGGCACCACTGCCGATCTCTCATCTCTATTCCATAACTAGGTCACTTTCTATGAAGAGAACAACTTTGAGAGCAAACGAGACTTTATCTCACTAAAAGGGAAACCATCCAAAATCTCAATGGGAATTGCTTCTCTACAAGAAACAAGCCTCTCAATTTTTCGGAGTCCAAAAGAGGCACCATCACAATGTTTCTGTCCAAAGGTAGCTCTCTTCTCTAAGAGGAAATCGCATCTTATGCACAGGAGGCTCTACCTCCCTCTCTCTCTAAAGGAACCACCATTCCCATTGGTGACCCAAATTGGGCACACAAATTCTCTGCACTTTCATCCCATATATATAATTAGGAATCCACACAAAATAGAAAACTTCATATTGATATAATATATATCTCAAAACACCAATAGATAAATCCAAGAGTCGTAATCTTTGTTTTGGATTTCTATTTCTTTTAGGAACCTTATCAATATCAATCCCATAAAATATGGGAATATCTCAATCCCATACTATGAGAATATCTCAATCCCACAAAATATGGGAATATCTTAATTCTACATAATATGGATCAATCTTAATCAATCCCACAAAATATGGGAATACTTAATTATACATAATATGGATCAATCTTAATCAATCCCACAAAATATGGGATTTTCTTATGTGGGTGATTTTGGATAGCACCAAATCCAACAAGGAGCATCCCAAAATTAAGCCGAAATATACAGTTTCGATACCAGAAAGCCTTGCGATGGTATGAAAATCTATTGTTACCTTTACCCCTAGTAGGTAACCAAGTAAATCTCCGTTCTCCCCCCCAAACCCCCCTTCTTCTAACCCCCAATGTTCTTCTGTCTCAACACCCCTCTCAAATTTGTATTATGAGCACCCAGGTTGTGGGCTGCCTCTACACCTTTCTTATTTTGCATATAATTTCCCTTCTTTTATAAAGTTAGTTGTTTCTCAAAAAAAGAAAAAGAGAAAAACGAGTCCACAACTTTAAGTAAACTAAAAGCTAGCAAATCTTAAACTCAAGATCTTCAAACCATTTTCTTTTTAAGGGTGAGGTTTGTTTAAGGTGTCAACTTATACTATTGTAGTAAGGGGTGTGTTCTGATACTACTTGTTGTGCACGGAAGCTCTAAACCCGATGGGTCAATATTTGGCAAATAAAGTATGAGAAATAAAGCATGAAACACATACAACAAGAACACAAAGATTTACGTGTTTCACCCCAAAAAAGGCTACATCCTTGGGCACGGCAAACAGAAATCCACTAAACCAAAAGATTTTGGAACAAACCTCGACAAAAACCCCAAGTCGAGCAAACCCTTTTAAACTTGCTCTCCCAAATGGCACGACTGCCGAACTCTCATCTCTATTCCATAACTAGGTCACTTTCTATGAAGAGAACAACTTTGAGAGCAAACGAGACTTTATCTCACTAAAAGGGAAACCATCCAAAATCTCAATGGGAATTGCTTCTCTACAAGAAACAAGCCTCTCAATTTTTCGGAGTCCAAAAGAGGCACTATCACAATGTTTCTGTCCAAAGGTAGCTCTCTTCTCTAAGAGGAAATCGCATCTTATGCACAGGAGGCTCTACCTGCCTCTCTCTCTAGAGGAACCACCATTCCCATTGGTGACCCAAATTGGGCACACAAATTCTCTGCACTTTCATCCCATATATATAATTAGGAATCCACACAAAATAGAAAACTTCATATTGATATAATATATATCTCAAAACACCAATAGATAAATCCAAGAGTCGTAGTCTTTGTTTTGGATTTCTATTTCTTTTAGGAGCCTTATCAATATCAATCCCATAAAATATGGGAATATCTCAATCCCATAATATGAGAATATCTCAATCCCACAAAATATGGGAATATCTTAATTCTACATAATATGGATCAATCTTAATCAATCCCACAAAATATGGGAATACTTAATTCTACATAATATGGATCAATCTTAATCAATCCCACAAAATATGGGATTTTCTTATGTGGGTGATTTTGGATAGCACCAAATCCAACAAGGAGCATCCCAAAATTAAGCCGAAATATATAGTTTCGATACCAGAAAGCCTTGCGATGGTATGAAAATCTATTGTTACCTTTACCCCTAGTAGGTAACCAAGTAAATCTCCGTTCTCCCCCCCAAACCCCCCTTCTTCTAACCCCCAATGTTCTTCTGTCTCAACACCCCTCTCAAATTTTTATTATGAGCACCCAGGTTGTGGGCGGCGTCTACACCTTTCTTATTTTGCATATAATTTCCCTTCTTTTATAAAGTTAGTTGTTTCTGAAAAAAAGAAAAAGAGAATAACGAGTCCACTACTTTAAGTAAACTAAAAGCTAGTAAATCTTAAACTCAAGATCTCCAAACCATTTTCTTTTTAAGGGTGAGGTTTGTTTAAGGTGTCAACTTATACTATTGTAGTAAGGGATGTGTTCTGATACCACTTGTGTGCACTGAAGCTCTAAACCCGATGGGTCAATATTTGGCAAATAAAGTATGAGAAATAAAGCATGAAACACATACAACAAGAACACAAAGATTTACGTGGTTCACCCCAAAAAGGGCTACATTCTTGGGCACGGCAAATAGAAATCCACTAAACCAAAAGATTTTGGAACAAACCTCGACAAAAACCCCAAGTCGAGCAAACCCTTTTAAACTTGCTCTCCCAAACGGCACCACTTCCGATCTCTCATCTCTATACCATAACTAGGTCACTTTCTATGAAGAGAACAACTTTGAGAGCAAACGAGACTTTATCTCACTAAAAGGGAAACCATCCAAAATTTCAATGGGAATTGCTTCTCTACAAGAAACAAGCCTCTCAATTTTTCGGAGTCCAAAAGAGGCACCATCACAATGTTTCTGTCCAAAGGTAGCTCTCTTTTCTAAGAGGAAATCGCATCTTATGCACAGGAGGCTCTACCTCCCTCGCTTTCTAGAGGAACCACCATTTCCATTTGTGACCCAAATTGGGCACACAAATTCTCTGCACTTTCATCCCATATATAGAATTAGGAATCCACACAAAATAGAAAACTTCATATTGATATAATATATATCTCAAAACACCAATAGATAAATCCAAGAGTCCTAATCTTTGTTTTGGATTTCTATTTCTTTTAGGAACCTTATCAATATCAATCCCATAGAATATGGGAATATCTCAATCCCACAAAATATGGGAATATCTTAATTCTACATAATATGGATCAATCTTAATCAATCCTACAAAATATGGGAATACTTAATTCTACATAATATGGATCAATCTTAATCAATCCCAGAAAATATGGGATTTCCTTAAGTGGGTGATTTTGGATAGCACCAAATCCAACAAGGAGCATCCCAAATCTAAGCCGAAATATACAGTTTCGATACCAGAAAGCCTTGCGATGGTATGAAAATCTATTGTTACCTTTACCCCTAGTAGGTAACAAGTTAAATCTCCGTTCTCCCCCCCAAACCTCCCTTCTTCTAACCCTCAATGTTCTTCTGTCTCAACACCCCTCTCAAATTTGTATTATGAGCACCCAGGTTGTGGGCTGCCTCTACACCTTTCTTATTTTGCATATAATTTCCCTTCTTTTATAAAGTTAGTTGTTTCTCAAAAAAAGAAAAAGAGAAAAACGAGTCCACTACTTTAAGTAAACTAAAAGCTAGCAAATCTTAAACTCAAGATCTCCAAACCATTTTCTTTTTAAGGGTGAGGTTTGTTTAAGGTGTCAACTTATACTATTGTAGTAAGGGGTGTGTTCTGATACCACTTGTTGTGCACGGAAGCTCTAAACCCGATGGGTCAATATTTGGCAAATAAAGTACGAGAAATAAAGCATGAAACACATACAACAAGAACACAAAGATTTACGTGTTTCACCCCAAAAAGGGCTACATCCTTGGGCACGGTAAACAGAAATCCACTAAACCAAAAGATTTTGGAACAAACCTCGACAAAAACCCCAAGTCGAGCAAACCCTTTTAAACTTGCTCTCCCAAACGGCACCACTTCCGATCTCTCATCTCTATACCATAACTAGGTCACTTTCTATGAAGAGAACAACTTTGAGAGCAAACGAGACTTTATCTCACTAAAAGGGAAACCATCCAAAATCTCAATGGGAATTGCTTCTCTATAAGAAACAAGCCTCTCAATTTTTCGGAGTCCAAAAGAGGCACCATCACAATGTTTCTGTCCAAAGGTAGCTCTCTTCTTTAAGAGGAAATCGCATCTTATGCACAGGAGGCTCTACCTCCCTCTCTCTCTAGAGGAACCACCATTCCCATTGGTGGCCCAAATTGGGCACACAAATTCTCTGCACTTTCATCCCATATATATAATTAGGAATCCACACAAAATAGAAAACTTCGTATTGATATAATATATATCTCAAAACACCAATAGATAAATCCAAGAGTCCTAATCTTTGTTTTGGATTTCTATTTCTTTTAGGTACCTTATCAATATCAATCCCATAAAATATGGGAATATCTCAATCCCATAATATGAGAATATCTCAATCCCACAAAATATGGGAATATCTTAATTCTAGATAATATGGATCAATCTTAATCAATCCCACAAAATATGGGAATACTTAATTCTACATAATATGGATCAATCTTAATCAATCCCACAAAATATGGGATTTTTTTATGTGGGTGATTTTGGATAGCACCAAATCCAACAAGGAGCATCCCAAAATTAAGTCGAAATATACAGTTTCGATACCAGAAAGCCTTGCGATGGTATGAAAATCTATTGTTACCTTTACCCCTAGTAGGTAACCAAGTAAATCTCCGTTCTCCCCCCCAAACCCCCCTTCTTCTAACCCCCAATGTTCTTCTGTCTCAACACCCCTCTCAAATTTGTATTATGAGCACCCAGGTTGTGGGCTGCCTCTACACCTTTCTTATTTTGCATATAATTTCCCTTCTTTTATAAAGTTAGTTGTTTCTCAAAAAAAGAAAAAGAGAAAAACGAGTCCACTACTTTAAGTAAACTAAAAGCTAGCAAATCTTAAACTCAAGATCTCCAAACCATTTTCTTTTTAAGGGTGAGGTTTGTTTAAGGTGTCAACTTATACTATTGTAGTAAGGGGTGTGTTCTGATACCACTTGTTGTGCACGGAAGCTCTAAACCCGATGGGTCAATATTTGGCAAATAAAGTACGAGAAATAAAGCATGAAACACATACAACAAGAACACAAAGATTTACGTGTTTCACCCCAAAAAGGGCTACATCCTTGGGCACGGCAAACAGAAATCCACTAAACCAAAAGATTTTGGAACAAACCTCGACAAAAACCCCAAGTCGAGCAAACCCTTTTAAACTTGCTCTCCCAAACGGCACTACTGCCGATCTCTCATCTCTATTCCATAACTAGGTCACTTTTTATGAAGAGAACAACTTTGAGAGCAAACGAGACTTTATCTCACTAAAAGGGAAACCATCCAAAATCTCAATGGGAATTGCTTCTCTACAAGAAACAAGCCTCTCAATTTTTCGGAGTCCAAAAGAGGCACCATCACAATGTTTCTGTCCAAAGGTAGCTCTCTTCTCTAAGAGGAAATCGCATCTTATGCACAGGAGGCTCTACCTCCCTCTCTCTCTAGAGGAACCACCATTCGCATTGGTGACCCAAATTGGGCACACAAATTCTCTGCACTTTCATCCCATATATATAATTAGGAATCCACACAAAATAGAAAACTTCATATTGATATAATATATATCTCAAAACACCAATAGATAAATCCAAGAGTCGTAGTCTTTGTTTTGGATTTCTATTTCTTTTAGGAACCTTATCAATATCAATCCCATAAAATATGGGAATATCTCAATCCCATAATATGAGAATATCTCAATCCCACAAAATATGGGAATATCTTAATTCTACATAATATGGATCAATCTTAATCAATCCCACAAAATATGGGAATACTTAATTCTACATAATATGGATCAATCTTAATCAATCCCACAAAATATGGGATTTTCTTATGTGGGTGATTTTGGATAGCACCAAATCCAACAAGGAGCATCCCAAAATTAAGCCGAAATATACAGTTTCGATATCAGGAAGCCTTGCGATGGTATGAAAATCTATTGTTACCTTTACCCCTAGTAGGTAACCACGTAAATCTCCGTTCTCCCCCCCAAACCCCCCTTCTTCTAATCCCCAATGTTCTTCTGTCTCAACACCCCTCTCAAATTTGTATTCTGAGCACCCAGCTTGTGGGCTGCCTCTACACCTTTCTTATTTTGCATATAATTTCCCTTCTTTTATAAAGTTAGTTGTTTCTCAAAAAAAGTAAAAGAGAAAAACGAGTCCACTACTTTATGTAAACTAAAAGCTAGCAAATCTTAAACTCAAGGTCTCCAAACCATTTTCTTTTTAAGGGTGAGGTTTGTTTAAGGTGTCAACTTATACTATTGTAGTAAGGGGTGTGTTCTGATACCACTTGTTGTGCACGGAAGCTCTAAACCCGATGGGTCAATATTTGACAACTAAAGTTTTAAAAATAAAGCATGAAACACATACAACAAGAACACAAAGATTTACGTGGTTCACCCCAAAAAGGGCTACATCCTTGGGCACGGCAAACAGAAATCCACTAAACCAAAAGATTTTGGAACAAACCTCGACAAAAACCCCAAGTTGAGCAAACCCTTTTAAACTTGCTCTCCCAAACGGCACCACTGCCGATCTCTCATCTTTATTCCATAACTAGGTCACTTTCTATGAAGAGAACAACTTTGAGAGCAAACGAGACTTTATCTCACTAAAAGGGAAACCATGCAAAATTTCAATGGGAATTGCTTCTCTACAAGAAACAAGCCTCTCAATTTTTCGGAGTCCAAAAGAGGCACCATCACAATGTTTCTGTCCAAAGGTAGCTCTCTTCTCTAATAGGAAATCGCATCTTATGCACAGGAGGCTCTACCTCCCTCTCTCTCTAGAGGAATTACCATTCCCATTGGTGACCCAAAATGGGCACACAAATTCGCTGCACTTTCATCCCATATATATAATTAGGAATCCACACAAAATAGAAAACTTCGTATTGATATAATATATATCTCAAAACACCAATAGATAAATCCAAGAGTCGTAATCTTTGTTTTGGATTTCTATTTCTTTTAGGAACCTTATCAATATCAATCCCATAAAATATGGGAATATCTCAATCCCATAATATGAGAATATCTCAATCCCACAAAATATGGGAATATCTTAATTCTACATAATATGGATCAATCTTAATCAATCCCACAAAATATGGGAATACTTAATTCTACATAATATGGATCAATCTTAATCAATCCCACAAAATATGAGATTTTCTTATGTGGGTGATTTTGGATAGCACGAAATCCAACAAGGAGCATCCCAAAATTAAGCCGAATTATACAGTTTCGATACCAGGAAGCCTTGCGATGGTATGAAAATCTATTGTTACCTTTACCCCTAGTAGGTAACCACGTAAATCTCCGTTCTCCCCCCCAAACCCCCGTTCTTCTAATCCCCAATGTTCTTCTGTCTCAACACCCCTCTCAAATTTTTATTCTGAGCACCCAGCTTGTGGGCTGCCTCTACACCTTTCTTATTTTGCATATAATTTCCCTTCTTTTATAAAGTTAGTTGTTTCTCAAAAAAAGAAAAAGAGAAAAACGAGTCCACTACTTTAAGTAAACTAAAAGCTAGCAAATCTTAAACTCAAGGTCTCCAAACCATTTTCTTTTTAAGGGTGAGGTTTGTTTAAGGTGTCAACTTATACTATTGTAGTAAGGGGTGTGTTCTGATACCACTTGTTGTGCACGGAAGCTCTAAACCCGATGGGTCAATATTTGACAAATAAAGTTTTAGAAATAAAGCATGCATACAACAAGAACACAAAGATTTACGTGGTTCACCCCAAAAAGGGCTACATCCTTGGGCACGGCAAACCGATATCCACTAAACCAAAAGATTTTGGAACAAACCTCGACAAAAACCCCAAGTCGAGCAAACCTTTTTAAACTTGCTCTCCCAAACGGCACCACTGCCGATCTCTCATCTCTATTCCATAACTAGGTCACTTTCTATGAAGAGAACAACTTTGAGAGCAAACGAGACTTTATCTCACTAAAAGGGAAACCATCCAAAATCTCAATGGGAATTGTTTCTCTACAAGAAACAAGCCTCTCAATTTTTTGGAGTCCAAAAGAGGCACCATCACAATGTTTCTGTCCAAAGGTAGCTCTCTTCTCTTAGAGGAAATCGCATCTTATGCACAGGAGGCTCTACCTCCCTCTCTCTCTAGAGGAACCACCATTCCCATTGGTGACCCAAAATGGGCACCCAAATTCGCTGCACTTTCATCCCATATATATAATTAGGAATCCACACAAAATAGAAAACTTCGTATTGATATAATATATATCTCAAAACACCAATAGATAAATCCAAGAGTCCTAATCTTTGTTTTGGATTTCTATTTCTTTTAGGAACCTTATCAATATCAATCCCATAAAATATGGGAATATCTCAATCCCATAATATGAGAATATCTCAATCCCACAAAATATGGGAATATCTTAATTCTACATAATATGGATCAATCTTAATCAATCCCCCAAAATATGGGAATACTTAATTCTACATAATATGGATCAATCTTAATCAATCCCACAAAATATGGGATTTTCTTATGTGAGTGATTTTGGATAGCACCAAATCCAACAAGGAGCATCCCAAAATTAAGCCGAAATATACAGTTTCGATACCAGAAAGCCTTGCGATGGTATGAAAATCTATTGTTACCCTTACCCCTAGTAGGTAACCACGTAAATCTCCGTTCTCCCTCCCAAACCCCCCTTCTTCTAACCCCCAATGTTCTTCTGTCTCAACACCCCTCTCAAATTTGTATTATGAGCACCCAGCTTGTGGGCTGCCTCTACACCTTTCTTATTTTGCGTATAATTTCCCTTCTTTTATAAAGTTAGTAATTTCTCAAAAAAAGAAAAAGAGAAAAACGAGTCCACTACTTTAAGTAAACTAAAAGCTAGCAAATCTTAAACTCAAGATCTCCAAACCATTTTCTTTTTAAGGGTGAGGTTTGTTTAAGGTGTCAACTTATACTATTGTAGTAAGGGGTGTGTTCTGATACCACTTGTTGTGCACGGAAGCTCTAAACCCGATGGGTCAATATTTGGCAAATAAAGTATGAGAAATAAAGCATGAAACACATACAACAAGAACACAAAGATTTACGTTGTTCACCCCTACAAAATTTTAAAAAATAATAAAAAAAAAATTAAAAATTAATGATCCGGCTAATATGTTACTAAAAAAATCTATTCGTACCCTTATTATTTTTCTTGACTAGAAATCTTTATTTTTTCATACCAATACATTTCGATGTTGAGATGATCAATTGAGAGTTCTTAATATTAGAATAATCTTTTTTATTTTTATTATTCCTTCTTTTAAATGACTTATTTTTTGAATCAATGAAGCTGTGCTTATATTTTGGCCAACGGGCTTGGATTGAAGAATAAAGCTGTCATCACCGAGAGAGAAGCAAAGAGAAAGCAAAGAAAGGAAGTCACTCAAGAAAAGTGAGAGAGAGAGAGAGAGAGCCTTTGGTTAAGTGGAAGGATGGAGCGGAGGAGATCCATAGCGAGAAGGCCTTCTGGAACCGACGGCTCCGATTATTCCTATCGCATGGTCGTCGACCCACGTAAAAAGAGAGAGAGGGAGAACCTTTAGGGTTATGAGAGTTTTAGGGTTTCTCTCTTTTATTTGGCTATTTCATGTCTTTTTTTTTACTACGAATTTTTCAGGGTACACAAGGGTTGCTCAAGCCAAGACTAGACTCTCCAAATTGATTTCTTTACAGGTAGGCACTCATCCATCCTTTACTCGCTCTTACTGGTCCAAGAATTTTTAAATTACGTATTATCCATGATTATGTTGTTCGTATGACCTTTCCATTCCGTGAAGATCATGGTTAAAACTTAAGTTAATCTCTCTATGTATTAACAGTTTCAGATATTTGAAAGTTCAGAGCTTTGATATCCTAGTTTGGGATGATGATTCACATCTAGAATGAATTCTGTTGATTAGGTTACAAATGTGATACAGACACGGAGTTAATGGCTTAGATCCATTTTAGGTTCGGTGTAATTTTGTTTGCTAAATTTGAATGTATTATTTATTGATTAATTATTTGGTCTTTCTTCTTTGGGCATGCTTAATGAATCAGAAGGGATTCCTTATGTCATTTAGGGCAAAAATGAAGTATTGGAGTTCAAGGGCATAACATTTATTCGGAGTAAGCATAACCTGATGGTCATCTCATATGAACTACAATGTTTTTCTGCTTGTGTGAAAAATGTTCTCCTAGTTAAAGCCAAAAAAATTGTCCTTCTATTTATTTGAGTTTATGACCCCTCCTTAATTTTCATTAGTGATAACCTATTTCTGAATTTGAAAAATGCAGTCAGTGATTACATAGGCAATAATAGGTCTACTAATGTGAAGCGGAACAATGGAAAGTTGACGCACATCTAAAGTGGTTGACATGGTTCAAGGCATGCTAACAACAATATTGAATATCCACATGTATGTGTGCTCCAAATGTACATATATGCATATATTTGTTTTGTTTATGTTGTATTTTTTTTAACTATGTAATGTTGGCCCAAATACAATGGATCTTTTGGTTTTCAGATGTAAATAAAGCTGAAGTAACACGTTAATTGGGTTTTGAACTAAACTAGAAATGTTATCAAACATATGGCAACCATTTTTTCACTATAAAAAACAGTCAAACAGTGTTTTAAAATGCGGGATGTAATACGATACATTGGGTGACTGCATCACCCTGATGCGGTCAATAAATATAAAAAAATTCTAAAAAATTTCAAAAATAGGTTAATGCATAAGAAAAAATTTGGAAGTGATTCATGTGATAGTAGGTATTCAATTTATTCATTAACTCTAAAAGTATCAGCTGTCAGAGATCCTGTATCCACTATCACTTGATAGATCATAGAAGACATTAGAAAGTAGAAACTAGAAACTAACTTCATAAAACCTTCAACAACCATAATCACAAATTTGCAACTACAAACTTTAAAGTTACAAAATACAAACTGAAAGTCTATGAAGATTAAAGAGTTCAAAAGGCAAGACAAATCATCATTATTTGTCAAGTCTTGAGATTCTAAATTTTGTATTTTAATCAGACAAGTTATCTAGAGAGTCTCCATGTGCATTGTCATCACTATCATCCTCAGTGGCCTCTACATATTATTCTTCTTCCTCAGTCTCCTCTAAGTTAACCTCCTCCTCGATTGCTGGAGCTGATGTGCGACTGGACCCAGCATTACTTTTTTGTGCTCTAGTGTTAGGCTGTTATTCTTCATTAGCCCCTGTGGCTAGCTCGACATCAAGCAAAGCATCCTCTTCAAACACATGTTTTGCTCCTGGATCCATGATCTACTCAATTGTGCAATCACCATCAGGGTCATACAATTGAATTGGGTCGAGATCCATGCGCGTTTGATACCTCTCACCAAGCCGCTCATTATACCGCACATAAACCAAATCATTCAACTTTTCTGCTCCAACCTATTTCTTTTTTTGTTATGGAATTGTGGTGCAAAACAAGGAAACAAGCAAAAATAACATATATCATTTTCTTGTTTCTACGTTTACTCTTCTTAGATAAGTTGGATTTTAGAAAATTAAAATTTGAAATCCAAGAAATAAGGATTGACTTACATGCTCAAATGCGGTCCAATTACATTCACAACTAGATGAGCTACATGTGAGACTCCAACACTCGAATAGCAAGAAGTTGTAGATTTGATGTCTCGCTTCCATATAATGCCCACCATGCAGCGGTATAACATTTTATAGTTTAGATAAATATTTAATTATTTATATAAATGGAACTATACATTATACAAGTAAAAAATTGTAAAGAAAACAAAATAGAAAGGGTACTTTTGGCCTTTACCCGGATCTATAATGTCCCTGTTTCGAGTAGCAATCTCTCTCCCAAAGTTTCCCAATGTGAAGTTGAACTTGTTCAATTCTTGGCTTTGGATCTCATCTTGGATATCTTTGTCAGGGACCAACCTCTTGAGCACATCTAAGAACCCTCCATTTATTACACGATCAAACTCAATGGCTGGGTGCTTGTAGTGAAGAGATGGATTTAGAAAATAACCAGTTGAATGGAGGTGCCTGTGAAGCTCGTTATCCCATCTCCTATCAATAATTCCAAGTATAGCCTGTATTTCTTTTCATCATCCTTTAAACCATTTTTTTATCTCCCCTCTTGTCTCATGTATGTAGCCTATGGCGGGCTTCACGTCACCATCAACCAATCGAAGCACTCTCACTAAAGGCTAGCCACCTCCAATGCATGATATACCTTATCCTAAAAAGATGTATTTAGAATAATCTGTTTAGCCTTTCTCCCATCCTGATGCTTTGAGCATTTACTTTTACTCCATTGCTCCGAAGCAAACACGTTTCTCAAGGCATTTTTTTGCTTGCATAGGTTTTGAAGAGCAAGAAATGATGTGGCAAATCTAGTGACACCCAGTCTAATTATCTCTTTCCTTGTAAAAGTCCTCACTATGCTAAGGACTATGGTGTGGTTATAAATAAATCCACCAACAAACATAGTTTTTGAAATCACCTCACTAAATATCTATGTTGTATCCATTTCCTTAAGCATGAGATTAACATAATGAGCTGCACAAGGAGTCCAAAACATATGCTTCCTCTTCAAAGTCAAAAAATGCATAGCTGTAGTGTAATTGGCACCATTGTCAGTGACAATTTGTACATGTTTCTCTCCAACAAATTCTACAATCTCATCCATCAAGTCACATAAGTATCTAGCTTCATATGAGTTATCTGATGCATAAAATGACTCAACAAAAAACAGTATATGTTGGACAGTTAACTAAAAAATTAATAAATTCCCTTGACTTCCCATCAGACCATCCATCACACATAATAGTGGCCCATACTTCTCCCACCCTTCTCTTTGAGAAATCAATTTTTTTTAACATCGGATACAACATCCTTCAATAAGGGCTCCCAAATCTCATGTAATGTAGGATGATTAAGTTCTGGGCTAAATTGTTCAATTGCCTGGACCATACATGCAGAACTATCGAGGGTTATAGTATTAAAAGGAATGTTAGCCATGTAAAACCACTTTGCAATGTACTTACATACCTTCTTCCTCTCGTCTTTCTTGTATTGATTTTCAATTGTGGCTTGTTTTCTTTTTTTCCTCCTCGCTTGAACCACAATTTCGGGGTTAGGGGTGCAAGAAGTATCCATTGGCCCCGTAGAGAGATGTTTTTTTTCCAACACTACCACCAGTATTTATAATCCTCTTTTGACCTTGGAGTACCTTTTGACTCGTACCAACTTTAGACATATCCTCTTCATTTTCATCATCATAAAATAATTTCATCAATTCAGAGTTTATTGAATTTTATCAATTAATTCTTTTCGTTTTATTCTCTTCTTTTCTTTTTGTTTTTTCAAGCTATCCATGTATTCTCTAATCATGTTTTTGATATCCTCAGTAGCTTGTGGGCGTGCTCTTGCAATCTCAGAAATATGGGCTAAGTGTTCTTTTTGTCAAAAAATACCCCCTATATAAGTATTTCCATATAGAGTACAAATAACACAATTTTGGTCTTTTGGATTTTTTAGTTTTGCTTATCTCCAAGCCAGATCCTTGTTGCTAGAAGATTGTGAAGAAGACATTGCCCCAAAATAAAGTATTAGTGTGCTAGGAAATAAAAACTTACTGATTACTTGAAGAAAATATCGATTTATTCTTGGCCCTTGAAGCCCTCAATTTGTTTTCAAAGCTTCTTTTAAAATTCCTCAAATCAACACCCAAAATAAACCAATCAACAACCAAAGATCATCCAAGACAAAAATCCAAGAATTTCAAAAAATAAAATTTCAGCCACTTTTTTTTTTATCTCCTAAAGGCCAAGGATGTGGCTGATTTTGGTGGTTTGAGGGGGTCTCATACCCCCCCAAACCCTTTCCCCCCCTTTTCGGGGCTTAAAAAGACCAAAATACCCCATTTCGAGGGGGTATTTTTTATTTCGCATGCAAACCGTGTATGCACCCTATGGGGGCCATGTGCTATGCGGCCACGTATGCGGTGGGATGTGGCACATATGCGGGTGCATCCTACCAAAGCGCATATGCGGTGTCAAGCAATGAGGTTGTCAGCACATCTCGCATGATGCGGCTACATATGCGGCAATGTGGCCACATTTTAAACACTCGTCACAAATAGCTTGCTGTAAGTTTATTTGGGGCTCTAAAAGTAATGCTTTAAGATCTCTAACTTTGTCACGCACAAAAGAATCAAAGCCCCAAATTGATTGGAATTATTGTAAACCTCATCCAAGCAACACCAAGCTAATTTCCGACAAGTATATACTCATCAAAGCCAAGCACAAATCATTCTAACAAACTAAAAATGGTGCCCTATATTTTTCTCCTTGCTCATGCAAACTTTTCCCCAATTTCAATTAATTTTTCAGATAGAAAATATGAACAAAAACATGGAACAAACTCACCAAATTCGTAGAGATTTGCAGGGTCTGTTTTGTTGCCTTTCTGGAGATAGAAACTTGCTCAGAATGAGTTTTTCATGAACATATTGCATAAGAGGAAAGACAAACTTGGTGTAAAATAAGAGTTAGGAGATAATCTAGAGTGAGAATAAGGAAATGGGCTTGGATCAAGACGGTAGAGGCTAGGTTTTCATAGCCCAATGTCTCAAGTTCCGTTCCTATGTAACCTTGTCAACAAAAAAAAAAAAAATCTAGAGAGAGAAAGTGTTGTGAGAGGCAACACAGTGCTGTTATCTTATCCTATGATGTTGGAGGGCCCCTACAGAGATGAGAGGCACCTCGCTGTACCCAGTTCACAAGGAAGTTTAAGTGAGAGAAAGAGGCTTTAGAGAGGGAGAAGGAACTCGTGTAAGGTGCCTAAGCCTCTCCAAATCCTTTCCCATAGATAGCCATTTAAAGGAAATCCTTTCCTGTATATAGCCCTAACTTTTAGCATATTGTGGTGTAAAAAATTCTTAGGATGGTCTGAAATCTATTTTCATCTCTGATCATAAAATTTAAAATTACAAAAAATGGTTCAAATCAAGTAGGATGTTTAAAATTTAAAATTACACATGAAAATCGTGAAAATGGACGGTCCAGATAATGTGTTGCACGATGCACTACTTGGGGCTCCCAATCTTTTTTATGTCGAGGCGATCAATTAGGGGGGGTTTCCAACATCAAAATAGCCTTTTCCAATGGATTTTTGTGGTGCACCTTAATTCTGCAGTTTTTTTTCATTGCAACCTTATATATGTATCCTTTTTCCATGTACTGAGGCTTTCTAATGCTCTTTGTGAGGTAAGTCCAACAATTGTTATTATCACAAACATATGCATGATTCTACAGTTGTCAAGAACTTTTTTAATGTTATATACTCGCCTGAATTCTATTTGAATGAAAATCAGATCATTGTGCAAGTTGTATAGTGGGAGGCTCTTTTAGAAAAAGCACTGTTTTGTCTTGGTGTGCGGCCGTCCTGCCTCCATGGAAGACTGTTCGGCCTCATCACTTCTTTTATCCGTCCAAGTGTTGTTTTCATGAAGCACGAACTTGAGTAGTTGTTCATGATGACCAATCGCTTGGAATTGATAGACATTGTATAAAGCCTATCCATTTCTGCTTTATAACAGTGTGAATCTCACAAATATTGAGCCTTAAAAAGATAATATTTTGAACCTTTTGTTTGAAAATATTTTCTCAACCTATTTCTCAATGCATATTAGTCAATTTTGGTTCACATTAGCTCATGTCTAAGTACTTGCAAATTAGTTGGTTATTCCATTTATTGGAAATGATTATTTTGAGGTTTAGCCAAAGCAAGCGATAAACATCAACTAGTATTGTAGTAATAAACAAAATATTGTGAAACATGCATATGCTATATTTTAATGATGGTCTGAAGGCAACTCCTTGGACTTAAGCTTATCCGTTGATAGCAATGAGCAAAAACTATGCTAGGAGCAATATGGTTTCTGCCTGTCATGCTCAGACATGCATGGTATATGGTGCGTTTGTGTTCCATGATTGCTATTGTCATGAGGACTGTCCTTTGCAATTCTAGCTGCACTAACACACCCATGTAAAGAAGACAAGAAGCATGAATGGGGACTCAGCCTATTTAAACGGTCTAAGCTGGGGGCTTTTGTAGACCCTCGATTATTTGACTTTTGATGTACAGGGATGTGATCTGCCACCAGCAGCTATTACACATGAATCACCCACACATGCATGGCCTGAGGCCTTATCCATGCACTTGACTCAAGCGAAGTGCATGTCATGACAGCATTGGATGTATGATCGTTGCTAGTCAAGAACGCTGGTGCAGCTCAGGTGTCGTGTTACCCAAAGTTGCTGTTGTTTGTCTGCACTACACGTCGCACCAAGTTGTGCTAATGCCGGGCATTCTCACAAGTCTCTCAGTCTATAAGATTTAGTTTCAATCTCTGCACTCCTGTTGCTCACCAGCTTTGAATCGCCTGCCAGCACACCTGGGCGAGGGAAGTCCATAGAGTGGAGGCACTCTCAACTTGGGTTTATCAATTTGAACCATTTGGCTGCCGAGAGAGGCAGCAATCTGCCGTCAACTAGCATGTCCACACCATCCCCTTTCATCCTTTCCAAATTTGTTTAAGGAGGTGGGAGGAGTTCCTAAAATTCCTCCCTTTTGACCTATCTTCAAGTAAGGGTCTGACAGTTTTCTTTTGTGAGGATTAGCTCGACACGTTTTTGGAATCAGTTTTATAGCCTAGTTTGCTAGGATTTATGTGATTAATGGCATGTGCTAGGCGAGTGACTTGGCAGGCAACCCCAAATGCCTTCCCCAGGGAAACATGGATGGTTTTCTTAAGTTGCAGAAGTGCTTACACGCAAACTTGTGAAATTCAGGTGTCTCCATATGCCAAGGGATGTACTAGTGTACACAAACAGTAAAAAGACCGAGACTGCATCAGCTTTAAGTGTTAAAACTCGACACTATGGTCTTATTTTATGCCTTTTGTAGTGCTTGATATTTGGTCATCTTTAACATCATATTTGAAATTAGCATCTTCTTCTATTTCTTTCAGTTTAATGTCAAGCACACCCTTTGAATTTAATTGAAGATTCAATTGTCAGTTTTTCTTTTAAATTGTTTTGTATTCAATTTACAGGCAGGCAGTCAACTTTTAGGAGTACTTTGTGCATTGTTATCGGCCTCGTGGAAGAATAGTTCGAATAAAGTTTTCATTGCATCAATCATTGTTGGATTTGGTTCTCTCATAATTGGAGAATTAGGTGCGCTTGCGAAATGATGGCCTGTTTATTTCTTTTCCTTTCCTTTTATTTTTACCTTAATTTTTTAGAATCTGTCGCCCACCACCCCCTTCTGCCTGAAAAAATCAAAAAGCAAATTGAAGACATGCTTCTTAAAATTTCCATGTCCTTGACTTTTTCATTTGAAAATTGGTGCTTCTTTAAAGGCCGGAGGAATAGTCGTGCAAACTTCTTGAAACTCTACATTGTTGCATCATCGGCCACAGCAGTGCTTTCTCTTGAACGTATTGTCACAAGGGATCTCTTAAAGGTGAATTCCGTGATCCAGTTGCTACTGAATTATGGTAGTTGTGGAACTTCTATTATACTGGGGAGATCCAAATCGATGTTTCTGTAGAAGTTTAGCTTTTCTTTCTCTTGCCTCTTCCTATCTCCAAGGAGTATGCATGTTATATGTCGGCAGAATTAATTGTGGAATTAGAGTGTAAGTCTTGACTCTTCCCTTTATAAATAAACTTGTGCAAATGAACTATAATATCGTCGTCTTGTTGTCCATGTCATCATAGATTATGCTGATTACAAGAGATTTGATTAGTTGGGTGGGAATATCATCATCATCATCATCTTAGCCTTATCTCAACTATTTAGGATCGGCTATACGAATTCTATTCTGTCATTTTATTCTATTAAGAGTTATAACCGCCATCAGACTATAGATCACCATTTTTCTTCTCATTGCTTCCATCCATGTCTTTTTGGGCTTTTCACTAACCCTTCGAGAACATTCAACTTGAACCGAATCACCCCTCCTAACTGGTGGTGTTCTAGGTCTATATTGTACATAGCCATCTAAGTCTAATTTCTCCCATCCTATCCGCCATTAAAACCACTCCCAAGTATTCTAAGATGTATTCGTTCCGGATTCTGTTTTTTCTTGTCTTTTTATTCTTCCATCTCAATATCGTCATCTTAGCTACACTCATTCTATGAATATATTTATTGAATTACGATATTCTGAATTCCTTTTTTTCTTGATTTATAAGTGGGAATATGTCCACTAAATTGCTATATTTATAAAATATTCCAGATTAATTAGGGAATATTTAAAAAACATTTGTTGAGTATGTGACTAAGTCAGATATCGATGAAATTGGGAAAAGGAAAAAAAACATGTGACGAGTAATCTTGAATGTTAATAAATAAATGAAATACGATTTTACTTCTTTTTTTGGTTGTCCTTCCCTAGTTGGTTAAGAACAGTAACTTAATCTTATGCGACCTACTCTCTCTCTCTCTATTGTCATGTGATTGTGGTGGTCGTGGATTAGTTAACTAGTGGAGGAAGCACATTGGAGTTCTCATTGTTCAACAAATTTGAAGTTGCGTGTGTAGTACTCGGTGAGTTTCTGAACCCTTCAGTGAGGTATTCTACACTGGCTTTATACTATCTTCTAATTATGTAATTTTCGCATTCAGGTGTGCCGCTGTTGATTTTTGTAATCGCTACATCAATATCGCTGCTGCAAAATATGTCACCCAAGAGGCTTTCTTAATGCATAATGCCTCAATCGCTTTTCTTGTATAGTTATATCACAGCAAAGAAGGCAATAATCCATATGTGGGAAAGACTTACAAGGAGTATGCAAAAGTTGAAAAATGTTTCAAGTCAATTGTTATTGTTCAAATTTAACTTTTTTGTGTTCATTTAATGAATAATATCAAAACGGGACTGGTTTATGGCAGAGCTTGAAGTTTTTAATGATAGGAGTCTTCTTTGTTTTAACTCTTTCAAGTAGAGAGATGAATTGAATCTTTGATGCTTGAGAAATTCTCAAATCTCCTATTTATTGTGGGATTACGTCTACATAAACTATTTATCGTACTTGCCTTTTAAATTTCAAAATAGTCGATTGTAAGAGTGTCATTGAATAAACAATTTCAAAAAATAAATTTTTTGATTTCATGACTCCCTTCAAATAATTCAATTTGACATCTAACGAGTGAGAATGATTATGACATATATGTACGACAGATAAAAAATGCAGTTTGTATAGATTTGATTCTCAAAATAATCAAAATTAAAATGTACCTCTAATAGTGTCAAGAAATGTGGTTTCAATACTGGTAATCTTTGTGATCGCTTTAATATATATTTTCATTTTTAATTAAGCTTTAAATATAGTGTAGATTGAGCTGATCTATAAAAACTTAAAAATGACGGTTGAAAACTACATTACAAGATACATTATCTCCAAAACTTACAAGATGCATTATTAACTTGAAATCTATTTTTTTCTCATGTCCATGCATCTTATGTCTAAGATGATCAATTTGAAGATATTTGAGCATCAAAACAATCGTTTTTGGTGAAATTTTTAAAGTGCACTCTAATTTGGTTGTCTAGAGCTTCACAATTTTTAAAGTGCACTCTAATTTGGTTGTCTAGAGCTTCACACTTATATAAACTTTTTGCAAAGATAAATGGTCTCTTCATAGCCAATCTCATTCATTGTAACACCTTTGTTTCTAAGCCAGTTTTCTGACTCACTTGTGAAATAAAATTTGGGTCGGACAAATCACTGCAGCATTTAGAAGGGAAAGGTTTCTATACTTTCCCTACAGCATAGAAGATCCAAGTTTCTCCTACCATCCAATTTTATTCAAGTGAATCACTCACCATTTGATCCTAAATCCAACACCTCAAAGTATTTTATTTTTAAATTTTTTTTAATGCAAAGTGTATGGATATGAAATTTGATACACATCATCTTCTCATTGGGGTGCACCTATTAAAAATATTAAAATTAATTTTTTAATAGAATATAATGATAAAAATACCTCTTAAAACTTTCAATTGTATTTTGATCATTTTATTTTATTGAGAATATTTTTTTTATATAGTTTTTACAAGTCCGAGTTTAATAAAAAATTAGATGCCCAAAATTTGATGTCAAAATATTTTATATAAAAAATAAATAAAAATAAAATGGTGTAGAGACATGACATTGTCATTGGGGCAATGTTAACCCTCCATTCAGAATGGGGGGTTGGATGAATGGAGGGTTGGATACGAAGTAAGTAAGTTTTATGTTCTAGGCAAAGCATAAAAAGCTTGCCCTTAATAGAATAGGGACCCTTGAGAGTGTCTAAGGTGCCCCTTTGCTGCCTGCTGCATGCTAAACTTCAGCCCAAATTATATCATAAACCGAATATACAATTTGGGATACATAAAAAATGATAATCAGAAACAGCTGCTTGGCTGCAACGCAAAATTTTGGATATATAAAATATACAATTTTAAAAGGGAGCAGGTTTAAATGGAGAGAGAGAGAGTGAGATTGATTTAAGCAGCAACAGGCTGGTCTTTGTTAGAGAGCTGGGTTTGAATGTGTTGGGGCACCACATCAAACTTCGCGACCTGCATGGTGTAAGAAGCACGTCCTTTTGTCATGCCCCTCAGTGTGCTCACGTATTGAAACATCTCAGCCAAGGGTACCAACGCATCCACCACCTGCACCGAACCCAGTCATATGGGCATAATGATAATAAAAAACATGAACCTCACTCGCACACATGTACACATGGAGTGCATGCACTCACACCAATCACATATCTTAGCCAAAATGAGAAAAAGGTTGCTACATATGCTTTGGCAAGATCAGATCAATGATCGGTACCAAATCGGTAAATTAGGTAACTCTTACACAAAAAAACCATAAGAGGGATATAAGAGAAAGAGGAGGTTATAAGTACCTTGAGACCCCCGGGCTTGTCTCCAAAGCTGTTGATCTGTCCTCTTCTAGAGTTGAGATCACCAATGACATCCCCCAAGTGCTCTTCGGGGGTGACCACCTCCACCTTCATTATGGGTTCAAGCAGTCTTGGTCCAGCCTTCCTCATACCATCTCGGAAGGCACCACGAGCTGCCAGCTGGAAGGCAAGCACACTTGAATCCACATCATGGTATGACCCGTCAACCAAGACAGCACGCACATCAACTACAGGGTAGCCAGCGAGGATGCCATTGCTCATGCACTCCTCCAGCCCCTTCATCACCCCAGGGATGTACTCCTTTGGCACCGCACCTCCCTTTATCGCACTCTTGAACTCGTACCCGCTCCCTGGTTCCATGGGCTCAAACCTTATGGTCACATCGGCAAACTGGCCCTGTCCGCCCGACTGCTTCTTATGAACATATTTCACTTCAGATTCTTTTGATATGCTCTCACGATAGTTGACTTGTGGTGCACCTACATTGGCCTCGACCTGTATCCATTTAGATCACATAGATTATATAGACCGCAGTTAAGGCTGGCAACGGGCTGTGCCTGGCCCGGCCCTAGCTCTATTAAGGACAGACCGGGCCGAAGAAAAATAATGGAAAAAACTAGAGACAAAAAAAAAAAGAGGGCCGAGCTAGGCGAGAACTAGGTCGGCACTAGCCCCAGCCTGGCCCTCGAGCCATGAACAGCCATACGTTTTTTGGGCCGGGCCACCGGGCCCATTGCCAGCCCTAACCGCAGTAAGTTTCAAATAAACTGGTATATAGAATCATATTAATGAGAATCTTTGGAAACTTTAGTTTTGTGAGTATCCTGTTTGGTCATTCCACCACTTGAAAATGTATAAAAACAAAGATAAGTTCTTAACCTAGATGTACATTGATTGACATGATCAAAAGATCATCACATAAATGTGTAGTAATTCACATAGGGACTTATTCAGACACTGAAATTTTAGGAAAATTTGGCAATTTTACTTATCTTTTTTACTGGGAAACCCAAATATTTGGCACATGCTGTGTGGGAGGTGTGACCAAACTAAGAGCAAGACGGGAGGCAAGAACAAGGGGAAGACATGCCACACGCGCACAAGTTCACCACACAAAAGCCAGTGGAAAATTAATAATTGGAGATAAACAAAGAGTGTTGGCATGCTGGGAACAAACCTTGAATTCCCTTTTCAATCGATCAACAATGATTTCCAGATGGAGCTCTCCCATTCCTTCAATCACAGTCTGATTAATCTCTTCATCTCTTGAGAAATGGAAGGATGGGTCCTCTTGAGCAAGCTTGATGAGGCCGCTTGCCATCTTATCAATGTCAGCTTTGGTTTTTGGTTCAATTGCAACTTTAATAACAGGATCTGGAAAGTCCATCCGCTCCAATACTACGGGTTTGTCTGGATCGCATAGTGTCTCACCAGTAATGGTGTCTTTCAATCCAGCGAGCGCAACAATGTCACCTGTCAATGCTGCTTTAACATCCTCCCTACTGTTAGCATGCATCTCTAATAGCCGGCCGATTCTTTCCTTCTTGTTTTTGTTAGAATTGAGAACATATGATCCAGCAGTCAGCACGCCAGCATACACTCTCACAAATGTGAGTGAACCCACAAATGGATCACTCATGATCTTGAAAGCTAAACCAGCAAAAGGTTCATCATCACTGGCAGTTCTTTCAATAACTAGCTCTGGGTCTTCAGGATCGGTCCCTTTCATGGGAGGCAAGTCAAGTGGAGAAGGCAAATAGTCCACGATAGCATCAAGCAATGGCTGCACCCCCTTGTTTTTAAAAGCCGAACCACATAAAACCGGAACAAAATTGCTATCTATCGTCCCCTTCCTTATCAACTTCTTGAGAGTTTGCTCGTCCGGTTCAATACCTTCTAGGTAATTCTCCATAGCTTTGTCATCTAGCTCAACCACTGCATCAATCATTTGGGTTCTGTAGTCCTGAGCTAAATCTTTGAGATCATCTGGGATATCCTCATAGGCAAATTTGGCACCCAGTTCTTCTCCAGACCACACCACAGCTTTCATCTTCAATAGATC